>NW_020837949.1:4022688-4193555 GCF_003676395.1 Aethalodelphis obliquidens | reverse complement strand
TATATATATATATATGAATCACTTTGCTGTACACCTGAAACTAACACAACATTGTAAACCAATTATACGTCAATAAAATAAAATAAAGCAACAACGAAAACAACAAAACGTAAGGAGCATTTCTGAAAGTCTTCAGAAATGGCCCTCCTGGAACTCTCTTTTGTTACATCAGCTTAGAGAGTTTCAGGTAGAGTTTTTATTTGCTTCCCAAGCAAGCTGTCCTGGGTGCATTAGGTGCGGGCAGTCTCCTGCCACCAGTGGGGGGCTGCTCACAGCTCTGGAGGCTGGAAGCCCCAGATCAAGGTGTCAGCAGGTTGAGTTTCTTCTGAGGCCTCTCTCCTTGGCTCGCAGGTGGCCGCCTTCTCACTGTGTCCTCACCAGGTCGTCCCCCTGTGTTGTCTGTGTTCTCATCTCCTCTTCTCACAAGGACACCAGTCATAGTGGATCAGGGCCCACCCACAGGGCCTTGTTTCACCTCAATTACCTCCTTAAAGGCCCTATGCCACAGTCACATCCTGAGGTTCCGGGGAGGTGGGGGTGGGTTCAACGTATGCCTTTTGAGGGACAGAGTTCAGGCCATCCCACTACCTTTTCCACCCACCTGTGATGATGACTCCATACCCCGCAGTCAGACCCCCCGCTCCCCTTGACTTTGCCCTCCTGGCTTTGTCCCCATCCCAGGACGAACTTGGAAGGACTCAGCCGCCCAGGCGGCAGTGACCTCTCGTTACAGACAGCGAGGGCAGGAGAGTGAGGGACAGGAGGGGACACCCGGCCAGCCTCAGGGTCTCAGTGCGAGACATCAGGAGAGTCTGTGCCTCTAGCTGAGCATCCTTCTTTCACTTAATCCTGTTCCTCGTGCCCCCTCGCTGGGTGCAGGGAGACCCAGGGACAGAGGCTAGTGGGGCACCATTAGTTCTGTTGTTTACGTTGCCGTTCCAGCTGCTGACAGGGCAGACTGATAAGGAGGATTCTGCCTGTGAGGGAGACTGTTTACACAGGCACTGCAGAAACAGAGCTGCTTGGAGAGTGACTGTTTTCCTAGGGAGCAGCTGAGGGGCCTCTCCAAGGGGGAGGTGGGCGGGGCGAGCTGTAGTTGGCCTGTCAGCTGCGTTTCTGGGGCATCTGCTGGGGGACAGTGTTGTCACGGAGCCCAATCCTGCAACGAGGGAGCGGACAGGTCAGCCCTGGTTTCAGGTGTGTTCGCAGCCCACCAGCAAGAGTCGCATGAAGACATCAGAAGAGAGAGCACGCAGGTGACAACCAAGTCAGGGAATGTGTAAGGGAGCTAGAGACATAAAGGCCCCCTCAGCTCACTGGTCCTCAAATCCTAAGAGGATGGAGTTGCAGGGAAGGGCACAGGGTCGGTTCTCGGGGGCTGTGTTTTCTGGGGACTCTGCTTTTGTAGATGGTCCCCTTTGGTGCCTTCTGATGGAACACGCAGCCAATCTGACAGAGCCATGGGGGACAGGGGATGGAGCCGCACCAGGGCCGGCCTTGCAGACGCCCAGAAACCTGGCATCTCAGAAAGTCCGCAGACCTCACTGCTCCAGGGGCGTCCCCCAGCTGCAGTGTCTGGGGCAGTGGCTCCGTTCTCCCCGGCTGTGCACTGCCGGGGATGCTGCCATCCACACGTCTGCCGCCCTGCCCATGAGGGCAAATCAGTGCCGACCTTGAGGCCTCCCATGCCCTTGGTCCCAGCCCCTGAGGCACTGCGACTTCAGAAGGTGTCCTGCGCAGGACACAACTTCCGTTCAACGAAGGGGCACAGAACTGAATAATGCAGCGTTTTGGGAACTTGCCGGTTGCCCCGTGGGAGCTAAAGCCTCTGCAGAGCCGGGCAGAATCATCCCCTCTCGAAAGCAATCTGCACCGGGTTTGGATTTTGGGGCAGGACGATGTAATGGGAAGCAGGAGGTAGTGTGCAAACCGAGACCCACCACCAACACTCCGTGAATTCCAGAGTAAGCGCGACTCAGGGCATCCCAGGGGGCGGAACGTGAGCCTCGGGCCTCCGGGCTCAGGCTCTGACCCCCAGCCCGGGGGACCCTCACAGACCAGACGGCCGCCCGGGTCTCGGGGGTACTTCCTTCGGGGGGGGGGGGGGGGGGATGCACTTTACGTAGGGGCCGCTCATCTCACTGTTCCCAGCTGCTCCAGTGAAAACTATTCCCGCAGTTCCCGCCCCGCTCGTGAGAGCCCCTCCTTCCCAGCGTCCCTCCCTCAGGGTCACTCTACATGATGTTTGTTGAAGGTGGTGGGCCTCTGTCTGGCTCCCCCCCAAGCCCCACCAAGCTGCCTGTTTCACAGCTTTCCGGGACCTACGTTCTCCCTCCGTCTGCATGTTTCCCTTTTCCTTGCAGGACAAAGAAGCATCTGAGCCTTGCCGACCCCCCGCCTCGGGGATGGGGGATCCCTCTCCCGGCCCCTGGGGGGAGGTGGGCCACCCCTCGTCCAGGCTCTTGGGATGCACTGGCGTGGAGGTGAGGTCACAAGGCCCCGGAGACACCTTCCCCCGGGAGCGGACTGGCCCTGCTAGCAGAACTGAAATGAGTTCTAACGAGGAACAGACACCTCCACATTCCCCAGGGCAATCACGGGCTTGGCACCGGCAAGAAGGTGCTGCAGGCCATGGACCACTTGAGACTCAGCTCCTCCCCCCGCGTTTCCTATTTAATGGCAGAAACGAGATGGTGGCCCCGACGGCAGACACGCGGCGACACGCTGCACTGGGGAAGGGAGAGGCCTCAGCTGGCACCACAGGCAGTCCCATAACTGCAGGGCCTTTGGAGGGAGCTGGGGGACACTTGGCTGAAATGTGACACCGGGCACCATGACCTGAACACACGTGGGTTTGGGGGGAGGGAAAGGAGAAGGTTAAGGATTGCGGGAAGAGGAGAAAGTCACTGAGATCCCAGAAATGGACGGACGGGCAGAGATGACAGGGCCCGGGGGGGGGGGCGGGGGGGTGGGGGGTAGGATGCTGGCGGGACAGTGATGCAGGAGGGTGAACGGACACTGTAGGGCCTGGTCTGCGAGGCTCTGAGCCGCCAGCAGACCGGCGGGGTGCGCGGGTTGGAGGCCGTCCACATTCCCATCCCATGGCTGGTTTGTTCTGACCGCCCACATCTCAGCTTGATGCCTCCTTTGAAGCTTGTTTTGCAAAGTGTTGCACTGATCACCACCTGCGAGGCCATCTGTGCTCGCGAAGGCCGGCACCCCAACACCCGCCCACCCACAGGTGCGCCTGGCAGCCATGCCCAGGGCTGGACCCGGAACCTCCACCTAGAGCTGGGCTGCCCTGGGGCCGGTGGTCCTGGTGCCCCTGCCATCGTTCCCTTTCGCCTCCCCCTCCTCGCCGTGCAGCATCTCACACACACTGAGCACACGCTCTACACACGGTACGCATTGACACAAGACACCGCACAGACCGCACACACTGCGCACGCGCATAGCCCTTTCTGTGACTTGGTCGGAGTTCGTTGCTTCTGCTTCCAGACTTAGCACACACCTTTCGGGACTTTAGCTGGGCGGAGGTTGAGGGTAATTTGATGAAATAAGTCCCTTAAAGTAATTTCCGTTGCAATAACGCTTCCCGTCTACTTGCGTTTCTAAAGGGGCTTTTCTTCCCTCTCAGCTTCCCTGGTTCTTCCACAGGCTGGCCCACGTGACACAGAAATGAACCTTTTGCTGGTACAGGTGTCTCTTGTGATCCTAATGTTGGTACCATTGGGGAAATAGGAACAGATACCAAATGCAGCGGCACAAAATGGGGCTCATCAGGGATGCCCCGGCCCCAACCCACCTCTTTCCTTTGTGAAGAGCAGTTGTATGGGCTTTTTACTCATGTGAGGCTCATTTCTCTCCCTTGTTTGAGGGGAAAATATGAATTCTGTGAAGTAACATGAGAACTCGCGACCTGCTTGGTAAAGTAATTCGAATGCATGCTGACATAGTTTTAACTGCAATGGAGGTTATAATTATTCCTTCTCTGGGAACCCACCCCCAAAGCCTGCCCTTCCTCAAGTCCTCACAGCTTTGTTTTCCTAATGAATTTTCAAAAGATAGAGATGGAGGGTTTCACCAGTTTGAGACCAACTTAGGTGCGACTGCTGTGGATGAACCTTGCCTTATGCAGCCCTGGCAGGTAGCAGGGATGCGAAGATTTGCTGAATGAATGAAGAATGAGTTAGTGAATGGATGACTGATTGGAGGGGAGGAGCTTAAACTTCTAACTGTTTACAACAGCCCTCCTATCGGTGGTGTTAGGAGTCAGGATAGCAAGAAGCTGTCTATATTTCATTCATTCCCTCAGAACTATTCATCAAACTTAAAAAAAATTAATTATTGGGCTTCCCTGGTGGCGCAGTGGTTGAGAGTCCACCTGCCAATGCAGGGGACACGGGTTCGTGCCCCAGTCCGGGAGGATCCCACATGCCGCAGAGCTGCTGGGCCCGTGAGCCATGGCCGCTGAGCCTACGTGTCCGGAGCCTGTGCTCTGCAACGGGAGAGGCCGCAACAGTGAGAGGCCCACGTACCGCAAAAAATTAAAAAAAAAAAATTAATTATTGAATTTATGTATTTTTGGCTGTGTTGGGTCTTCGTTGCTGCACACGGGCTTTCTCTAGTTGCGGCGAGTGGGGGCTACCCTTCGTTGTAGTGCGCGGGCTTCTCATTGCGGTGGCTTCTCTTGTTGCAGAGCATGCGCTCTAGGCGCCTGGACTTCAGCAGTTGTGGCACGTGGGCTCAGTAGTTGTGGCACACGGGCTTAGTTGCTCCGCAGCATGTGGGATCTTCCCGGACCAGGGCTCGAACCCGTGTCCCCTGCATTGGCAGGCGGATTCTTAACCATTGTGCCACCCAGGAAGTCCCATCAAACATGTTGAAAACACTAAGGTGTGTGACAGCTAATAAGGGAGAGATGCACATTAAAAGGTGTCATTTAATGCCTTACATGGCTAAATACCTAAAACATAAATTTGATCTGTCAACAAATATTTGTTGGATGATTACTCCAGATTAGGCACCAAATTGAGGGCTGGGATAGGGCAGTGAAAATCTAGCCCACATCTCCCTGCCTTCATGGACCTCACACTCTAGAAGGAGATGCAAACAATAAGCAACAAATATACCAAAGAGTTTATATATAAAACCATAAGTAAGATTGTACAGTACATATATAATTTATATATATACATACTACATACTGTAATGTGTGTGTATATATATAGACATACACACTATATGCACACATATGTAGTATACATAGTATCATATAGGTAGTCTATACAGTACATATAGACACCTTCGTGTGTGTATATATGTGCATGCATGTGGTATGTAGTATATTAGAAGGTGATAAATGCCATGCGAAAAACTTAGGGCAGGTACAGGTGGTCACAAGCACCTGTATGGGGAGGGGTGGTTGCAGTTTTAAGTTGGACATCAGAGTAGTTGGCACTAGAAGCTGTCATTTTAGCAGCTCTTGAAGGAGGTGGGAGAACTGTTCATGTAGACGTCTGGGGTGAGCATCTCCGGCGTGGCGTACCTGGCATGGTCCTCCCCCAGGGAGAGCCATCTAGCCTGTCCAGAGGTTCTTGGAGATGCACGGGTGAGGAGTGTCCTGCCGGCTCCAGGAAGAGCAAGCCAAGGCAGAGTGTTGCCCCTCTGTTTGGGGTTTCGTAGGACATGTTCCTGGTCAGATGTGACCATACGAGCTGTTGGGCATCTCCTTTCTGTTCCAATCAGGCCGCAGTAATTCTTCTCCTTGTCTTTGTCCTTCTTCTTCTTCATTTGAGTCTATAAAAATTAGTTGCTGTTCACTTTCTGTTCTTTCCTTACATGAAGTTTGATTGGGGTTGTGGATATGGGCTGTTGGGGTGGTCACTTTTGTTTTCTGCTAAAACACAGAGGGTGAATGCCCTGAAGGTAAATGGATGGGTCCCAGCTGAGAGTAATGCCCAGTTCCGTAACGTCTGGGCAGGAACGGGAGGTTGTGGACGCCAGATGCTGATGCCATAGAACGTGCTGGGTATCTGGCCGCAGACCTCAAGGCACAGCCCACTTGGCTGCCTACAACCTGTGTGACTTTGCTGCATGTAACGTGTGTTCGTGGATTCTATGAGGCGTCTGATGAATCGTACGGAGATAATGTATACAAAGTTCCTAGCACAGTCCCTGGCACTAAAGTGCATATTACTTCTTAATGATAACAGCACTTTTTATTTCTGAAGCCAGTAATGCCTTGATCCAAAGGGAAACATTTCTCATGGTAGAGCTCCAGACCCTGCAGAAGGGAATAGCTTTATGTCTCACCCCTAAACCAAACCGCAGTGTGGTCCTTCTGTCCACATCCATCTTGCCCGCGACCTTTCTGAAACGTGCGCCTGTGTTTACTCAGCATCCTTGGGAGAATTTGCCCATCTGAAAATTCTCTGATCACCAGGTAGGATGGGTGTGGTGAAGGTTCCTACTGCGGGCGGGAGGTAGGACCGTTCGCTGGCCTCCCTCCCAAACTTTTATTCTGTGAGTCAGAATCTGCTTTATATGTGTGGCTGCGCATTTCAGCAACGCAAGCCTTCAGGACAGCATTTCCCCAGCTCCCCGCGGAGAAAACGGAATTCCCTTAGAGCCGACAGTAAGGTCACAGGGGGGTGTCATGGGTGCCTGCCGGGATCACAGGTGCCACTGGGGTGACTGACTTTCTCCCCAGACACGCTGAGGTCTAGGTCTGTGCCAAGGCACTCTGACAGAAGCACGAAGGTGCTAGAGGGAGGGTGTGCTTGGGCAAATACTGTCTCACCAATCAGTGTGAACAGCTTTAAGAACTGATGTACTTAAAGGCTCTCTGCATATGGCGGGAAAGATAGCCACGGTGAGCCCCAAACCTATATTTTTGCAGCTCATAACTCAAAAGGAAAAGAGATCCATGTACTAGTCAGGGCTCCCCAGAGAAACAGAACCAACAGACTGTGTGCGTGCGTGCGTGTTGTGTGTGTGTGTGTGTGTGTGTATTTAATATAAGGAACTAACTCATGTGATATGAAGGCTGACATGTCTCTAGGTCTGTAGTTGGCAGCTGGAGTCCCAGGAGGGCAGGGATGCAGCTCTAGTCCAGAGCCCGGCACGCTCTAGACCCAACAAGAGGTGAAATGTTTCACGTGAGTCTGAAGATAGGGAAAAATGATGTCCCAGCTCAAAGCAAGAGGCATTCCTCTTACTTGTAGGAGGGTCAGCCTTTTGGTTCTAGTCAGGCCCTCAACTGGTTGGGTGAGGCCCACCCACATGGGGGGGGCAACCTGCTTTACACAGTCCACCGATTCAGACGTTCATCTCATCCAAAACACCCTCCCAGACACATTCAGGATAAAGTCTGACCAGATGTCCGGGCACCTGATGGCCCGTCAAGTTGCCGCGTGAAATTAACCATCACAACCCTCCAGCTCTTAGCTTTTCCTTTTGCCTAATTCCACTTAAGGCTTCTGTTGGGCTCTGTCTGGTTCGTGTCCACCCCGTGGGCCAATCACTCTGTATAGGGGGACGAAATGCCATATCCGTGACTCTGTAGTCAGGGAACAGGTGTGTTTGATGGTCCCAACAAAGGCATATAAGAGCACTGCCCCCGCAGAGAGGATGCCACGTGACAAAAGCAACAAAGAGCCATTGCAGCTGAAGTTTTGCACAGTAAATCCATATATTTGCATGCAGTTTATAAGGCGTTTTCCTACGTATTATTTTATTTGGTTCTCAGAAACACCATGTGAGATAAGCATGTGAGGAAGAAGAAACTACCATGGAGAAATTAAGTGGAGAACGGGGACTCAGACGGTTATGCCATCGTTCCCCCAATCTTAAGTGATTTCTGGCATTAGCTGGGAGGAAGAAATCATCTATCTGAAGTCATTGCCTTTTCTGAGACCTTCTAACCGCCATAGCTAAGGGTCCCTGGCTCTCCCTTTGGGGAAGGGCTTTAGGGACTATTGGGACCTGATGCGGCAGCCAAACTGCTAAGTTAAGGACTGTTTGCTCCATACCCTGCCCCTTTCCCCCCAGCTCTCGCTGTTCCCCCTATGATTCCTGACCCAGATTGCTTCTCCTCTATTAATTTTGTGTGTCATGCCTCTCTACCCACGTGACTCCCATTATTACCCCCCTATGACTTCTGAGAGGAGGTCATTTATCAGAGTTCTCTTTTTGAGTAAATGAGAAATCCATCACTCCCAGGAGGGTTAGGAATTCAGGAGTCATCCATCATCCCTGAATGTGTGCAATTTAGGAATCTCCTAGAGACAGTGCTTTAAGGCAAAAAGAGGCTTCTGTGATAGAAACGGTATCATCGATGCTTCCAAGAACAAGAATAATACGGAAGCATCTGACCAGCAAGGCTGTGGTTGGGAGCCAGGGTCTTAGAGCATCTGCAAGATTTCAGACCCCCTCTACCATATAAAAGTCAGTCGGACGTGGTAAGACGGCCGTGTAAGTATTCAGCTCTCTGCAGTTTGGGGGTCTCGGCCTTGAGATCCACAGATGGCGTGAGTGGGGACGTGAGTCAGAGGGAAACCAGGGCGCTAGTCACCTTCCTGGCACGAGCTCATCTGCTGTCCACCTTCTAGACACTCCCCGAATCCTTGGGCCTTACGGGCCCCGGTGCCTTTGCAGCTGCTGGTGACTGAGTTTCTTCCCTGGAGCTTCTGACTCTTCAGATGCTCTTCTCTGTTTTGAATTGAGGAGGTGAAACTCATCTCCTGGCTGTGCTTTTTCAAGTATTATTTAGGGAAATCTGGATTCCATTCAGCAGAAATTTAGGAGGGTGCGGAGAGGGTTGGTTCCCCCATCCTGCCAGCCCTAGTGTTTAAACAGAAGACAAAAGGCAGGACTGGCTTTGAGAGAGCTGCTTCTCAACAGGCTTCCCCCAGGAGCCTGCCTCTGCTGATGACAGTCACACAATCACAGCTCCGAATGAGAGCGTGGAGGGGGGACAGCAGCGCAAGCCAGGAATGAACCAGGAGTCTCAGGGCCACCGCCGTGATGCGGACAGGTTTCCTTCCAAATCATGCTGTGGGGCTCAGACGCCCGCAGGCAGCAAGGGCCCAGCTTCCTGGCCTGCCACCAGCTCCAGGAGAAGTCTAAGCGCAGACAATTTAACAGTGACCTCCCTCTATCCACTTTGAATTCTGTACTTACTTAGTCCCCAGCTTTTAACGTGATCTGTCAGTGTGGGGAAAAGGGAACCCTCCTACACTGTGGGTGGGGATGTAAGTTGGTGCAGCCACTGTGGAAAACAGTATGGAGGTTCCTCAGAAAACTAAAACTAGAGCTACCATAGGATCCAGCAATCCCACCCCTGGGCATACACCCCCAAAAAACTGTACTTCAAAAAGATACATGCACCCCAATGTTCATAGCAACACTCTTCACAATAGCCAATATGGAAACGACCTAAATGTCCATCAGCAGATGAATGGATGCAGAAGATGTGGTATATAAGTACAATGGAATATTACTCAGCCATAAAAAGAATGGATAATGCCATTTGCAGCAACATGGATGGACCTAGAGACTATCATACTAAGTGAAGTAAGCCAGACAAAGACAAATATATAGTATCACCTATATGTGGAATCTAAAATATGACACAAATAAACTTATCCACCACAGAGAACCAGGCTCACGGACATAGAGAACAGACTTGTGGCTGCCAAGGGGGAGAATGTAGGTGGAGGGATGGATGGGGAGTTTGGGATTAGCAGATGCAAACAATTATATATAGGATGGATAAACAACAAGGTCCTACTGCATAGCACAGGGAACTATATTCCATATCCTATGATAAACCATAATGGAAAAGAATATAAAAAAGAAGGCATGTATGTGTATAACCGAGTCACTTTGCTGTACAGCTGAAATTAACACAACAATGTAAAGCAACCATACTTCAATTAAAGAAAAAGAAACGTTCCACCAGAATGCGTTCCAGGGACTAACCAGCACAAAGGCTTAACGTTTTAAATGTACTCTCTTTCCTGGACTTATTATCCGTATTGTCCAGACCTAGGGAGTACTTGATAATTAAATCTCAATAGCCTAACCGTCAAATTATGTCAGTTTTGTCCTCAAAGTCTGTACTGTTTTAAACCAGGTGGAGTGGTAGTCATCCATGGATATATCTCTTTATGCTATTCTGCTTTTAGTACATGTAGTTATTGAAACCTAAAAAGAGTTCAATCTCTGGTTTAAAGTTGAATGGAATGTTTGCGGTGCCTATGTTAATGTCCTCCCTCTGTCTTTAGGCCATCTTCTGTTAAAAGTAATGTTTTTGTCCATTAATTTCTCTACTCTTTCCTTAATTAAAAGTTGTGATTTTTTTGCTGATTCAAGCTGTGATTCTCAAGAGCAATAATGCATAAAAAATTCTTTATTTCGGAAAAATGACAAGTTAACACAATTCTGCCTTATTGTTAATTAATTAATTCATCCATTCACTGAGCACTTATTTATCGAGGGCCTACTCTGCCCAAAGCACTAAAGTGGGGGTGGGTGGGCAATAAAGGTGAATAAAACCAGACCCCATCTTCATGGAAAAAATGCGATTCTTTTAAGGCACAGAAGAGGAAGAAACCATGTCTCCACAAGGGGCTCAGGAGAGGAGGTGACGGCATTTGAATTCACTTGAATCCCCAGAGGCTATCACCCCAGCCCTTGGGATCCCATAAGGGTTTGGACCTTCTATCAGCCTCATTCTGCAAAGGAAAAAGGCAACAAAGAATAAGCAGACATTTGAGGAAATCCTGTGGCATGAAAAAGAAAGTTTGAAGTAAGTAGAACAACCAGAAACACTTAAATCAGAACCAAAAACTCGATATGAAAAAGGTTCAGTACGAAAACAAGAATTAGCTCTTGGAAGTTGAAATAGGACCATGTGTATTGTGGGATAGGGCATTAATTATTCAGTGTAAGAGGTCAAAGCAAAGTCTGAGAAAACCATGCAGAATTTAGAGCACAAAAGTAATGTGAGAAAATATATGAAGAAAGATAAGAGGGTCAGATCCAGAAGTTCTAATATTTAATTAATAGATGTTACAGAAAGCAAGACCAAGAGAAGTAGAAAGAGGTAATAATCAATAACCCCCCCCCGCCCCGCCTCAAATTATCCAGGGCCAAGTAAGACCTGAGTCTTCAAACTGAATATACTTAAGTTTCAAATGAGACCAATTAGAGGAACAAAAAATGGTGGTGTAATTATAACAACTTGAAATGAGTAGAAGATAGAAATCAGTATAAGTATGCTGAATCCTTAGCTCTTACAACTAGAAGGCAATGAGAAATCCAGAAATAGTGATACAACATACTGTTTAGCAATATGAAAATAACTAGCAGAACACTTAAAACTGCAAGTGGCTAAAACTGGTTACACTCTGGAATGGGACTGAGGAATGTGTTATAGGACTTTTAATACTTCTATTATGTGACTTTTAGTATTTGTTATTTTTTAATTAATTAACAATAAGGCAGTCAATATTTTAATACTGACTGATAAAAATCATTCATTAAAATTTGTTCCTCAACTAGAGAAACTTGAGACATCTTTACTCCATAGGCAAAACTTGTTAGTGGGAAAACCAACAATAACATAATTGTACGATCAATGTATATACACTTGTGTATATGTAATTATATATAAAATATATAACCTGCTCTCCCTGCGCAGTATCTTCATGGGAGCCATGACCTTGGCCTAAGTAACTGTGTCATTCTATGAATAATTAACACATTATTTATTTAGATTTATTCATTTACCTAGATTATCTTCTTGTCTTGCCAGGCTGAGAGTTAGCATGTCTTTTGAAGATTATGTAGCATACTTCTGATCTGTTTTGTGTGGATTTTAGAATTCAAAGGGTTTTTCCCCTTGTTTCCAAGTTCCAATGGCCATTTCATATTTTTTCCAACGCAGTTCAAGGGAATAGTAGGGCTAGGGCTAGGGAGTAAGTAATCATAACTGTTAACATGCTGGGGGGTTGGGGTCAGCAGATGCAAACTATCCCATAGAGGATGGATAAACAACAAGGTCCTACTGTATGACACAGGGAGCTCCATTCGATATTCTGTGATAAACTGTAATGGAAAAGAGTATAAAAAAGGAAGGTATGTATGTGTATAACGGAGTCACTTTGCTGTCCAGCAGAAACTACCCCAACATTGTAAATCAACTATAGTTCAATAAAAAAAATTATTTAAGGACTTCCCTGGTGGCGCAGTGGTTGGGAGTCCGCCTGCCGATGCAGGGGACGCGGGTTCGTGCCCCGGTCCGGGAGGATCCCACGTGCCGCGGAGCGCCTGGGCCCCGTGAGCCATGGCCGCTGAGCCTGCGCGTCCGGAGCCTGTGCTCCGCAACAGGCGAGGCCACAACAGTGAGAAGCCCACGTACCGAAAAAAAAAATTATTAAAAAAATAAGTTTTATATGGACTACTCAACAAGCATATGTATAGATGAGAGTGTCTACTATCTATAAGTGGGGTGGGGTAGGAAGCAGACATCGGGGGTGGAAATTAGGGCATAAACCAACAGGAACTATTTTTTTCCTGGACATTATGATTTGGAGTGTCTATATGTGCTGTTTCTTGTTACCTTGTATAGGGACTTCCACCACCACCAGTCCTGGTTGGGCAAAAAACGTAAATGACTAGCTTTGCTATATGATTTTGGATAAATTACTCTCCTGCCTATTAGTCTCAGTTTCCTAATCTGTAAACACGGGGGTAGTAATAATGATCTTGCCGCGCTCTTGTGAGGACTGAACTATAAAGTCAATGTAAAACGTTCACCTATTGGATCCTGAGTCCCGCGGGCCAGATTGTGCATAATGATATAATTTACTCAACGTTAAATATGCAAATGGGATCCATCAGGGTTTCTCTGTAAGCTTAAGTAGTCTGCATTATCAAGATAATTAAGTCATTCTTTTACTCCGTGGACCCCAAAGCCATCTTTTAACAATTACCAAGTATACCTGACTTTAGATTCGCTATTATTAAAGAGATGTAAAGATTCTAGCAAGATCTTGGAGAGGAGGTGGTGAGGGTGTCATGCTTATCACAAGAGGTCATACGTTTTAAAAAAAGGTTGAGAAAATAACCCTCTGAAGATTTTTATGAAAATATTATTCTGGTCCTTGGAAGCCCCTTCCTGGATATTTATTATCTATTATCTAATAGATAAATGGCATGAATTATCCACACCACCTAAAGAAAATACATTTTCCACACTCACTATCTATAGATATTAAATTGGTTCTTCTGTTCTGACATGTTCACCAAGCTGCGATTGTCTGCACTTTAAAAAATATGTACTGCTTTTTAATGAGACCCTGACAGTTTAAAAATTCTAAGCTCATATCATTATTATTGTAAACATTAAGAATTATCCTTGTAACTATTTCTACTGCATCTCAGCATGCATGCCCTCCATTCTTGCCTGTTATACTCTAATGTAGGCAAAGGAAAGGGGGCTCTAAATTACTTATTAATCTCAACAAGGAAACTGTTTCAGAACCTAAACAGCATGAAAACTGGAGGGGGGCAGGTCTTAAGTATTAATTAATAAATAATTCACATCACTAGTAAGTAATTAACATCACGGCCTGTTCATTTTGCAAAGTAGTTTTATAAAAACTAATTTTTGTGTATGGAAATTAATTATATAGAAATTGGTGATAAGGCTGTGTGAACCTTCTCACCATATACAAATATGTGTTATAGCAGGAGAGCGAGAACCCAATTCAGGAAAACAATGGGAACCCAGCCAGCTCCAGAGATCCGCACGGAATCAGCTGAGGTCTCTGTAACAACCTATCTCAGTTCAACGCCCTGGTTGCTCTGACCTGCTTCCCGCACAGGTGTGGTTCCTGTGTGAGCACTCCCTACTCAGCTTCCGGCACACACCTCCACCTCCAAGATCCTGGCTACTCCCAGAATAGGCCACCATTGGCGCTTGCTGGTGGCCTTCCCTCTGGGCTTACATGGGGGGCTTACATCAGTGGCCCTTTAATTTCAACATGTGGCTTCTAAGATCACCATAGAAGGGAAAGGAAGAGCAGAGAAGGCACTCCTGCTTCTTAACCACATTGTTCCTGCAATGAAATGTGGGCTTCTGTGTACATTTCATTGCCTATGACTGTCCGTGTGGTACAGGACCAGGGACACGTGGTCCCGGCTAGACAGCCTCTTCCCAACCCCCCTCCCCACCCCCCCTGACACAGATGCTCATTCCTGCCACATTGCTGGAAAGATGGGCTGCTGTCGGTTCTTTCTTAATCTGCTGCTTTTGTCCAGTCAGCTTGCTAAACTCTGTTGTAAGCTCTAAAAGTCATACTACACACCTTTGTCATGTTTCAAGAACAGTCTGGACTTTTCCAAACCTTGCCAGGAGGGTCTCCAAGAAAATTATAATGGAGTGTAGTTGGCAGGGATCTTTCTGTAATCATTGATTAAAGACATGCTTATAAAATTTCACTATTAAGATTTCTCATGAGGGTTAATTAGTCAAGTAAACTTTTACTGAAGTATCACTTAAATATTTTTTAAAAGGTGCAATTCATAGTGTACAGTTTGATGATTTTTCACGAAGTGAACACACTCATCTAATTAGCACCCAGATTTTAAAAAAGAACCCTGCACATAAAATCACTTTTTATATTGCTCTATTTAGCAGCTAGCTTGCTAAACTGTTTTATAAGTCATCTATAAATTTGTCTATAGATTCTCTTGGGTTTTAAGTGAAAACAGTTATAATTATACATCAGTTTTCTTCCTTTCCAAATCTTATAATTTAATTATTTCCTGGTCTTATTTCACTACCTAGGACCTCCTTTTAATATTGAAAAGAAGCAGTACTAGAAGCTTTTTTTTTGGTCAGGAACAAGATGGGGTATTTCTGCTAACATTTTACCATTAACAATGATATCTGATGTGACCTTTTGGTAAACTGTATAGTTAGTGAAGTTCTCTGATTCCTCATATGCTAAGACTTTTGAAATTGTGAGTGGGTACCAAAGGTTTTAACATTTTTGGGCATGTGTTGCAATAATCCATCATGACCCAGTGGGATTTCCCTCACAAATTCATATACTTTATCTTCTTTAATTCATTAGCTGAAATTAGAGGAGATAAACCATATGGTTACCTTTTTTGTAATACACCGCTGGATTTCATTTTGCCAAAAATCTTTTGAAGAATTTTGCATTTAAGATTAGGAAAGAGATTGACCTAATGTTTTTCATTCTTCTGACCTTATTTGGTTTTGGTTTCAGAGTTTTAGTGATCTCATAGAAGGAGTTAGAAATTCTTTTCTATTCACTGGCAGAGTATGAATAAGGTTGAGATGAAATTTTCCTTGGAAGTTGGAAGAATGTACAGTATTGATAAGACAAGAGTGCCTTTTTTAGGGAAACTTATTTACCCACTAATTCAATTTCCTTAGTGGTTACAGTATTTTCAGGGTTTGTTAATTTTTCCCCTTGAGTTATCATAGTGAGTTATATTTTTGAGAAATTTGTCCACGTATCTAAATTTCAAATTTATTAGCTAAAGTTGTTCAACGTATTCTCTTAACATCTTTAAAGTGTCTGAGAAATCTGCAGTTGTGAAACCTTTTACCATTCCCAATGTTATTTCTTGTGTGGTTTCCTCTCCTTCTCCTTCCTCTCCTCCACTTTCTCCTCTACCTCCTCTTTCTATTTCACTGAGGATTTCTCCATTTTATAGTGTTTTTATAGATATAAATTTAGTGGGCCACAATTATTGTCCTGCATAAACTGAGTAGGAAAGATAAAGGGAAACTTCATCCTTGACGTGGTACCTGTGCAGCATTTTATTTCTCCACTGGCATAATATATAACAAGAAAAATAAAACAAGAGTTTGTGAATAAAAAAAGGAGAAAATAAATAACTTTTGGTTTGTTGACATTCTCAACTGTACCTTTATTTCTATCTCATTTTTTCTTTTCTTATCTGTACTATATCTTTCTACTTACTTTTAAAGAAACTTCTTAGATTGATTAGCTCATTCACTTTTAACCTTTCTTTTATTTACACATAAGCTTTAACAGCTATATGTTTTCTTCTAAGGGCAGCTTTAGCTGTACGCCATACACTTTTTAGTATGTGCTATATTTATCATCTGACAACACTAAAACAATCTATGGATATCTAGACCAGTAGGTAATGTAGAACAATATTTTTTGGAAGGATCAAAAAATTCTGTTAACTCTCTGTGCTTGTGGTATATTCTTGAATCATGTTTAAAAGTTACTTAATTTTGGGCTTCCCTGGTGGCGCAGTGGTTGGGAGTCCGCCTGCCGATGCAGGGGACACGGGTTCGTGCCCCGGTCCGGGAAGATCCCACATGTCGTGGAGCGGCTGGGCCCGTAAGCCATGGCCACTGAGCCTGAGCGTCCGGAGCCTGTGCTCCGCAACGGGAGAGGCCACAACAGTGAGAGGCCCGTGTACCGCAAAAAAAAAAAAAAAAGTTACTTAATTTTGAAAAGGTTAAAGTAATCATTGTTTTTTGTTGCTGTGGTTTTCCTATAATTACTTTTTATGCTAGAAAAAATTATGACTTATGCTCATGACTTGTCTCCCCTAACAAGTCTTTGTAATTTCACGTTTTCCAAATTCAGGTCCCCAGGAAAGAATTATAAACTGTTTTTTTAAAAAATGTCTAAAGCTATCATTGTGTTTGCTATAATGTCCAAGAGGTAACACAAGATTTGCTTCTTTATCTTATTAAAATAAGGATCATAAAAATAGACTTGACATTCAAATTTTATTTAATTATTGAGCTATTGAGATAACCTTTTCTTAAAACCAAACTTGAGATAAACTGTGGGAAAAAAACTTGACACATTAAGAGGGAATTTCAGTCTCTTGTTTTACTTTATAGAAATAAGTTCACTACTGTAGTTCAATATGGTTCCAAAGACTGGTACAATAACTGTCTAGGAATTAATTTTTAATTAATAATGGTCTATTTTTAAAATTGAAGTATAGTTGATTTACAATATTTTATTAGTTTCGGGTATAGAGCATAGTGATTCAGTATTTTTACAGATTATACTCTAAAAATTAAAGTTAAATTTTTAAAAAGTTATTACAAGATGATGGCTATACTTCCCTGTGCTATACAATATGTCCTTGTAGCTTACCTATTTTATTTTTTATTAGTTAAAAAAATTTTATTTTATTGAAGTGTTGTTGGTTTACAATGTTGTGTTAATTTCTGCTATACAGCAAAGTGACTCAGTTATGCATATATATATATATATATATATATATATATATATATATATTCTTTTTCAGATTCTTTTCCATTATGGTTGATCACAAGATGTTGAATACAGTTCCCTGTGCTATACAGTAGGAACTTGTTGCCTATCCAATCTATATATGATAGTTTGCATCTATGAATTGATATTTAGTTGTAGATTTCAAAGCGCTTTTCAGTCAGATACAATCCGAGATGATCACAGTATTCTTTATGTAGGTTTGTCAGTGTTCTCACTGCTCTTGATATGTTTTTATTCCCGTTGTCTACCACTCATAAACTAATTATGTATTTTATCTCAAGAGAGGATTTCACTCTTCCATGCTGAAAATGCTGTCTAACATAATACATTATCCAGAGCTTTTCAGTCTTCAGTGAGGAAATTTCATTCAGATTCTAAGGCTGTTCCTGGCACTTGTCCCATCTGTCAAACTCATTACCCTGGAAAAACTGTAAAAGTGGGACAATGACAAGAACCAATTTCTCAAGTTACATTTAAATACCTTTTGATGGATTATATTCAACTGCCTTCAGCCATGAATTTTGACTTTGTGTTGACTACTATGTGCCCAGATGGACAAGTCTTTCTTGGAAAGGCAACTACCCTGGCAACAGCAAAACATTTTTCTAGACTTTGTATTCCTAGTCTGGGGTATTCCAATTTAGCTCTCCGGTGATGGGAAAAATCATTTCACAGGAATCGTTTGTAAGTGACTTTATAATCTCTACCATTGACTCAAAAGCTACACTGTGCCTTCCAACCACAGTCCTATGGGAAAACACAGGAACTCCCACCACCTCAGATTGTGACCTTATTTGGAAATAGTGCGATTGCAGTTGTAATGAGTTAATATGAGATCATACTGGAGCAGGGTAGGCCCCTAACCCAGTTAGTGTCCTTATAAGAAGATACACAGGCACAGACACACACACACAGACACACACACACACACACACACACACACACACACAGACACACACACACACATACGGAAGGCCCTGTGACAACAGAGGCAGAGGTTGGAGTGATGAAGCTACAAGCAGAGGAAGGCCAAGGATGGACATCCACCACCAGAAGCTGTGAAGAGGCCAGGACAGATTCTGCCCGGAGTCTCATGGGCCGTGGGGTCCTGCTAACACCTCGATTTCAGACTTCTAGCTTCCAGAACTGTGAGAATAAATTTCTGTTTTTCTAAGCCATCATGTTTGTGGTACTTTGTTATAGCAGCCCTAGGAGACTAAGATACTCCCTGCTTACTTGAAAATCAAATAGGAGGGAAATTAAATAGTAAAGAAAAATAAAATTACTAAAATCCCATCATGAAGAAGAAACTATTGTTAATATTTTGGTGAACATCTACCCAGATATCTCTCTAAGCCTATGTGTGTTTTTGTTAGTGTTTGGGTAAAGGTATAAAACTGGAAGAATGAGATGGAATTGGAAAAAATAAAACTTCTCATTGTCTTGGATGGGAAGTTAAAAGGCTACATATTTCATTGAGCCTTTACCAATGGTCATTTCAATACTTAGACTGGATTGTATGGTAGCTCTCTTTTCAGTTTCTTTGAGGAACTGCCATACTGTTCTCCATAGTGGCTGCACCAATTTACATTCCCACCAACTGTGCACAAGGGTTCTAATTTCTCCACATCCTCATCAACACTTGTTGTCTTTGTTTTTTGGTTACTAGCCATCCTGCGACAGGTGTGAGGTGATATCTAGTGGTTTTGATTTGCATTTCCCTGATGATTAGTGACATTGACCTTAGTGACAATTCGTGTGACTGTTGGCCATGTGTATGTCTTCTCTGGAGAACCTGTCCAAGGGTACATTTTGACTTAAAAAAAAAAAAAAAAGACCACCTTTAAATCAATAAGGAAACAAGCAAACTGATAGACACAACTCCTTAACAGTCGCTTCACAAAAGAAGGTGTTCAAATGGCCAATAAACATGCCATTTCTTTTTTTTTTTTTTTGCGGTACACGGGCTCTCACTGCTGTGGCCTCTCCCATTGCGGAGCACAGGCTCCGGACGCGCAGGCTCAGCGGCCATGGCTCACGGGCCCAGCTGCTCCGCGGCATGTGGGATCTTCCCGGACCGGGGCATGAACCCGCGTCCCCTGCATCGGCAGGCGGACTCTCAACCACTGCGCCACCAGGGAAGCCCAAACATGCCATTTCTTTAAAGTACAAAAGCAGATGTAACTAATCTCGCTGTTGAAAGTTAGGAGAGTGTTACCCAGCAGACAGTGTGAGTGGAGGAGGCCACAAAGGCGGCTCCGAAGTGCTGGTGATGCTGTTTCTTGATCCGGATGCTGGTTACAAGGATGTGTTAATTTCGTGACAATGTACGCAGCTATGCCCTTAGGCATAGAGTGATCAACTTATGCCTTAGAGTGATCAACTTTCCAATGACACAAAAGCTCCCAGCAGCATTGGGTCATGGAGTCAAAACTATATGTGAGAGGTAATAAAAATACAAACATAAACTCAAAATAGACTAAAGACCTAACTGTAAGACCCGATACTATAAAACTCCTAGAGGAAAACATAGGCAGAACACTCTTTGACATAAATCATAACAATATCTTTTGGATCCATCTCCTAAAGTAAAGGAAATAAAAGCAAAAATAAACAAATGGAAACTTATTAAACTTAAAAGCTTTTGCACAGCAAAGGAAACCATCGAGAAAATGAAGAGACAACCTACTGAATAGGAGAAAATATTTGCAAATGATATGACCACTAAGGGGTTAATATCCAACATATATAAACAGCTTTTACAACTCAACATCATAAAAACAAACAATCCAATTTAAAAATGGGCAGAAGAACTCAACAGATATTTTTCCAAAGAGGACATGCAGATGGCCAACAGGCACATGAAAAGAGCTCAACATCACTAATCATCAGGGAAATGCAAATCAAACCCACAATGAGGTATCACCTCACACCTGTCAGAATGGCCATCATCAAAAAGAATGCAAATAACAACTGTTGACAAGGATGTGGAGAAAAGGGAACCCTCGTACACTGTTGATGGGAATGTACATTGGTGCAGGCGCTGTGGAAAACAGTATGGAGGTTTCTCAAAAAACTAAAAATAGAACTACCATATGACCCAGCAATTCCACTCTTGGGTATATATCCAAAAAAGCCCAAAAAACACTAATCTGAAAAGATAAATGCACCCCAGTGTTCATAGCAGCATTATTTACAATAGCCAAGACATGGAAGCAACCTAAGGGTCCATCAACAGATGAATGGATAAAGAAGATGTGGTATAGATACACAATGGAACATTACTCAGCCATAAAAAAGAGTAAAATTTTGCCATTTACAGCAACATGGATGGATTTGGAGGGCATTATTCTTAGTGAAATAAGTCAGACAGAGAAAGACAAATACTGTACGATATCACTTTTATGTGGAAACTAAAATATACAACAAACTAGTGAATATAATAAAAAAGCAGCAGACTCACAGATATAGAGAACAAACTAGTGGTTACCAGTGGGGAGAGGGAAGGGGGGAGGGGCAACATAGGGATAGGGGTGTGGGAGGTACAAACTATTGGGTATAAGATAGGCTCAAGGATGTATTGTACCACATGGGGAATAGAGTCAATATTTTGTAATTACTGTAAATGGAAAGTAACCTTTAAAAACTATAAAATTTTTGAATTAAAGATTAAAAAATTAAAAACTACAATTTGATAGAGAGATAGTGCTCTCTGGAAACATCTAAGTTTAAAATCCATAGGTCTGACATTATTTGAACTAGAAATTATTACACATTAGTCATATGTTACCTTTAAATTAATATTTTTAAAAATTCTGCGTGTACATTTTAAGGTGACAAATAGATTTAACTGGAAATTTTTTCATTCATTCTCATGAAGTCTATGAGCTAAGAGAAACAAACACGCTTAAGTGAGATATATGGCTAAGATGACAATTTGGAAGCTTATTTCAACGAGCCCTTCTGAACCAGCGGCTTCTGTTTTGGGAGCATTTAGCAAACGGAGTCATGAGCCCTTCTATGTAGGATGTGCGCTTTCTCTCTGAGTTTGTTTTTCCTTAATTGCTTTTGTGGGAGATTATAACCTGGGAGTCATTGACTCAGCCAGTAAAACCTCAGAGCCATCCACTGAGCTTCCAAAATGTTAAAAAACAACTGACACCAAGATTAAGATGCAAGGGACTTCACTGGTGGCGCAGTGGTTGAGAATCTGCCTGCCAAGGAAGGGGGCACGTGTTCGAGCCCTGGTCCGGAAAGATCCCACATGCCACAGAGCAACTAAGCCTGTGCGCCACATCTATTGAGCCTGCGCTCTAGAGCCCGCGAGCCACAACTACTGAGCCCGTGTGCCACAACTACTGAGCCCGCGTGCCACAACTCCTGGAGCCTGCGCACCTAGAGCCCGTACTCTGCAACAAGAGAAGCCACCGCAATGAGAAGCCCGTGCACTGCAACGAAGAGTAGCCCCCTCTCGCCACAACTAGAGAAAGCCCGCAGGCAGCAACGAAGACCCAACGCAGCCATAAATAAATAAATAAATAAATTTATTTTGAAAAAAAGATTGAGATGCAAGAGTCTTTTCCATTTTTTTCAGTTGTATTTCTGTCCTACACAAAAACCTGAGCAAAATGTTGTTTAATGATGTAATGGTGTCATTAATGTTCACAGCTGTAAGGCGTTCTGGAAGACCGACCACAGGACCCCTGCTCCTCTCCCGTTAGGAACCAGGTTCATGAACTTGGACGTTCAGTTGACAGTTTGACCCAAGATCCATGATTCTCAGCAGTGGAGGCCCATCCCTCTGGGGAAATTTTCCCCATGACCGGCGACTTTGGTTTTTCTTCCTGACACTTCCTTCCGGTGGGAAGGCAGCCTGTCCAGTTAAGTCTCCTGTCCAGAGAGACAGATGGACTTGTGTCTCAGTCTTGGGATGGGCTTTACTCTTTGAGAATCAGAGGTCCCTTCCCCCCAGTATATTTCTACCATTTCTAGCATTCCCTACCCCCCTTTTCTGCTCTGTTTTTCTTAATAGCATCATCACTATCGGATATTATAACTATTTGTTCACATTTTTGCAGTCTTCCCAAATGAATATAAACCCCAGGAAATTAGGGGTTTTTGTTGTGTTTGCTAATGCCTAGAATGTCTGGGGCAGTAACACACACAATGAATAGTTCTCAGATGTTTCTCTCATTCTTTCATTCAAAGCCTGATTGTAAGCCATTCATCTACAGAGCAAAGGGGTCTCCTCTTCTGTTGTTTGTTTGTTTTTGCTGTAATCATGGCAAGTGGCCAGGGATAAGCAAAGAGGACAGTCTGGAGGCTTGGGGGTTGAAATAGAGAAGAAAAGTGGTGATTTCCTCCCTTTCATATTTTTCTCGGGGGAGATGAGTTTTTTATTCCCAAGGCTATGCAGATGGGAAGACTTCCTCTGCCCTGGTGGCCTGGTAAATGGTGGCAGCTGGGGTCAAGAGCAGAGACCGAGGCCTCGGCCAAACACTTGCAAAACAAGAAATTAATTTTTGAATTCTCTGGACTTTTTTTCCTTTGTGAGAACTGCAGCTGCAACACATTTTAATTTGCATTTGAATGTACTGCTTTTTAAAAAATCCATTATAAAATCAATCACCCTTTTTTATAGTGTGTATGAAAATCACCATTTATCAAAACTACCATTAAAGAGAATGGAATTCAAAAACAAAAAAAACCCACAGCAAATCCTGAATTGCCTATTCAAAGGGGTAAATATACCACAATGGTCAAATTCTGAGTTTCGTTACTATCAATATGAAAAGGTGCGGTATTAATGCATGGAAATATTACCTGGGGTCTCTCCAGGACTCCCCTAAAAGCCTTTCCCCCTCCCACACTCCTGTTCCCTTTCCCCCCTATTTTATCCTCCCTTTACGGAACTCTGTCTTCAGAATGTTTCCGTCAATCCCGTTTAGCGGTTGCTGCCTTGAGGGAAGAAATTCTTTCAAACAAGAACAAGAGTCATCCATCGCTTTATGTTGGTCAACAGTCTCTCCCCTCTGACACAGGGCAGACCATTCACTACTGAAAGGCATGAAGTGATACCATATTTCCACGACATTATTACCTTTGGAGAAGTAAAACACAGTCCTGATGAAATAGAGTATGACGGATATGTACATTGACGAAGACGGTCAAACCCAAGGGTCAGTGATAAGTGGCCACCATGTGTGTGGTGGAAAGGCAGGAATTCTGCATGATTATGGGGCAAAATGAAGACCTACAGGAGGCCTGGCAACAGAAGACATGGACCTCCCAAAAAGTGAGGGCCGTCAAGGACTTTGCTTCATTAGAAGTTCTAGAAAGAGACTGACCTAAGAAAATATTGCTACTTGGATTTGACTGTCTTGGGTACTTCATCTACGTTTTAAGTAATGTAGTAAAAGTCTGCCTTCTGTTGGAGTAACTACAGAAATAGCATAAATATGCAGCTATTCTAGTTCTGTCCTTAATTAGCTTCATAACATTGAAGAAGATACAGAGCTACTTTAGTATTATACTTAGCTTGTTCATCTATAATAGAAGGGCATTACATGACATATTTTTTTTGAAGTATAATTGATTTACAAGGTTGTGTTAGTTTCAGGTATACAGCAAAGTGATTCAGTTATATATATATATTTTTTCAGATTATTTCCATTATAGGTTATTACAAGATATTGAACATTGTTCCCTGTGTTATACAGTAAATCCTTGCTGCTTATCTATTGTATATGTGGTAGTCTGTATCTGTTAATTCCATACTTCTAATTTATTTGTCCCCCTCCCCACCTTTCCCCTTTAGTAGCCATAAGTTTGTTTTCTATGTCTGTGAGTCTGTCTCTGTTTTGTAAAAAATTCATTTGTATCATTTTTTAGATCCCACATATAAGTGATATCATGTGATATTTGGCTTTCTCTGACTTACTTCACTTAGTATGATAATCTCTAGGTCCATCCATGGCATTATTTCATTCTTTCATTATTCATTAATATTTCATTCAAATGGCATTATTTCATTCTTTTTTATGGCTGAGTAATATTCCATTGTATACATGTACCACATCTTCTTAAGTCAACCATCCGTTGATGGACACTTGGGTTGTTTCCATGTCTTGGCTATTGTAAATAGTGCTGCTACAAACATTGGGGTGCATGTATCTTTTTGAATTTGAGGTTTTGTTTTTTCTGGATATATGCCCAGGAGTGGGATTTCAGGATCATGTGGTAGCTCTATTTTTAGTTTTTAAAGGAACCTCCATACTGTTCTCCGCAGGGCTGCATCAATTTACATTCCCACCAACACTGCAAGAGGGTTCCCTTTTCTGCACACCCTCTCCAGCATTTATTATTTGTAGACTTTTTAATGATGGCCATTCTGACCTGTGTGGGGTGATACTTCATTGTAGTTCTGATTTGTAATTCTCTAATAATTAGGGATGTTGAACATCTTTTCATGTGCCTGTTGGCCATCTGTATGTCTTCTTTGGAGAAATGTCTATTTAGGCCTTCTGCCATTTTTTGATTAGGTTGTTTGTTTTTCTGGTATTGAGTTGTATGAGCTGTTTGTATATCGTGGAAATTAACCCCTGTCGGTCGCGCAAACATTTTCTCCCATTCCATACGTTGTCTTTTCGTTTTGTTGATGGTGTTCTTTGCTATGCAAAAGCTTTTTAAGTGTTATTAGGTCCCATTTGTTTATTTTTCTTTTTTTTTTTGCCTCAAGAGACTAACTTAAGAAAATATTGCTATGATTGATGTCAGAGAATGCTTTGCCTATGCTCTCTTCTAGGAGTTTTATGGTGCCCCTATCTTATATTTAGGTCTTTAAACCACTTTGAGTTTATGCGGAGAAAGTGACAATGTGCTAGGTCCAAATCTAGACCTCAAGAGAATTTGCATGCTTTTGTTTTTTCTCTTGGAAACCTGTCCAGCTTTCATGCAGGCCAGCCAACCGGAGCATGAGAGACACAACAATACCATTCCAGCCAAGGCCATCCTAAGCCAATCAGCTGATCCATTCAACTCACCAGCTGACCCCAGAGGCATGAGAGAGCCTGGCCAGATCAACCCTCCAGGTGGCCCACTGACCCTTGAGAAATAACACATGATACACCTTAAGTCATTAAGTTTTAGAGCTGATTGTGCAACAGTACCTAACTGACACAGATGATGGTCACTTCTGAGATTCACTGGTATGGATTTTGGATACATTTCTGTTTCAAAGAGGGATTCTTTTAACGTTGTTTCAACTGTATCTAATTGATATTAATCTTTTCAAGACTTGGTATATATCTCAAATCTCTTTGTCAAAAAATAGCCAGATATATTTTTACTTTACTAGTAAGCTAGTAGGTAGTTCCTAACCTTAGTTTAAGAAATAGGAATAATGGGGCTTCCCTGGTGGCATAGTGGTGGAGAGTCCGCCTGCCGATGCCAGGGGACGCGGGTTCGTGCCCCGGTCCGGGAAGATCCCACATGCCGCGGAGCGGCTGGGCCCGTGAGCCATGGCCGCTGAGCCTGCGCGTCCGGAGCCTGTGCTCCGCAGCGGGAGAGGTCGCAGTAGTGAGAGGCCTGCGTACCGCACAAAAAAAAAAAAAAAGAAAAGAAATAGGAATAATGGATTATTTGACTTTTAAGTCCCTATTCTAAACTTTTAGCCCAGCTATTAGTCCAAACATCCCAGAAAGTTTCTAGGCATGCATAATAAATTTTGGAGAATTGCTTGCAATGTCGCCTATTATTATAAATACTAGGTGAATTTCTTCTATGTGAATGAATTTAGGTGAATTTACTTATTGGATAGGAATTGAGCAGAGATTCTTTACCCATGGTGACATCAAAGATGCCGGTGCCAACATTATTATTCGAATGGTGAATTTACTGCATTTATAAACATGATACATGCTCACTATAAAACATCCAAGCAATTCAGATAAGTATAAAGAAAGCAATAAATCATCTCGAATCCTCAAAAACACTAGTGTTGTCGTTTTGTGAATATCATTTCAGATATTTCTCTACTCAGATATAGAAATAGAAGGATGAGGAAGAAGATAAAGAGATTTTTCAGTATAGTTTCAGAACATACATATTATTATTTTTTTAAAAATTTTTTTTTCGGTACGCGGGCCTCTCACCGCCGTGGCCTCTCCCATTGCGGAGCACAGGCTCCGGACGCGCAGGCTCAGCGGCCATGGCTCACGGGCCCAGCCACTCCGCGGCATGTGGGATCTTCCCGGACCGGGGCACGAACCCGCGTCCCCTGCATCGGCAGGCGGACTCTCAACCACTGCGCCACCAGGGAAGCCCTACATATTATCTTTAATTTGAAAAGTATTACATTTAAAAATCCCTGATTTTATCTAGAGAAATTTTATCTTAAGATTTTATCTAGGACATCTGTAGGTCATCTAGTATCTGCTGGGATGGATCCTGGAAGTTTAACATATTATCCCACAGTAAATGAGATGGAGATGTTAGATTTTCCTTGACTTTTGAAGAAAGAGTTAGAGTATAAAGGAAAATGGGAATAGTAGAATGGATTTATTATGCAAGGAAGAGTTCAAGTTCTTATGAGTATTAATTAATTCCCTTGGAACTAGTTTCTCAAAGTTTATTCAAGACCTAAAAAAGATTACAGAATCAAATGCCTCTTATGTATCTCTCAGACCTTTCTGGCCTCACCTCTCCCCTGCGGCAACTTTGCATGGGTATGGACCCATGTTACAAAGATATGACGGTGTGTCACTATTTGCCATGCTGTGGCTTTCAACTCCTAGTCTGGGGCTTTCCTGTGAATGTCACACCAGGATCCTACTCAGCACATACATGACCCAAAAGGGCAGAGGAGTTAACACCCAGAGGAAGATTTTTTGCCCAATGGAAAATGAGAGCCAGTGTTAAATTTTCCCCCCTTTCTCCACGATCCCTAAGCAGGGGAGTCTTGAGATGCAGTTTATACACTTCTCAGGGCCACATTCCTATGAATCGCGCAGTCCTCACTCTTAGCAACAGCCCACTTGATGACACGTTTGTACACTGCCTCCCCATCTTGCCTACCTCACTCATCATATTCCTAAGTCTAGTTCTCTGGAACTGTACTTATTCCAATAATAACTACAGGGCTTTTTAGTGTTGAATTCATTCTAAGATATTCATACCAGAAGTGGACCTAGGTCATTAGGAAAGCAGATCTTCAAGATAGTGTTTGGATATTCTTGAGTTTATTGATAGCAGTAAGGATCCCGCTGCTGGTGGTAAGTGGAGTGGTACTCATAACCCGGGCATGCAGTGGCATCACATGTAGTTAGTTGGGACAAGGTATAGATGGAAGGTGAGGCATTGGGATTGTAACATATAGTATCAGGGAAATCATTTTTATAAGGATTGTGAAGTGGTTCAGCTTCATTAATGACACTGGAAACACTTTGAAAGTAAGTAAAATAGGCTCAGGGCATCAAAATGCTAACTTAAGACCCTCTGAAAGCCAGAGGATCTCTTTAGCATTAGACTCGGAAGCTGTCAACTCCTACAGTCTAATGAGAGACTGTTTGAAAATGAGGTCCGGGATCTCACTGTGAAGTGGCAGACTGCCAAAGAGACCAAATACACAGCCTTGACAAGCCACTGATAGGAAAATAGCAGTAACCTGAGATGTAGGATGGGGACATCTGGATGCATGAGCCTGAGAATCCTTAAACCCCCACTTCTACCTAAATGTTCAGTATGCAACAGCAGAGTCTTCCCTGTTGTCAGAGAAGGGCAGTTTCTCCTGGCGTGAAGAATGAAGCAGGACTTCACCTGAAGCCAGGTGACACTCATTTTCGTTACAATGTGTCATCACCACTCTTTCTACATTCCAGAGCAACGCTCATCCTTCCCAGCTTGGGTCGTGCTGAGGACTACATGCAATTATTGGCCTGGGGGTAAATAAATTATGTGCTAAAAGGGATTGCAGGAGCTGGCTAGTTTTCCCAGGAGAAACTGGGCAACGTGTGTGGGAGTCCATCTGTAGGATGCCGGACCATGGCGGGTGGGGTGGGGTATAAAAGCTGGTGAGAGGAGAAATGATTGACATGGGGGCAATTGCGACATACATGAGCCGGTGCTCTGGCCAGGACATCTGTAGGTCATCTAGTATCTGCTGGGATGGATCCTGGAAGTTTAACATGATATTATCCCACAGTAAATGAGATAGAGATGTTAGATTCCCCTTGACTTTTGAAGAAAGAGTTAGAGTATAAAGGAAAATGGGAATAGTAGAATGGATTTATTATGCAAGATCTGAGAACCCACCACCAAAAATGTTTCCCAAGAGGGCCCCAAGGACATCTCTTCACTAAGGTAATAAGGAATGCATTCACAGGAGGGCATCTGGATCTTTTGGAAGCTCTTCCAGAGCTGATGCTGGAAAGTGCTGTCGTGAAAATGGGCTCCATGGAATCAATGAGGACGACTCCAGAATTGCAGGGACCTAGTGGAAGTTTTTACTTCCAAGATCTGTTCTGATGGAAATAGTTCCCACTATTTTCCTATCAAAGGTCAAGGCAGCACATAATACTGGACCTAAATTTTAGGTCTCAGACTACATCAGGGGCCTAGAAGGAACACGGCTAGAAGTGCGGGAAGAGTAAGTGTGGGGTATATGCCTGGACCTACACAGAATGGATCCGAAATATGGGGATCCCTGGATCTCACATTAACACCCACTGGAGAGTGAGTGCCCCCCAGGAAGAAGGTACTAAACACCACACTGAACAGGATGATCTGGCCTGCGGATGTCAGTCAGCCTCCCTCTTTGGCTGCTCCAAAGCTTGCAATGGGCCTGTGCATATAGCGGCCATGGGGGCAGAGACAGAGGCTTTGAGCGTTGCGTGAAAGGACAGCATGGGTGCCGTCTCACCGAGGCAGATGGAGCTACTGTCACAGCTGAAGGCCCAAAGGCTCAAGAACTGAGCGTACGGATACAGCACCACTTCTCCACGAGCGGCTGGCCACCTGGTGGCGGATAAACTGTGCCAAACTTCCATTCTGGAGGGGGGCGGACATCAGTCCTTGTGCTCACTTCAGATTTCGGTTTTCCGTTCCTTTCTCTGCCACCAGCACCACTATTTGAGATTTTACACATTGCCTGATATTCCACACAACCTTACCTCAGTCCCCGGGAGCAGGTTATGGCAAATGAGGTGCAGCAAGGAGCAAAAGACAAGGGGATGCACTGGTCCTACTCCACGCTCACAATACGATACAGTGTTAAGGATTCAGTCCACACATCTAGCACCCAGATCATAGCTTTTATACACCATTTTCCATTTAAACGATCTGGGGAACCTTGGAAAAATCACTTATTCCAGGACTGGTCCAGGTAAAGTTTTTAAAAGATGAGCCTGGAACAACTTTTTGTTCCATGATGTAAGGAAGTGCTCATAAGAGAATGGGAACACATCATGACGACACAGGGCTGGCTTGAAGGGGCACTTGTGGCCAAACGTGGGAACCTTAATATTAGTGATTACAGACATAGAAAACAAACTTATGGCTACCAAAGGGGAAGGGGGAGGGATAAATTAGGAGTTTGGGGTTAGCAGATACACACTACTATATATAAAATAGATAAGCAGCAAGGACCAGTTACTGTATAGCACAGGGAACTATATTCAATATCTTGTAATCAACTATAATGGAAAGGAATCTGAAAAAGAATATATCTGTATATAACTGAATAACTTTGCTGTACAGCAGAAACTAATACAATGTAAATCAACTATACTTTAATAAAAAAATTAGTGCTTAATTATAATCTACCGAATAAAGTAAGAATCCATGAGAATAAGAAGAAAGGAAGGAGAGAAGGAAAGAAGGAAAAAAGGAGGGAGGAAAGGAGGGAGGGACGGAGAGAAAGCTATTCCTTGAGTAAAATGTCAACTAACCAGTGTAACAGTGAGGAGTTGGGAGACAATCATTTTTGAACATCGTAGTATATTGATTTAGTCAAGAATAATCAGCGGCCACTAAACTAGTTTGTGAGCATTTGATAAGGCAGACAATATCTATAGACTGTCAAAGAATTTCTTCGCAGACTACTAATAAATTACAAAAGGAAAAATCAGTCACATCCTATGGAAAAAAATCTGGCAGATACCGACCGCCCTTAGGAAGTATTCAAATTAACATAATAACGGGACAAACCAAGAAAGCATAGGATTGTGTTTCCTAATGTGATGCAATGAGAAGAACACAGTATCTTTTATGTTGCAATTTTTCCAAAAGTAGATAAATGGAATGGAATCATAAGGGCATATCATGAAAACACAAACTCAGGACATCCTAACTGTCCTGTTCTCTTTAAAAATGATAATGTTAAGAAAGACCAAGAAAGACTTGTGACTCTTTCAGATTAAAGGAGATTAAGGAGACATGAAAATGAAATATAATGTATGATTCTGGTTTGGCTCCTAGCCTAGAAAAAATTTCTGAAAAAGACATTCCTGGGACGGTTGGGTAAATCTGAATAAGGTCTGTAGTTATGCGAATGAACGTCCTAGTGATTAGGAAATCCATATATACTAAAGTATTTAGGAGTAACCAGGCATAATTTCCACAATTTACAAATTATTGAGAAAAAATGGCAAAGCAAACATGGCAAAATTATATCAAATATTGAATGTGAATGAAGGATAGAGGAACTTCTTTGTATTATTTGCACAGATCTTTTATAAATTGGAAATTATTTAAAAATGAAAACTAACAAAGAACATAGCTCTTGCCAACCTAGGAATGTGGATTTGGGGAACTGGCTGTCAGAATAAGTATGACACTGAACCGAGAACCCCGCCCACTGAATGCAGGGTGTCTTAGTTTTATGGGAAGAAGAATGTCTATTGGATTCCTGCTCTGGATGGCCCTGGAATTTGTATCTAAGGTCCAGGTTGGACAGACTCATCCAATATTCCGGGATTAAAACTGACTGCAGTGCTCAAAATTAGTTCCTAGTTGTTATAGTTCCCTTTTATTTTGACCTAAGGATTGTTTATGTCTTACCAGATCATCAATGGATTTAATTAAGACTCTGCAAATTTTCTCTTAGTTTTTTTGTTTTAATTTTTCAGTAACAGGGTTTCCTTTCTCTTTTTCTTTTGAAGGTGACTGGTTTTGACAGCAGGAAACCTAAAAATAAATCTTTTTTTTAAAAAAACTTATAGCTCAATAATTTATTCATAGCATGTCTGGATATCAATACTTCCTGATATAGAGCATGCTTTTTTAATCTGCAGATTCCACTCTTATTTAAAGAAAATAGTTCCTATAAATTTTATGAGGACTTTTGCAGCTTTTTGTTGTTGGATTCGCTGAGGAATTGTTCTTATGTTAGGCTGTATTTACCGCTCTTATTATCCTCACTCTAAAATTTTTTTTTTATTGAAGTATAGTTGATTTACAATGCTGTGTTAATTTCTGCTGTACAGCAAAGTGATTCAGTTATACATATATATGTGTACATATATATGTGTACATATATATATATATATTATATATATATACATTCTTTTTCAGATTCTTTTCCATTATGGCGTACCACAAGATATTGAATAAAGTTCCCTGTGCTCTACAGTAGGACCTTGTTGTTTATCCATCCTATATGTAATAGTTTGCATCTGCTGACCCCAAACTCCCAATCCATCCCTCCCCCACGCACTCACTCTAAACTTTTTAATACTTTTCTCTGTACCTAAGCATTCCCTTATTGTCTCATGTCACTCCTCCATCCAACCAACTGGATTTTCAATCATGTCTATTTTTTTCCTCGAGGTATCTAATTTATTTATTAGAAAGCACACACGTATATTCTTTATGATACAACTAGCTTACTGATTAGATAAATAATGGCATATTTTGTGTTCTCAATTTACTTGCTTAGCTCTATCATCTCTTCATATTTTTATAATTTAATTTCTCATTTAATCCCTTAATCGATAAGATTTTTAAAAAATCAACTTTCTATGTTTTATTAAGTACCCTTATAGTTAAAATCATTCCTAGAATACCTGCTCTGGATGACACTTTCTTCCAGAATCATTTTTTTTTGTCTTTTATATGCTATGATCCTTCCTTCCTCCCGTATTGTGTTCACCCCCACCCTGCGTGTGTGCCTGTACGTGTGCGCGTGTGAGTGCGTGTGTGTGTGTCTCTCTCTCTAGCTCATTTATTTTGGCCATAGTATGTCTGTCTAACTCTAATAATAATGTTTGCTTTAATTTTTTTTTTGCATACTTAATATTGATCACTTTGTCCACAACATTTTTGGGCTCTGACACATGAATGCACCCTGACAATTTTTACCTTAAAATGAACCAGATCCTCTCCCCGTCCATCCAGCTATAGCTAAAAGGCTGACTATGGCTTTCCATGAACTCTTCTGTATCCTAAAGGCTCTGGTGCAGGGGAGGCCCTGTTTAAGAGGGATTTAGTTTTTTTCTCTCTCTCAATCTCTTTCTCTGTCTCTGAGACTGATAAAGATTCCCTCTTTGACCAAACTTCAGACAGACTCCTCTGAGCCCTCTTTTTGACAAGGACTCATCCTCGGACACTTGTTTTCTGCCTGTGTAGCCCAGTGTAGCAAGAATCCTATTAAATCAGTTTAGTGAGAATCCCCCTGCCCCCCGGCCTTGATAGCTGACCCCCCGTGGTATCTGATCCCGGCCCCCATCCCTCACCTTTGATGTCTAAGTCCTCGGCCTCCCTTCAGCAAGTATCCCGTTCAGTCGATTTAGCAAGAATCCTCTCACTCTTGTGTAGCCTCTTAGTAATTCTCCATCCACCAGCCCCCCACCCCGTTCCTTGGCTATAAATTCCCACTTGTCTTGCTGAGCTCAGAGTTGAGCCCCATCTCTCTCCCTATTGCAATAGTCTCGACTTGTCTTCCTAACAATTTAGCAAGTGCCAGAGTAATTCCTTCTTTATCGAGATCCATGACATGACACATTATATATTCTATCATTTATTAGTTTGTGCCTACACGTCCTACTAGAACATAAGATCTAGTAGGAAGGAGACTGATTGCTCTTTTTCATCAGTGAGCTTCCGGCACCTAGAATGGACTTGAGACACAGCAGACACTTAACATTCACTGATTAATGTACGAATGAATGGATGTGAGAACCTCAGTTACTTTATTTCACCGAGCCTGCAGTACTTTTCACTCTTTCTGAACTGAGAAACAGTAGGTAACCCAGATGAGAAAGGTAGTATGTAATAAATGTTCAGTATAAATCCAATAGTGGTAAACAGCCTTGTTCTCCCAACTCAAAATCGGGTTCTGTGTATAAAGTGACATACCCTGGAGTACCTTCTCTTCTCTTGTAGCTGTCCCAATGGTTGACAGAAGTTTCAATTTTCCCTTTGAATTGTTAAAGGGCTGCTCCAAATTGTAAGCTATTAGGGAGAATCTTTAGGATTTTGTTGACTCTCCTTTCCTCGTTTGTGCTCCTGGGGTGAGGATGGGGCAAGATGTGGGCTACAGTGAGCCACATTATAATCATCTATTTCTTTCTCTTTTGCTGTCCCTTCTGTAAGGGACCTTATTCATAGTTGATACACTGTGTGTCGCGTTGGACCTCTCTCCTTGTCTGCTTGTTGCCACTGAAGCTTTGACTGCGTGTTTATTTGTTTACCAGGTACTTGTGGGAGGGAGATGATGTGGGCTGGCTTCATTCTTCGTTCACGGTCGCATGGCCTCTTCTGCTGTCTTGAATTTAAATCTCCTCATCTTGAGTCAGGAAGATTTGTTTCTGAAGCTGGGTGGGAAAGACACTGGATTTGGGAGTCAGGAGCAAATTGCGTTCCTGGCTCTGACCGGCAAGGCAAATTCTCACTGTCTGTTTCCTTTACTCCCAAGTGCGGATAAAGCCTGCCCTTGGCACTGTACAGAGTTGTAATGAGGACAGAATCAGACAACAGACACAAAAAAACACTTTGAAGGAAATTACGGGATCTCCAATCGTAAGAGAATATTACAATATTAATATTCTCTTTTATTTGCTTATGGAAACTGGGCCTTTCCCCGGAGTAAGAATTGTGAGTGTTCAGTCTCATGAGGGATTCAGGCTTAATTGGAAATCTTACCGCGACGTTGCCTTCTGGAAACTTCCCTGAAAAGTCCGCCAAAGTATCAGTGATTATGTTGGGAGGCCATTTGGCAAGACCTGGATTCACTGGGTGATGGTAACACTTCCCCGAGATATAACGTCACCCAGACAGGGTGTTTTCAGTTTGCTTTTCTCACTGAGCAGATCTAATTTTTCTCTGTTGCAGTCTAAAGCTTTAAAGCAAATCAGTTTGAGTTTGTGAGCCAGAAAAATTCAAATGTAATATCAAAGCCGTCCCCACAAGCCAAACAGTTCTCTTCGTCCAAGATGGAGTTAAGCCAATGCAGACTTTCAAGGTGACAGACACCACCACGAGTTGATGGGCTCAGCGTCTGCTCTGCCAGCCCGAAAGCTTTCCCAACTGAACCACACTTTCTTTTCTGACAGCCACAGGTGAAAGGGAAAGTAAGAACCCCAAGCTAGTAGCTAGCTAATAAATTTGTAAAATAGGTCTAATTATATTTATTACTAAGCTTTTGCCTTTATCTAAAGGGACACGTAAGAAGATGATTTTGTGCTTTTATGCATACGGTTTTGAGAAAAAAATCCCGTGTTTTCCATCCCTCTGACTCAGCCTATTTTATCTGGCAGGACTGACCTCGTGGTCTGGGGATGTGTTTGTGCTAGACTCCTTCATTCCTTCTCTTCATCTGTGTTAAGAAAATCACTTGTCAGTTTGGGGCATTCTTCTGTGGAAAGGCTCTTGTTAATAATTGTGTGCTTCCTCTCCCTTTTGCTATGAAAACTACTGCCCTTATCTCCCTATATCACAGTACCCGGGAGAAGCCAATCACGCCGGAAGCTCTCCTTTGCTTTTTTCACTCCAGAGTTACCAAGGAGGCCCTTGGTAGCCTCCTTGAGTCTCTCAAGCCTCAGGGGTAAGAGGAAAGTCAAGGGCAAGGCCACAGGATCCACCTTAGCTTGCCACCTAAGCTCTCGGAGAACTTTCTCATTCGCATCTTAACATTTTTTTCATTTTAAATGCGTAATGTACATGTATTGGCGGGACAAATATTTAGCAGAGCTCTCAAGAAAGTTGTGCGTGTTTCCCTTGGATAAGGTTTACTGCTAATATTGAAAAGCTGGCTCGATTTTAAGAGAAGAAGAAAACTAGTACTGAGCGTCCCCCCAAGACCCCTGGGCGCGCAGTGCGCGCAGGACGCTGGACAGCTCTGAGCCGAGCATCCCCCGCGGCCGCTGCGCCCTGTCCCCTCCGGTCGCCGCCCTGATGTCCATCCCTGCACTGCCCTGGCCGGGGCCTTATCACATCTTCCTCTACAGCCTTCAGTCGAACTCTCCTTGTTCTTGTGGAGCCCAGGGACTCTGCCCGCTTCTCTCGCGGGCGCGTGTGGATGTGGCCACGCACTGGGTTTCCGGTAGTTCCCGTGGACCGCGTGGCCCCCTGGCGCTTCTTTCGGGCGCTGAGCTAGGCTCAGGGATCAGCCGCTTTTAAGCCGTCGGTACAATCTGCCGAAGAGCGCGGAGACAGTTTGCACCGCCAGCTCACTATCTGTCGCCAAGACGTCCCATTTCCCCTCCCCTTCCGCGGTCACAGCTCCCTGGGAGTGGTGGCAGCACCGTTATCCCGCTCGCCCTGGGGCTGTGGTAACCCGGCCTCGGCACTTCTGCTGGCGTCTCGCCAAGGTCCCTCGGGGCCCTACTCGGCTTATTTGTCAGACTTTTCTGATTGGCGCCCATTGGACACCCAGGGCCTCCCAAGGCAGGAGAAGCAGAACAGAAGTCAGAAGCTGGAAAAGAGGCAGGTCTTACACTCTGCAAAGGCCCAGAAATGAATATAGTCTCCTTGTGCCGGTGAGGGACACTCTGGCCCGCCATCGTTTATCTTATGTTTTAGTGGAGGGGCCAGGTGGTCAATAATTTGTATTAAGAAGAAAGGCCGGCAAGGAGGCAAGGAGCCCATGTCTACCCAAGAAATGTGTATTAACACCTGCTAAGTGCCTGGCTGTGTGTCCAGAATCATGAAGGCTACAAAGCCCCTTGGGGTTTACAGTTGTTAGCAGCATGCAAACCTTGCCTCTTCAAGACAACAGAGAAACCACGTGGAGTATCATGGAGGCACAGGCTGAATCCCGCCTCATAGGACTTCAGAGAAGGGACCAGTCTGGGTGACAAGGATCAGGGAAAACACCATGAAAAAGGAGAGATTTCAGCTGAAACACTGAGGGACCATCAAAGAGGGACTGATGGAAAGAGGAGAAACAGGCTCTGTCAGGAGCCAGACATAGGAACCAGGAGAGGGAAGGAGAGATGGGAATCCAGAAATACGAACCAGGATTAGGAGAAAGAGGGAGGCATCTTTGTCTCCCTCTGTTTCCTGCTTCTACTCTGGGAGTTTATGTTCACGATGGTGGTTGGAGTCCTGAGAAGTTAATTCTCAGGAATTAATTAATTAAGTTAATGAATTAATGAATTAAGTTAATTAATTCTATCAATTAGATTCTTCTTACGGCTGTCAAGTGGAAAGGGAGGGAGAAGCTTTTGGCAACAAAAATTAAACCAAAACATGATATCCTGGTGGCTCTCCCTTTGTCAGAATTCATGAAAAAGGGCAGATAGAAGCGAAGATTGGATGTAAACTTGGGCTTTGTGGACGCAGCCCTGCTTTTCCCCATCCTCAAGGTCAGTCCTATGTAGAAAATAAGTCTGGCTATCATTTTAAGACACTCGGTTACTTTCTGGACGTTTTCGAATATTTATTTTCTTTGCCTTTAACAACTCAGTTGTGAATCATAATAACACATCTAATATGCTGTGTAATATATAATAGGTGTTTTACAAATACATGTTGACTACACCGGCCCCACTATTCAGATATGAAAGCTTCCACCACAGGCGTTTTCATGTAAACGTACAATACTGTGGATCTCTGGCCTCATCACGTTAGTAATGGAACATGCTTTGTCTTCCTTCGCTTTGGCACTGATTTGCCAAATTAAATTAAATGTCCTCTCCATCCTTCCTTTATCTCCCAAACCCTAGGTATTAAATTAGATTAATATATATTAATGTAATATATGGTAGGCACTTAATGTGTATTTAATGTGAGTCATGAATAAAATATATTTGGTCCACTCTGTAGACATGTGAACTGTAATTATATTCCTCCAGTGGAGACGCAGTCATTCCCTTCTCCAGGGGGAGGAGAGAGGGATTTCTGAGACATCTTGTGTAAAGCGGGTAGGGGGTGGGAGGGCCTGTTTCTGGTGACTATAGGATTGGGGTGCTCCCTGCAGCACTTCCTTTAAGATCGGCCACGGGTCATATTTGAAATGGAGGAGTTCCATCCGGTGTCCTCTCGTCTAGCACCTGCAGGGGACCCTCATCGTAAGCAGTAAGAGCAAGGTTTGCTCAGAGAGATTCAGCACAGCTCCTGATGGAATCAGACGCCGCCCTGCTCAGAAGCTGCTGTGTCCTTAGAAAAAGGGGGTGGGGTTATTTTCCCTTAGGGACCTAGAGGTAGAGGTGGTTTAAACTTTGAATGGTTTCCCCAAAAGAGACTTTTGGACTCGTACGGCATGGGATAGCCCTCTCTGTGGTGTAACTCTATGTCCGCAGCTGAGAGCAGTCACTCCCAATATTTCTCCACGACTCTCACACCTAAGGGAAAAGCAATAGATGCTTCCCTGACTCTGGTTCAGGTTCTTAGGATTGTGCTAGATAGTGGTTGTGGTACCCAAGGGGGATAGTTGTCAAGGAGGAAGACGCCTTCTGGGAGACGTCTCCTCTCCCCCATTCAGTCATCCCTACAGGAACGTGTCTGGCTTAAAATGGTTAGAAGGTCCTGCAGATTTCAGGTACATAGTTAAAGTACCCATCCCATCCTTCCTGCACTACCACGTGATCTATTTCATGTCCTCATCTTTGACTACCTAGACCATTGTATGATAGCCTCCCACTGGGTCACCCATCTGTACTCTTTATCAAAAATATTTCCTCTGCCCAGCCGGAAGAATAATAGTTTTCAAATACAAGACCAACCATGTCATTCCCTTACTAAAACCCTCTCCAGTGCACAGAGTAACATCCGAGCTTCTCAGCCAGGCTCACTGACCCTTTCTGACTTGGCCTCTCTTGCATTCCTCTAGCTCTTTCCCGGTCTCAGGTTATTTCTAACAATACTGACCTATGTGTCACTTCCTGGACACGTCATGCTGTTTCAAGCTACCAGCCCTTCACTCACACAGGCTCGCTTTTCATCAGTCTCTGCCTTGCACATAACTAGCCCATAACTCTGAATTGTCTGTAGTTCCCAATAATTTTATGTCCCTTTTTTATGGGAAGTTGACCCTTGGATTGAGTGCAAATAAACGATCCCCAAGAACTGGATGAAACGCTTCCTCTTCCTCGTCCCAGTAAAGGTTTCCTAAGGCTCAGGTTTCCTTAGCAACAATATGAAGGAGTAAGGACCTGGTGGGTACCACCTACCTCCCTCAGCTCTGCCTCCAGCTGGTGCCCCGTTGAGATCACAGGAGTTGCTTAGCGGTGCACCCTGCCCTACCATGCTTCCCTCACTCCCTTTTCCTGAGCGGACTCCTTCAATAAATCACATGGAGAAGAATCCTTGTCTCAGCCCTGCTTCTAGGGAACCCTATAGGAGAACAAAACTTGGCCTCTACCCTGAAGAATGAGGAGTTTACTAAGGGAAAAAAACAAGAAGACAACGCTCATATTCACTGTGGTAGGTAGCATTTGAAGCGACAAGGAATGGGTTCAGTAGGTTGGAATTTCAATAGAAATATTTCTTCCTGTTATTTCCTCCTCCTGGAATGTTCACTTGCCCTTTAGGCTTATTTCCACAGTAGAGATCAGGATATAGACACAGAGAACTCAGTGTGCAATGTATGAACTCTCACAATTATCAAATGATAGATCTTTATTTGTAGATTAGTTGCAAATAGCAGCAAAAATATTGTTTAGAAAATACAATTTTTATAAACTATTTTTACTTTCTTTTAAGATACTTTTTTTTTTTTTTTTTTTGCAGTACGCGGGCCTCTCATTGTTGTGGCCTCTCCGGTTGCGGAGCACAGGCTCCGGACGCGCAGGCTCAGCGGCCACGGCTCACGGGCCCAGCCGCTCCGCGGCATGTGGGATCTTCCCAGACCGGGGCACGAACCCGTGTCCCCTGCATCGGCAGGCGGACTCTCAACCACTGCGCCACCAGGGAAGCCCAAGATACATTTTTCATAAAAATGTTTTTTATAAAAAATATTTTATCGTATGGCAATGATACCAGTGTATTTTCTAGGTAATACCTCTGGTCTGCTCTTCCTTTGAACGAGTCCTTTTGTAAAAACTGATTAAAATTCAAGACATTGGCCAGGGAGGTCTACATTTCAAATTGTAGCGATTCTTGCCTTCAAGTCTTTTGGTATAGACCAAATCCCCTGATTTCTTTAGGATGCATTAGGCATTGCCTCAGTCTAGGTTATAGTTAAATAGATGTCTATTTCCCTTCTTTAATCTAGTTCACCTAACCTCACTTTTCTGGATCAACCAAAGTACTACCTCAGCCCTGATGCAAACCCTCTAATAGGATTTGAATAAGGTACTGCTATATAACCTTTGAAAAATGATTGGATCTCAATACTAGGACATGGAATTCAGAGATGTGTTTATCCTTTAGCTTCATCTTAAATGTCTGGTTATATTCCCTAGGACAAATGCCATTCCTATTAAAAGAAATAAAAAGAAGAAAAATACTTCACTTTACGAGAGTTTTATAAGGGAACCTTCTTCTAAAACTAAAAGTTTCAAGTATTAACATAGGTCTAATTTATCTGGTTTAATCTCCCACTTATATTGGGATTAAAAACCAGTAATCTGTCTTAATACAAACGAATGAGGTAGTATACATTTGCTGGTTCTAGGAGCAATGTACACTTATTGTGGAGAATTCTTTAAATACACAAAATACATAAGAGAAAATAAAAGGTAAATATCACCCACAATTCTTTCTCCTGGAAATAACCACTCAATATGTGGTTCATTTTCTCACAATCTTTGTTTTCCCTATGTAGCAATTTAAAACATAATGGTAGGGGCTTCCCTGGTGGCGCAGTGGTTGAGAGCCTGCCTGCCGACGCGGGGGACACGGGTTCGTGCCCCAGTCCGGGAAGATCCCACATGCCACGGAGTGGCTGGGCCCGTGAGCCATGGCCGCTGAGCCTGCGTGTCTGGAGCCTGTGCTCCGCAATGGGAGAGGCCACAACAGTGAGAGGCCCGCATACCATAAAAAAAATAAAACATAATTTTAATTTAAAATGTATATAGCTTTACATTAATTTAAAAATGTTATTGTTTAATCAACATTTTTTAAAAGTATTATTTCCTTTCATCCAGTATTGCCATCTTTAAGGATTTTTCCTCCCAGTTTTACCGAGGTATAACTGACATATTGCACTGTACAAGTTGAAGGTGTACAGCATAATGATTTGACTTACATACATTATGAAATAATTGCCACGATATGTCTGGTGAACATCCATAATCTCAGACAGATTCAAAATAAAAGAAAAAAATGTATTTTTTCTTGTGATGAAAACTCTTAGGGTTTACTCTCTTAAGAAATTTCACATATAACACACGGCAGTGTTAATTATATTTGTCATGTCATACATTCAATACCTGGTACTTATTTATCTTATAACTGGAAGTTTGTACCTTTTGACTATCTTCATCCAATTCCTTCTCCCTATACCCTGTCTTTGGTAACCATGAATCTGATCTCTTTTACTATGAGTCTGTTTGTTTGTTTTTGAAGTGTAATTGACCTGCAACACTGTGTTAGATCTTGGTGCACAGCATAGTAATTAGATATTTCTATACATTTCAAGATGATCCCTGTGATAAGTCTGGTACACTGAAAGCTATCAACACTGATGAAAGAAATGAAAGACTTAAACAAATGGAAAGAAACCTCATGCTCATAGACTGGAATACTTAATATTCTTAAGAAGGTAAACTTCCAGAAGTGATCTATAAATTCAATATAATCCCTATCAAAATATCTACTGCCTTTCTTTTGCAGAAATGGAATAGCCAATCCTCCAATTCATATGGAATCACAAGGGGCCCCCGAATAACCAAAACAGTCTTGAAAAAGAAAAACAAAGTTGCAGAACTCACACTTCCTAATTTCAAAACATACTATAAAGCTACAGTAATCAAACAGTATGGTAATGCCATAAGGACAGACCTATAGTCCAATGGAATATAATTGAGAGTCCAAAAATAAACCCATACATCTATGGCCAAATACCTTTTGACAAGGGTACCAAGATCATTAAATGGGAAAAGAATAGTTTCTTCAACCAATGTTGCTGGGATAATTGGATAGCCATATCCACCAAAAGCACAAGCAACAACAACAACAAAAACATAGATAATTTGGACTTTATCAAAATTAAAAACCTTGTATATCAAAGGGCATTATTAAGAAAGTAAAAATACAACCTATATAATGATAGAAAACATTTGCAAATCATATATCTCATGAGTCTTGTATCCAGAATATATAAATAACTCTTATAACAAAAAGACAACCCAATTAAAAAGGGGAAAAGGATTTAATGAGACATTTTTCCAAAAAAGATATACAAATGACCAACAAGCACATGAAAAAAATGTTCAACATCATTAGACATTAGGAAAATGCAAATCAAAACCACAATGAGTTACTACTTCATGGGCACTTGAATTACTATAATAAAAAATATAAAATAAGAAGTGTTGGTAAGGATGTAGAGAAATTGGAACACTTGGACGTTGATGGTGGGAATCTAATATAATCCAGCCACTATGGAAAACAGTTTGGCTGGTCCTCAGAAAGTTACACATAGTATTACCATATGACCCAGCAATTCCAATCTAGGTATATTCCCAAAAGAATTGAACACAAGTACTCAAACAAGTACATGGGCATGCATGTTTATAGCAGCAAATACTCAGAAGGTAGAAGAAGAGGCGTAAGTGGCCATCAATGGATAAAGGGATAAACAAATTGTGGTAATATTGGAATATTATTAACCCATAAAAAGAAATGAAGTACCGATACATGCTACAATGTGCATGAGTCTCAAAAACATTACTCTAAGTTTAAGAAGCCAGACACAAGAGGTCGCATATTGTATGATTCCATTTATATGAAATGTTCAGAATAGGAAAATCCAGAGACAGAAATTAGTTTAGTCATTGCCAAGGGCTGGGGAGACAGAAAATGGGAGGCAACTGCTTAATGTACCCAGCGTTTCCTTTTGAGGAGGTGAAAGTCTTTTGGACTATACAGACGTGGTAGTTATACAACACTGTGAATGTCCTAAATGTCTCTGAATTGTCTGCATTAAAATGATTTTAATTTTTCTATTATATGAATTACACTTCAACAAGGAAAGCCAAAAAATCATATGTTGCCTATATCAGTAGCCTGCTCCTTTTTATTGCTGAGTAGTATTCCATTGTATGGATGTAATTTCAGTGATAGAGAACAAAGCAATGACTACCAGAAGATAATATTGGGAGAAAGATGTAACCATAAAGAGGTAGGAGGGTTTTTTTTATGGTTCTGTATGCCTGTGGCGGTGCTTATACACGGATAAAATGTCCTAGAACTAAACATCAAAAAAACGAGTACACACAAAAACTATTACTATAGCTAATAGTATAACAGTGCCAATTTCCTGATTTTGACAGTTCTGGCTACAAGGTGACTTATGTCCCATGTCTAAGCACTCCATCTCTACCCAGGCTTAGTAGCACTCATGAGCTTCTTTGTGAAATACATGTTTTTCTGCTATGGATTTCAAGATTTTGCTCCATAAACCTAGGGATTGATGCTGTGATTCTCCTATTGGGGTTTTCCTAAACTCTACACTGAATCTTTTCCCACCATAGTACCTCTAGTGACATATAGTCTCCTGGGTCCCACAGCCTGAGTGTCGAGAGGGCTTGTACCACATCCTGGACCTCTGACAGCCCTAGTACCATCTGGTTTATGAGTAGGAGTAGTATTCCAAGTGTGGAATATGCTGCCTCAGGACCCACTGCACGGTGCTGCTGTCTTGGTGGTGAGAAGTGATATGTATGAATTTATCCTTAATTCGTGGGGCAAGTCACACTATGCCAAAGACCCCTCAACATTTCAGGGATACGACTGGCCCTTTAATATTGATCTCCGAACTTCTGGACTGTGCACATCTTACAAGGCCTCCAATGTACATGCTACTTCTGTCCCAGGTAACACGACACCATCAATATCAGGATATGTGTGACATTCTGGGGAATAGCCAGATGGTGCAGGTCTCTTGGAGCAGAAAAGTTAACAGCACTCTGGAGACAGGTTACAAACATATAGTGTTGTCTATTCCAAGCGGTTGAGAATTATTTCTGATTTCCCTTTATCAACAGGAACGGAACAGAATGCCTTTCCCACATCAGTGGTCACACACTCTATACTTGAGGCCATGCTAAGCTTCTCTCGTAAAGATGCCACAACTGGAGAGAAGCTGCAATTAGAGCTGCTACATAGGTGAGTTGGGAATGGGCCCAGCTTGGTGAATTACATACAGAAATAATGGGAAGCCACCACTGTGTTCTTTCTATGTTTAGGGGTAGAACTCATCTCTGCTATTTCCTCTGAGATGCAATATTATTTTAAATTTACTAACCTGGCGGGGAATTGAGAGGCAATTTCAAAGCCTTTCACTTGGCCATCTTCACCAGGATAACTCATTTCCCAGCCCAAGAATTAACACAGCTGTTCTACCAACTACATATATTGTGTATTTATTCCAATTATACATTCAGGGGCCAGGAAATACCACTAGTTGATGGCATGTATACCTTTGGCCTCAGAACTCCCCTATTGCCTGTCCCACTATACACACCACCAGCTACTGGTGAAGAGGGTTATGATGATATTTTATATCCCAGGGACCCTCCAACCAACAGTTTTTGAGATGTGTGAGTATTCCCTTTCCCCCACAATGTGTTACCTACATAAATGGCTCTGATCCCCTTTGGGGAAAGACTGGGTGAATCATTACTGTGTACAGCTGTTATGATGTTCAAAGTTCTTTTACCCAGGCTCCAGACCTCTCCATCAGTCAATGGGCTCTGTCCAAAAAGTGATTCAAGTCTAGAATCTGGGCCATGGATCATGGCCTCATCCCTCAGTCTTCTGGTCATTTATCCTTGATTTTTGGGTTGGCAAAGCCCCTTGTTGGCTGCCCATCTATCTTGACCCAAGAGATACCATATTCTATTAACTCTCTTCACAGCTCTTTTGGCATCAGAGACCCTGTCACTCTGACCTTGTTACTCACTAGATAACTGTCCCACTTTGCTCCTGATGGCTAAGCACTGTCACCATGTTTCTGTTATTTAGGAATCCTATCACCCCCACTGATCATAGTGAGTCTAGTTCTAGAAAAGCACTTCCACCAGCAGCTCTGGATGACAGAGGATGATCACCATTGAGCTTCTCAACAGTGCTGTGTCCTTATCATTACTAACCTTATCACCTGGACCTCTGTGGTCATATATCCACTCTAAAATACCAACTCCTCTGAGTCTGATTCTTTCATCCACCTTCCGCCACGGAAGTTCTGGCATTGATACTTAACTCAGTGTGTGCCACTCCTTTATCAAGCTTCCAAGCGCCATCTTATTAGCTTGTTAGCCCCCCGCTCCTTGAGGTGCTATGAGGATGCTAAACCCTGCATCATGGTAGAGTTCTCTCACATAAATAAACTCTCGTTGTCCAGTCCTATATTCTGGGCCTTGAGAAGCATCCTCAGGAGTCTGTTCTGTGCCAACTAATTTCTACAGCTCATTCAGAATACAGTCGCATTTTTTCTTGGCAGACCTAGAACTTTTCCACCCCACTTATGTTTTGATCTATGCTTTGTTATTCGTCCAGTGACCAGGAGGGGAAGTGTGTGTCACCCCAGGGGTGGGAGTTGGGTGGTGGAGGGGACAGAGAGAGCTCATGCATTTTTGCAAGGCAAAATCCTCTACATCATCTTTAGGCAAATACAGAACATTAGTACTAACTGGGAGGATTTGCTCCTTCTACAGACCCAGAGGGTGTAGATTTTCCATCGTGTACTCCCAGATTTCCTTATCCCAAGTCTCAGGGCCCCACCCTTCTCAATCACGGCCCTGACTTTGGCCATGCATTCCTGCTGGAGTTGAGAAGTGACCTTCTCTGGAGTTCTACTTCTCTTATAATTAAGTTCTGGGCCTGATACACGATTTACTTTCTGTCCTCTGGCTACAGAAGATGAGAGCCTTTTTATAAATTACCAAGAAGTCCTCTGGTTTTCACACCGAGCCTCTAATTGATGACTAACAACCCTCAGCATTTTATTGTTTTTCTCCCGTGCATCCATCATCTGATTTGATGATCCCTATAATTGCTGCTTCCCCCAGGCCTCTCCCACAACTGAGAAGTTACACACTGCACCAGCCAGTGCATTTCCCTCCCCTGGTGTCTCATCCCATTTCATCACCGATGAAAGTTTCGGCAGCTGCACAATGACTGCACATCACTGGCTTCCTGTCCTCTGCTTTATCATTAATATAATGCTTATTGCCAGCCTACCAGCAGGGGATCAGCTCCCAAATTGCATTTTGGAAGTTGTTTCTTCAGACCACTCCTGGCATTAAATATTACCAATCACATTATCCATGAAACAGACCATGAGACAGAGATTTTTATGGAAGAAATTCATTGCATTATGCCCTGGTGATCAACACCCATGGGGGAGTGGTGAAGGCGCGAAGGGCAGTGGCAGAAGCTGAATAAGGATCCATTTGCAAAATGACCTCAGCGGACTCCACGGGGGCTCTCCACGGCTAAAAGCGCGGACCCCAGAGACGGGCATGAGACGCTAAGGCTGCTGCTGCCGCCACCAAGAAGCCTGTGTGCGAGCACAGGTTACTATCCACACCCCCCTTCCGGAGCCTGTGCAGCCCGCCACTGCCAGGGTCCCGGGATCCAGGGACAACTTCCCCGGGCGAACGCACGGCGCGTCTCAGGCTGATGCAACGTCACTCCGGTCTCTGCCACCGCAGGCCCGCCCCGCATCCGCGCCCCTCCCTCCCCCCCGGCCTGAGTGAGCCAGAGCCCCCGAATCAGCGGCCCCTTTAACCCCGTCCTGTCTGAGCGAAGAACAGACGCCCTCTGGCCACCTACACACAAGGGCGGGGCCAAATCCAAAGCTGAGCCCCAGGAGCTGTGAGAACAAAGAAGAGAAAGGGAAATCTCTCCCAGCAGCCTCAGGAGCAGCGGATTAAAGCTCCACAATCAACTTGATGTACCTGCGTCTGTGGAATACCTGAATAGACAACCAATCATCCCACATTGAGGAGGCGGACTTTGGGAGCAGATATATATATATATATAGATATCTATCTATCTATCTATCTATCTATCTATATATATCTATATATATATTTCTTTTTCCCCTTCTCTTTTTGTGAATGTGTGTATAGCTTGTGTCTGATTTTCTCTGTATTGCTTTGCTTTTACCATTTGTCCTAGGGTTCTGTCTGGCGTTTTTTTTTTTAGTATAGTTTTTAGCACTCATTACCATTGGTGGATTTCTTTTTTGGTGTGGTTGCTCTCTTCTTTCTTTTCATTTTTATTTTTTAATAATTATTTTTTATTTTAATAACTTTATTTTATTTAATATATTTATTTATTTTTTTTCTCCCTTTTCTTCTGAGCCATGTGGCTGACATGGTCTTGGTGCTCCAGCCTGATGTCAGTCCTGTGCCTATGAGGTGGGAGGCCCGAGTTCAGGACATTGGTCCACCAGAGACCTCCCAGCTCCACGTAATATTAAATGGTGAAAGCTCTCCAGGAGATCTCCATCTCAACGCTAAGACCCAGCTCCACTCAACGACCAGCAACCTACAGTGCTGGACTCCCTATGCCAAACAACTAGGAAGACAGGAACACAACCCCACCCATTAGCAGAGACACTACCTAAAATCATAGTAAGGTCACAGACACCTCAAAACACACCACCAAACGCAGTCCTGCCCGCCAGAAAGACAAGATCCAGCCTCATCCACCAGAACACAGGCACCAGTCCCCTCCACCGGGAAGCCTACACTACCCACTGAACCAACCTTACCCACTGGGGACAGACAGCAAAACAACGGGAACTGCGAACATGCAGCCTGCAGAAGGAGACCCCAAACACAGTACGTTAAGCAAAATGAGAAGACAGAGAAATACACAGCAGATGACGGAGCAAGGGAAAAACTCACCAGACCACACAAATGAAGAGGAAACAGCCAGTCTACCTGATAAAGAATTCAGAGTAATGACATGAAAGATGATCCAAAATCTTGGAAATAGAATGGAGAAAATACAAGAAACATTTAACAAGGACCTAGAAGAAATAAAGAGCAAACAAACAATGATGAACAACACATAAATGAAATTTAAAATTCTCTAGAAGGAATCAATAGCAGAATAACTGAGGCAGAAGAATGGATAAGTGACCTGAAGATAGAATAGTGGAAATAACTACTGCAGAGCAGAATAAAGAAAAAAGAATGAAAAGAACTGAGGACAGTCTCAGAGACCTCTGGGACAACATTAAACACAACAACATTTGAATTATAGGGGTCCGAGAAGAAGATGAGAAAAAGAAAGGGACTGAGAAAATATTTGAAGAGATTATAGTTGAAAACTTCCCTAATATGGGAAAGGAAATACTCAGTCAAGTCTAGGAAGCACAAAGAGTCCCATACAGGATAAATCCAAGGAGAAACACGCCAAGGCACATATTAATCAAACTATCAAAAATTAAATACAAAGAAATATATTAAAAGCAGCAAGGGAAAAACAACAAGTAACACACAAGGGAATCCCCATAAGGTTAACAGCTGATCTCTCAGCAGAAACTCTGCAAACCAGAAGGGAGTGGTAGGACATACTTAAAGTGATAAAAGGGAAGGAACTACAACCAAGATTACTCTACCCAGCAAGGATCTCATTCAGATTCGATGGAGAAATGAAAACCTTTACAGACAAGCAAAAGCTAAGAGAATTCAGCACCACCAAACCAGCTTTACAACAAATGCTAAAGGAACTTCTCTAGGCAGGAAACATAAGTGAAGGAAAAGACCTAGAATAACAAACCCCAAACAATTAAGAAAATGGTAATAAGGACATACGTATCGATAACTACTTTAATGTAAATGGATTAAATGCTCCAACCAAAAGATGTAGACTGGCTGAATGGATACAAAAACAAGGGCTGTATATATGCTGTCTACAAGAGACCCACTTCAGCCCTAGGGACACAGACAGACTGAAAGTGAGGGGATGGAAAAAGATTTTCCATGCAAATGGAAATCAAAAGAAAGCTGGAGTAGCAATTCTTATATCAGACAAAATAGACTTTAAAGACTTACAAGAGACCAAGAAGGACACTACATAATGATGAAGGGATCAATCCAAGAAGGAGATATAACAATTGTAAATATTTTTGCACCCAACATAGGAGCACCTCAATACATAAGGCAAATTATAACAGCTGTAAAAGGGGAAATTGACAGTAACACAGTAGTAAGGGACTTTAACATCCCACTTTCCCCAATGGACAGATAATCCAAAATGAAAATAAATAAGGAAACACAAGCTTTAAATGATACATTAAACATGATGGACTTAATTGATATTTAGAGGACACTCCATCCAAAAACAGAATACACTTTCTTCACAAGTGCTCATGGAACATTCTCTAAGATAGATCATATCTTGGGTCAAACATTAAGCCTTGGTAAATTTAAGAAAATTGAAGTTGTATCAAGTATCTTTTCTGACCACAACGCTATGAGACTAGATATCAATTACAGGAAACAAATCTGTAAAAAAATAGAAACACATGGAGGCTAAACAATACACTACTAAATAACCAAGAGATCACTGAAGAAATCAAAGCGGAAATAAAAGAATACCTAGAAGCAAATGACAATGAAAACACGATGACCCAAAACCTACGGGATGCAGCAAAAGCAGTTCTGAGAGGGAAGTTTACAGTAATACAATCCTACCTCAAGAAACAAGAAACATCTCAAATAAACAACCTAACCTTATACCTAAAGCTATTAGAGAAAGAAGACCAAAAAAACCCCAAAGTTAGCAGAAGGAAAGAAATCATAAAGATCAGAACAGAAATAAATGAAAAAGAAATGAAGGAAACGTTAGCAAAGATCAATAAAACTAAAAGCTGGTTCTTTGAGAAGATAAACAAAATTGATAAACCACTAGCCAGACTCATCAAGAAAAAAAGGGAGAAGACTCAAATCAATAGAATTAGAAATGAAAAAGGAGAAGTCACAACTGACACTGCAGAAATACAAAGGATCATGAGAGGTTACTACAAGCAACTCTATGCCAATAAAATGGACAACCTGGAAGAAATGGACACATTCTTAGAAATGCACAACCTGCCAAGACTGAACCAGGAAGAAATAGAAAATATAAACAGACCAATCACAAACACTGAAATTGAGACTGTGAGTAAAAATCTTCCAACAAACAAAAGCCCAGGACCAGATGGCTTCACAGGCGAATTCTATCAAACATTTAGAGAAGAGCTAACATCTATCCTTCTCAAACTCTTGCAAAATATAGCAGAGGGAGGAACACTCCCAAACTCATTCTATGAGGCCACCATCACCCTGATACCAAAACCAAACGTAGATGTCACAAAGAAAGAAAACTACAGGCCAATATCACTGATGAACATAGATGCAAAATCCTCAACAAAATACTCGCAAACAGAATCCAACAGCACATTAAAAGGATCATACACCATGATCAAGTGGGGTTTATTCCAGGAATGCAAGGATTCTTCAATATATGCAAATCAATCAATGTGATACACCATATTAACATATTGGAGGATAAAAACCATATGATCATCTCAATAGATGCAGAAAAAGCTTTCTTTCAACAAAAAAAAGCTTTTTTTCAACAAAATTCAACACCCATTTATGATAAAAATCCTTCAGAAAGTAGGCATAGAGGGAACTTACCTCAATATAATAAAGGCCATATATGACAAGCCCTCAGCCAACATTGTTCTCAATGGTGAAAAACTGAAACCATTTCCACTAAGATCAGGAACAAGACAAGGTTGCTCACTATCACCATTATTATTCAACATAGTTTTGGAAGTTTTAGCCACAGCAATCAGAGAAGAAAAAGAAATAAAAGGAATCCAAATAGGAAAAGAAGAAGTAAAGCTGTCACTCTTTGCAAATGACATGATACTATATATAGAGAACCCTAAAGATGCTACCAGAAATCTACTAGAGCTAATCAATGAATCTAGTTGAGTAGCAGGATACAAAATTAATGCCCAGAAATCTCTGCCATTCCTATACACCAATGATGAAAAATGTGAAAGAGAAATTAAGGAAACATTCCCATTTACCACTGCAACAAAAAGAATAAAATACCTAGGAATAAACCTACTTAAGGAGACAAAAGACCTGTATGCAGAAAACTATAAGACACTGATGAAAGAAATTAAAGATGATACCAACAGATGGAGTGATATACCATGTTCTTGGATTGGAAGAATCAACATTGTGAAAATGACTATACTACCCAAAGCAATCTACAGATTCAATGCAATCACTATCAACTATCAGTGGCATTTTTCACAGAACTTAAACAAAAAATTTCTTAATTTGTATTGAAACAAAAAAGACCCCGAAGAGCCAAAGCAATCATAAGAAGGAAAAACTGAGATGGAGAAATCAGGCTCCCTGACTTCAGACTATACTAAAAAGCTACAGTAATCAAGACAGTATGGTACTGGCACAAAAGCAGAAAAATAGATCAATGGAACAGGATAGACAGCCCAGAGATAAACCCATAAGGTGACATATGGTCACCTTATTTTTGATAAAGGAGGCAAGAATATACAATGGAGGAAAGACAGCCTCTTCAATAAGTGGTGCTGGGAAAACTGGACAGCTACATGTAAAAGAATGAAATTAGAACACTCCCTAACACCATATACAAAAATAAACTCAAAATGGATTAAAGACCTAAATGGAAGGCCAGACACTATAAAACTCTTAGAGGAAAACACAGGCAGAACACTCTTATGACATAAATCACAGCAAGATCCGTTTTGACCCACCTCCTAGAGAAATGGAAATAAAAACAAAAATAAACAAATGGGACCTAATGAAACCTAAAATCTTTTGCACAGCAAAGGAAACCATAGACAAGATGAAAAGTCAACCCTCAGAATGGGAGAAAATATTTGCAAATGAAGCAACTGACAAAGGACTAATCTCCAAAATATACAAGCAGCTCATGCAGCTCAATATCAAAAAAACCAAACAACCCAATCCAAAATTAGGCAGAAGACCTAAACAGACATTTCTCCAAAGAAGATATACAGACGGCCAACAAACACATGAAAGAATGCTCAACATCATTAATCATTAGAGAAATGCAAATCAAAACTACAATGAAAAGCGAGAGAGAGGCATGGACGTATATACACTACCAAATGTAAGGTAGATAGCTAGTGGGAAGCAGCCGCATAGCACAGGGAGATCAGCTCGGTGCTTTGTGACCACCTGGAGGGGTGGGATAGGGAGGGTGGGAGAGAGGGAGACGCAAGAGGGAAGAGATATGGGAACATATGTATATATATAACTGATTCATTTTGTTGTAAAGCAGAAACTAACACACCATCGTAAAGTAATTATACTCCAATAAAGATGTTAAAAAAAAAAAACTACAACGAGGTATCACCTCACACCAGTCAGAATGGCCATCTCAAAAAATCTACAAACAATAAATGTTGGAGAGGGTATCAGAAAAGGGAACCCTCTTGCACTGTTGGTGGGAATGTAAATTGATACAGCCACTATGGAGAACAGTATAGAGGTTCCCTAAAAAAGTAAAAATAGAACTACCATATGACCCAGCAATCCCACTACTGGGCATATACCCTGAGAAAACCATAATTCAAAAAGATTTATGTACCAAAATGTTCATTGCAGCTCTATTTACAATAGCGAGGACATGGAAGCAACCTAACTGTCCATTGACAGATGAATGGATAAAGAAGATGTGACACATATATACAATGGAATATTACTCAGCCATGAAAAGAAATGAAACTGAGTTATTTGTAGTGAGGTAGATGGACCTAGAGTCTGTCATACAGAGTGAAGTCAGAAAGAGAAAAACAAATACCATATGCTGACACATATATATGTAATATAAAAAAATGGTCATGAAGAATTTAGGGGCAGGACAGGAATAATGATGCATATGTAGAGAACAGACTTGAGGACACTTGGAGGGGGAAGGGTAAGCTGGGATGAAGTGAGAGAGTGGCACTGACATATATACACTACCAAACGTAAGGTAGATAGCTAGTGGGAAGCAGCCTCATAGCACAGAGAGATCAGCTGGGTGCTTTGTGAACACCTAGAGGGGTGGGGTAGGGAGGGTGGGAGGGAGGGAGACGCAAGAGGGAGGAGATATGGGGATAGATGTATATGTATAGCTGATTCACTTTGTTATAAAGCAGAAACTAACACCATTGTAAAGCAATTTTACTCCAATAAAGATGGTGGGTCTACATAAAGAGATGAAGAACACAAGGTATTGTAAATATGCTAGTAAATGCACAAAAGTTTTTAAAATCATTTTCCTTTTTAAAAGATTTTTTTGAAAGATAACTGAGTGTTTCTAGAAGAATGATAATAATGTTTTGTGCAGTTTACACAGAAATAAAATGTATGAAAAAGATAGTGCCAAAGCTGGGTGGGAGGAAATTAAAGTATACTTTTATTTGGTAGTTATATTAAATGTGAAATGGTAAATTATTATCTCACGGTAGATAAATAAATAATGCCTATTCTAAACTATAGAACAACCACTACAAAAGAAGCATAGCTAATATGCTGATAGTGGCAATAAAATAGACTTGTAAAACGCACTTAATCCAAGATTGGACAAGAAAAAGAGGATAATAAGGAATATAAAAATATAGATGGGGGCCTCCCTGGTGCAACCATGGTTAAGAACCCACCTGCCATTGCAGGGGACACGGGTTCGAGCCCTGGTCCGGGAAGATCCCACATACCACGGAGCAACCAAGCCCGTGCGCCACAACTACTGAGCCTGCGCTCTAGAGCCTGTGAGCCACAACTACTGAAGTCGGTGCACCTACAGCCTGTGCTCCACATAAGAGAAGCCACCACAATGAGAAGCCTGCGCACTGCAACGAAGAGTAGCCCCCTCTCGCCGCAACTAGAGGAAGTCCGCGCACAGCAACAAAGACCCAATGCAACCAAAAATAAATAAATTAATTAATAATAAATAAATAAACATATAGATAGTAGCTTTAAATCTAACATTATTGGCACTGCATGTGTGGATGGTCTAAACACTCCATTTAAAAGACATAAGGCAGAGAAGTTAGATTAATTAAAAAAACATGACCAATTAAAGGTCTTCTACAAGACATGCTTTAAATATAAAGATACATTTAACTTAGAAGTTTAAAAAATATGGAAACGACACTGCAAACAGTAATTATAAGACCGCTGGAGTGGTAATAATTATATCACACAAAGTAGGCTTCAGAACAAGGGCTATATCCATGGGTAAAGAAAGACATGTCATAGTGATAACCTGGGAAAATCCATTAAGAAGACATAATCCTAAATGTATACCAACATAACAGAGCTTCAAAATACACAGAGCAATATCTGAGAGAACTGAAAACAGAAATAGATACGTCTACCACTGTAGTCGGAAATTCCATCACTTATCTCTCAGTAATGGATAGAACAAGTGAACAGAAGATTCCAAAGAATCCAGAACACACGAACGGCACCGTGAACAAGCTGATCTAATGGACATTTACGGTATATCCACCGAACAGAGGCAAAATACACATAATGTCAACTGTACCTGAAATAGCCACCAAAATAAGTCATACTCCAGGGCATCAAATACTTCTCCACAATCTTTAAATAAATTAAGTCAAACAAAAATATAATCTCTGAATCAAATGGAATTAAAATATAATAAGAATATATTTGGCAAATTCCTCCAATGTGTGGAAATTGATCAAGACACTTTAAAATGCCCAGAGTTGTTGGGTTTTTTTTCTTTAAAGGAAAACACAAGGAAATAGTTTGAATAAATGAAAATGAAAATATTGGGTTGATCTTAAGATTTTACGGAAAAAACCCGAATGAACTTTTTGGCCAAAACAATACAACACAGGAAAACTTGGGAGATGCAGGTAAAGCAGTGTTTACAAGGAAATTTATAACTTGTAATTAGAAAGTTCTAAAAATAAATGACTGAATATTTCAAATTATAAAAGGTTAAAAAAAAAAGAGAAACGTAAGCAAAAGTAAGTATCATAAACGAAGCCTGGATAGCTGAAGACAATGGTAATAGTCTAGGTCCCCATCCCACCAGCTCTTCCCAGATCTAAGGAAGAATATCAAGAAAGGAAAAAAGTATACAAAAACCACACCCTCGCCATAACAGAAAATGCCCAAACTTCAAAATAGCTACATAATAAAGGGAGAGGATGTGAAATTCTGGAGTGCAGCTTCTCATGCACCTTTCCCACACACACTCTCCTTCCGGCTTTCTGAGAAGCAAACAGACCAATTACAAGGGCAGGCGCGAGAAGAAGGGAGCTGGCCCTGGGCCACTGACCCACAGCTACTGCCCGAAAAGACTTAGTCCGCCCGATTCTGAAAGTACTAAAAAGTGTCCTGGTTCCCGGAAGGGACTCAACACACAAGTTGAAAGGGGAACCTTCCAAGTGAATGACTTCCCGGGGAGGGAAGAAAATGCAAAAAGGAGGTGAGACAGGACATTGGTGATATAGTGGTGAAGGGGAAGAGCAAAGGGGGAAATTCTGAGGTCCTGCAGGACAAAGCCCCACAAACTCAGAAGAAACACAGCCCCTCTCCCTCACCACACATATTCATACCGAAAAAGAAAAAAAATCCACTAGAGTACCTGCACGTTGCTTTACTAAAAGAAGTAGGCACTGTTAAACTCGGGATTATGTAAACCACTCCAGTCCCACAAAAATGAACAATAAAAGTTTAACACGTCACCACAGGTTATTGCCAAAAACCCTACCCAAACTAAATTCAATACCCATCAACTGAGGCAAACTCTCTCACCCTGGCAAGTAGTCATGAAGCAGAAAACTGTAAGACGGCACTCCAGGTGAAATGACGTGTACTCAAACAAGCATTTGAGGGTATGAAAAAGAACCTTGATGAGAAATCCAAAAAGTATGAACAGAAGTTAACAAACAAAAAACACCAGGAAGAAACAGAAAGACAGCTCATTGAACTTAGGAAAGAAATGAAAGAAAAGACAAAATTACCTCAGATTTTAATAATAAATTACAAGATGTAGGCTCAAATGAAAATTTAATAAGAATCATTGAAGGAAGATGAAAATAATCAAAATAATTTTAAAATGAGGTTAAAAAAATAAAAACATCAGAAAAAAGTAGTGGAAATGGAAGACAGGCAAAGTGGGAAAAACATTTGTATTTTTGGGGTCCCCAAGGAAGAAAACAGAACAATAGGATAATTTTGAAAACTGTAACCCAAGAAAACCTTCTAGAAAAAAAGATTACTTTAATCTATACCTTGGAAGGATTTATTAGGTATCTGGGAGCATGAACTCTGAATGATCAACTCAGAGACACATCCTAGTAAAACTCTTAGATTTCAAAGATGAAAAAAATTTTCTCAAGTCCTCAAGCAAAGATCAAATAATTTACAAAGATGAAAGCATTAGACTGATTCTTCAAAACGGAACGTAAAGGAGGTAAAAGTAAAGCAGCATTTTAAAAAATCATCAAGACCACTGGAAAACACCTGTCAACATATAAGCGGTCAGGTAATTCTATACCTTCCTCAAGCCCTTTTGAAGAATTTGTTAGAGAATGAGCTCCTATATCACAGTGACCAAAGCTGAAATAATTTGAGGAAGAAAGTAAATAACGACAGTTGAGGATATAAAGCTATAAAATAACACAAATATCTGTGTTAATATAAATAAATTGAGGAAAAGGACCAGCTTTTTATTTCTTTCTTTTTTTTTTTTGGCCGTGCTTTGCGGCATGTGGGGTCTTAGTTCCCCGATCAGGGATTGAACCCATGCCCCTGCATTGACAGTGCGGAGTCTTAACCACCGGACTGCCAGGGAAGTCCCAAGGCCAGCTTTTTCTTATACTGGAATTCTAATTCACACATGTAGATGGAATGATGAAAAAGGAAATCACTACTGGACAAACACCGCAGCTGAGACTGTTACAGTCAAGAGCGGTGGGTGATAAACCACAATGGAAAAGAACATGAAGAAGAATATATAGGTGTATAACTGAGTCACTTTGCTGCACAGCAGAAATGAACACAACATTGTAAATCAACTCTACTTCAATACATTTTTTTTGAAAAGAGTGGTGGATAGGTGTTAAAATTAGTGGACAAAAGGAGGATGAGAAACTGGATATCTGCATAGATTGAAGGCATCTCCCTACAGGGACTTCCCTGGCGGTCCAGTGGTTAAGACGTTGCCTTCCAGTGCAGGGGGTGTGGGTTCGATCCCTGGTAGGGGAGCTAAGATCCCACATGCCTAGCAGCCAAAAACCCAAACTATAAAACAGAAGTGATATGGTAACAAATTCAATAAAGATTTTAAAAATGTTCCACACCAAAAAAGAAATCTTAAAAAAAAAAAGGCATCTCCTTACAGGATAGCCATTAATCAAAATAGGAAAAACAGTAACTTTACTGTGGAGAAATATGGCAGAAAGTACATTAGCCATGCAGCCAAAGTTAGAATCACCAGTGATAAGATATTGAGACTTCCTTATATGAGGCGCTGAAGTTAAGAAAATAATGCCATCTGTATGAGCAAAAAAAATAATAATAAATGCTTAGGAATGTACTTAGCAAAATACATTCATAACCTATACACTGAAAACTACGTTAGTTTTTTAAGATAAATTTAAGGACACACAAGTAAATGGAGAAACATACTATGTCCCTGGATCGGAAGACTCCATTTTAGAGAGCAATTCTCTATAAAACTGATATATGGATTCAATGCAATCTAATCAAAATTCTCTCTGGATATTTTATAAATTTAAGCTGATTCTAAATTTGTATGAATATACAAAGAATCCTAAATTGTCCAAACAATCTTGGAAGAACAAAGCTGGAGTTACAGTAACTGATTTCAAGACTCAGTATAAAGCTACACGATCGAGATAGTGTAGTATTGCCATAAGCACACACATACAGATCAGTGGAACAGAATAGACAGGCCAGAAAAAGAACCAAATGTACATAATAAACTAATTTTCAATGAAGCTGCCACGGTAATAGAGAAAAAAAAAGAGATTTTTCAACACATAATGCTGAAACAACTAGATATACAAACGGTGAAAAGTAAGCCTCAACTACAAGCTAAAACTAGCAAATTTCTAGAAGAAAATATTGCAGAAATTCTTGTGATGTTACGGTATGTAAAGGTGTCTTATGTAGGACACACAAAGTGCAAACTTTACAGAAAATTGATAAATTTGATTTCATCAAAATTAGATGCTTCTGCTCTTTGAGAGCCATCTTTCAGTACATGAGAAGGAAAGCTACACAGTGTGAGGAAGTATCTGACAGAGTCGGTATCCAGATCATATAAGAACATACATGGGGTAGGGGAGGCATGGATTGGGAGTTTGGGATCGGCGGATGTATGTATAGGACGGATAAACAACGAGGTCCTACTGTATAACACAGGGAACTATATTCAACACCCTGTGATAAGTCATAATGAAAAGAATATAAAAGTATATATATATGTATAACTGAATCACTTTGCTGTACAGCAGAAAATTAATACAACATTGTAAATCACCTATACTTCAATTAAAAAAAAGAATATATAAAGAATTCTTACAACTCAGTAGTAAGAAAGCAATTCAATTAAAAATATTAGATCTCCAGGATTCATCTTGCATAACGGAAACTTTGTATCCTTTGACCAACACCTCCCCATTTCCTCAACCCCCAATCCTTGGGAACCAACATTCTACTCTCTGTTTCTATGAGTTAAACTATTTTAGCTTTTCATATAAGTGGAATCAGGCAGTATTTGGTCTTCTGGGTCTGGCTTATTTCACTTAGCATAATGTCCTCCAGGTTCACCCATATTGTCACCAATGGCAGGATTGCTTTCTGTTTTGAGACTGAATAATATTCCATTGGATATAAATACCACATTTTATTTATCCATTCACCCATCAGTAGGCATTTAGGTTGCTTCCATGTCTTGGCTATTGTGAATAATGCTGCAATGAACATGGCAATGCAAGTATCTTGAGATCCTGACTTCAATTTCTTTGAAGAGGGATTGCTGGTTCATATGGTAGTTTTATCTTTAGTTTCAGTTATCAACACTATACTGTATACTTAACATTTTTCTTATGTTAGCGTTCTTATCGCAAAAAGAAAATAATTAAGAAGGCAGGAGGCAGTTTTTACAGGGGATGGACATGTTTATGGCATTGGTTGTAGTGATGGTTTCACAAGTGTATCTCCAAACCCATCAAGTTGTATACATTAAATATGTACAACTTTTTATACGTCAGTCATACCTCAATAAATTGACTTTCGTAAAGGTCAAAAGATTTATACAGAAACTTCACAAAAGAAGACATATATAATATTATTATATATCCTGTATTATGTATTATATATTATATGTATGTGGCCAGTGAGCACATCCATAGAAGGGGATGCTTAACATTATTAGACATCAAAATAATGGAAATCAAAACCACTAGAATAATCAAAATGTAAAAGACTGACAGCACCAAGTGGTGACAAAGATGTGAAGCAAATGAAGACAAAGATGTCTGGCACCAGAGGAAATGTGAAAAGGTGTATCCACTTTGGAAAACATTTCAAGTTTCCTTGACAGTTTCCCATACATTTAAGTATATTTACTGTATCATCCTGGGATTCTACCCCTGGGTACTTACCCAAGAGAAATGAAAACATACATCCACATAAAGACGTGAGCCGTTGCCTTATTCACAGCAACTGAAAACTAGCAAGAACCAAACGTCCGTGGACAGGGGAAAGGACGGATAGATTGGGTTACACCCATGCAATGCAATATGGAATTCCTGCCCATCAACAAAAAGAAACGAACTACTGATGTACATACGTAACGAAACGATGCTCCTCAGAAACACTACGCTGAATGAAAGAGAGCTAACGCAGAAAAGGACACAGTGTGTGATTCAGTTTCTTTGCAATTGTAGAAGAGGTGAAACTAACGTATAGTGACAGGAAACACATCAGCTTTCGCCCACTCTTAAACGTGGGGAGAACTGACTGCAAAGGGGTATGAGGGGAATTTGGGGATGATAAAAATATTCCACGTCTTGGAAATGGTGATGGTTACATGGGTGTATACATTTGTCAAAACTCATTGACCTGTGCACAGAAACTGAGTGTGTTTTATTGGTATGTAAGTGAACCTCAATAAAATTGATTTTTAAGATCACTCTTGAGATAAGCTTAGAGCATAGCATAGCCATATAAGTTGGTTGCATAAGAATGAGAACTCTTGAAAAAATTTCTGTAAGTCCGATTGATTTTTCTATTTTAAGTCATCTCAAAACTCAAAAGGGCATTGAAAGTACTTTGAAAAATTTCAGACTTGCTTGAGCTAGGAAGCCTTTTTAGAGACTCAGCGTAGCAAATGGAGATCACCAGAGAAATCCATTAGCTCATGGCAAAGTGGCCCCTCAGACCTGAGATCCAGGGCCAGGTCTCCAATGCTGAGAGAGGGGAGAATGTCTGTCCCAAAGGGTCATAGGTGCAGAAAATCTGACCCAGGAACAAAACCTTTGATATAATGGGGGGGATTGATCTTAGAGTTGGGGTGCAGGAGCTGAGCTAGCCAGTAATGGCCCGGCACTGAGAACCAGCTTTCTCCTTGTGTCTGAGCCCTCCAGGGCTGTGTTAAAGCTCCTTTACCAAGACTTCTAGATGCCGGGTGGAGGGGGCATTGGCTTAGAGGTCAGATTTGCCTGCAGGGACCAGGCAGGGCTGACAGTATTGCTGCAGGAACCCTGGTTCCTGTCCTGTCCCTGGTCACTTTCTTCCCTCCCCACAGCAGTGGGACAGGACAATCAATTCCTCATGACTGCTTTAGGAAGGAACAGTTAGAATATGGCTGTCTGCCCACCAGCCGTGCTCATGCCTTGACATCGGCCTCTTAGGTCATTGGTTTGCCATCTCCAACCTGCTGTTATGGCTTTTCCTATGTCTTGCCTCGTTTTCCTTTAATCTTCACAAAATAGGGTTCTTAGATTATTGACTTGGCACTCCTGAGTCTGAATTTTCATTTTCAGAAAGTTGGAAGTATATATACGCAGGTAAGTTTTCTTCAAAGGAATACATTCTTACAGAGATGTATAAAATACAGACAAGTAAATAAAAATCAGTTTTAATACTCTACCCTGAAGTACTCACTATTTACATTTTTATGAATTTCCTGCTAGTAGGGACTTAATTTATTTGCTCTTTGGCTTATTTCAGGGAGGATTCAAGGTGGCTTACCATGGACACTTCATGACAGCAAAGGACTTGCCAATAGTGATTTCCATTATATTGTCGGTGTTTACTAAGGACCTGAGTCTGGGAAGCACTTAAGAACTATTTTCTGAATGGGTATGTGAATGAAGGTCATTATAAGACCCAGATGTCCCTTTAGACCTGCTGATCTTTTTCTAGAACCATGTTGATACTCTGGCTGATGGGATGTAGCCCAGAGGTAGGTTTTATTTGGAAGGAGACGGGTAGTACATTAAGTGACTGATGGCTAGCTGGACCAGAGCATCCTGACATATGATGCTACAGGGGTATTTCATTGTCCAAACTATCCCTGACCCCATGGTCTAATATTTATTGATAATTTATAATGTGCTTGGTACTGTGACAAATTATGTACCTTAACTTACTTTTTATAATCACTCTATGAAATGGGAGCAATTATGATCTCTAATTTATAAGTGAGGAAACTGAAGATCAGAGAGGTTAAGGAACTTGCTTAAGGCACCACAGCAGAGTCAGATCTGAACCCGGGCAGTCCGATTCCAGAGCCTGAACTCTTATCCACTGCACCCTGATATATGGTCACCATAATCTACACAATAATAATAAGCTACATAGGCAATGCACAGAATCATGCTAGACAATACACAGGTCATGACAGTACACAGTCACTGGTCAGGAAGTCTCCACTATGAAGTCAAGTGTGTCTGGAAGTTCACTAGCCACTGTCTGCCTCACCAGACACAGATAAGATGGTGGGCGTGGCAAACCTTGGCAGGCAAACGTGTGGGCAGGTGGTGTGGGGGGTGAGTGGTGGGGAGTTTGTTGCCCTGTGATACACCTGAGACACACACTCTCCTAACTGATCATTGAGGGCCATTCAAGCTTCTTGTTTTTTTTAAGATTTTTTTTTTTGATGTGGACCATTTTTAAAGCCTTTATTGAATTTGTTACAATACTGCTTCTGTTTTATGTTCTGATTTTTTGGCCACGAGGCATGTGGGAGCTTAGCTCCCCAAACAGGGATCGAACCCGCACCCCCCTACGTTGGAAGGTGAAGTCTTAACCACTGGACAGCCAGGGAAGTCCCCATTCAAGCTTCTTAAAATACAGTTTCCAATGATTCTAAGTCACTCTGTTTCAGAAAGGACACCTTTTTCTACTGAACCCTCTTCTGATTCCTGAATTTGTTGAAATGTGATGAGCTTGGATTTCACCTCATAATGTGCAGGGTAGAGGTAAAAGGAGTCACCAAAATGCCTTACTTTTCTTCTCCCTTCCACTCCTGAATAGGTGAATGTAGATTTCATGGCCTCAGACAATACCCTCCAAACCACAGACAAATAGGGCATATCAAACAGATGCCAGGGAAATACTTCCACCCACCTCCTGACCCATCTACTAAACTCACCCTAGCAAAATTCCATAGACTAACTCAGGGCAAAACTCCACCCACAAAGCCCATGACACGAATTCCCAGGTTCCATTCTTGCACCATCGATAACCCAATAGCAGGTCAGTATTTAGCTGAATGTTCTACAGAATGTGCAGAAGGCCCGGGGATGTTTCCAGAATGTTAAACCATTTACATTAGTGACAAGGACCATATATCTTATACCATCTACGTTCTCTTTTAGTATGTGCTAAGTACCACAGGTAGTGTTTAGCTGCCTCAGCTCAGAGAGAAAGTAGTATGTTCAAGATTACTAAGCTATTAAATTGCACAGCTGAATTTGGCTCTAGTGGTGCCTGTAATCATGGTGGTATTACAGGAAGGATGTGCAGAAGCCCTGGCCTGGAGAGAGACCACCAGTGGATGTCTCCCAGCCCTGCACAATCACTCTGCTCACCTCAGAATCGAGATGCTTCTTATCAGACCATCAGGTGATGATGTGGGTCTTCTTGGTGAATGACCGCTGGGATGGTGAACTCCACCTCACACCATGCCTTGCTCTACCTTGAGATCTGCCCCCTTATCCTATGTCTCTGGGGATCTCTCAGTTATTCTGAGAAATGGTGCCACTCGAAGAGAAAATGGGGGTGTCCCAGTGTCCCCAGCGCTCATTGATGAGGACTGAATATGTTTGCTGGTGCTGAATCCCTGAATCCTAGCAGTCTCTGCCCAAAAAACACAAGTTATAGCGCAGAGAAACACATCCCTGTCTCGGCCACACAATGGACTTGAGATTGCTCTCACAAAAACATGCAATCAACCAAAAAAAAAACCAATAAAAAATAATAATGCAGAGCTGCAGGCCCATCGCAGGGCAGAAGCTGTGTTGCCTGGGCCATGGGTTTTGCTACGGACTTGAAAAATCTTTGTTTGTTCATGCCATCCTTTAATATTTTCTCTGTATGTATTTGCACATGTATGTATTTTACACATGAGCCTGTGATTGCTTTGGTTCTTACTAGCTAAAGTCTTATTCCTCAGCTTGGACACATTTGGGTCATTCTGTTTTATACAGAGCTTATCCAGAGTGGTTAATTTTGTGCAGAGCATAGAGCTTTCTCCAATTTGTCTTTTAGCAACGATAAAGAAAATGCTGTCATGTTCCTCACCATCGTCATCGGCACCAACTTAACTCCCTGTCATGCTCTACTCATTCCGTATGTGTGGACAGCCTGAGAAAATCAAAGTATCCCTGAGGCATGGGTGTGTACAGACAATTATTAATTAATCATGTTTTGCTCTGCTAGAGCCTTGATTGATTAATTGAAACAAAGAGTTTCTTGCTGAAGAATAAATACTATGAATGGTTTAATCAAGTCAGAATCCATGAGAGCCCGAATCATACATCTAAGGTTGATCTGTATTCAGTTGCTCATTTCAACCAGGGATCGCACTGAAATTTCAGTGAATGATAAATGACTTATTCTGGGAAACTCTCATGGACAGTAAATTGGCTCCAATTTTTGTAGAGTGTTTCTCCTCTGGGAAGTTTGCAAGCGCATTCTGTGTGCTCAGTATTTTAGAAGAGGATGGTTTTTGATTACTTTATACACTTTGTATTTGTATTTGATACTTTATACACTTTATATTTAATAGCTCAGTTCTTATCTACAGCCAACATTGTTTTTTTTTTAGTTCTATCTTATTTATTATTTATTTTAACATCTTTACTGGAGTATAATTGCTTTACAATGGTGTGTTAGTTTCTGCTGTATAACAAAGTGAATCAGCTGTATAACAAAGTCTACGTATACATACATCCCCATATCCCCTCCCTCTTGCGTCTCCCTCCCACCCTCCCTATCCCATCCCTCCAGGTGGTCACAAAGCACCGAGCTGACATTGTTAAGATATCACTTTGCTTCCAACAGCCATGCTGTTGCACTGACGCATTGACAAGGCGACGCACAAGCAGAAGTAAATTAGCCACCAAGAGTAAAACAAAAGATTAACTTCATTCCTTACCGGAGACAGTATATCATCAGCATTTTCTTGATTTAACGTATTTTTCTGGGTCTTCAGCCTACAAATTAAAAAGAAATGAACATACAGTAACATATCTGTCTGGCATCATGAAATGAGTTATATCATTAGCAGTAATACATTATTTTTTTTCCTAATTACAAGAACAACCTATAACCATTTTTTAAATGTGGAAAATGCAGACAAGAACAAATATGAAAATAAAAACCATCCATGATACTGTACTATAGCCCTAGCAACGGAGGCACGTCTTTAACCATCCTAATATAAATTGTGTCAGTCTTTTGTTCCTGTGTAGGCTACATATAGGCATAACTGTGCATGTAATTTACACAAGTAAATATTTACTGTGTGGTCTAGTTTATAAGATACTTTGTGATTTAATAAATCATAATTTTTTTTTATGGCATTCAATGTTTTCCCTACCTTAAACATGTTAAGGAATACCTACAATTCTATCTCTGGAGCTCTCCTAACTTATTTCATCAATAACAAACTGTTAAACATTTGGATTGGTTTCAATTTTAGATCATTTTTAATTATAGAATTAAAATTAGTCACTGAGCTGCACCCTGGTATATTTCTATACGCAAACCTTATTATTTCTTTAGATAACATGTTTACAGGTAGAATTGCTGTGTTAAAGAGAAAGTCCGTTTTAAGTCTTAATACGTTTTGCAAAATTTCTTTCCAAAAGACTATACTGATTTACATTCAAACTAACAGTGCCGTTTCCTCAAGCCCTCTCCAAAGTGAGTTATATAATTTATTATGCTTTTCCCGGAAAATTGTAAAATATTATTGTATCTTAATAGTAGTTTGATTTCTACTTTTTGTTACTAGGGTTATTAATTGTACTTCTAATGTGTATTCCCTTTGCGTTTAGACATTTTTGGAGGGAGTCTTCCTGAAAAATAGTATATACGTATCATTTACCTTTTTCTGCATGACAAATTACCACACATCAGTGACTTGAAACTACAGGCATGTTTTTTTTTTTAATGTCACTGTTTCTGAGGGTCAGGAGTATGGTGTGTCTTGGCTGGATCCTCCACATCAGAGGATCTCAAAGGCTGTAGTGAAGGCATCAGCCAGGCAGAGGTCTCATTTGACGGCTCAATTGGGAAAGAATCTGCCGCCAACCCATTTATGTGGTTTTTGACAGGATCCAATTCCATTCAGGCTGCTGGACTAAGGGTCTCAGTTTCTAGCTGACTATTAACCAGAGACTCTACCCCCAGATTTTTGTCATGTGGGCCCTCTGCACCTGGCAACTCGCTTTATCAAAGTCAGTAAGGGGCAGAGTCTGCAAGCAAGACAGAAGTTCAACTAATCACAAAGTGGCATCCTCTCAACATGGAGTTATCCTATTGGCTGGAAGAAAGTTATTCTGGGGAGAAAGTCTGCTTAAGCCCACGAATATCAGAGGTGGGGGATCATCAAGGGTCATCACAGAAGTGACCTACCACAACACACTACTCTGCTTTCTTGGAGGTCTATATAAAAACAGAATTGACCTTTAGCTGATGACTCACACCTCTATGTCTCAGCTTCCTAATATGCGAAGTAGGGATAAAAATATTAGTCACCTCATGGAGTTGTTGTGAAGATTAAATGAAATAATTCAACAAAATACTTAGAACAATCTCTGGCACATAGCAAGTACTACATCAGTATTTGCAGTTATTTTCATCTTCTTCTTCACCTTTATCACCATCATCATCACATCATTACATTATCATCATTACCATCATCACCATCATCACCATCATCATCACCACCATCATCATCACCATCATCATCATCACCATCATCATCACATCACCACCATCATCACCATCACCATCATCATCACCATCATCATCACCATCATCATCACATCATCACCATCATCACATCACTATCATGATATCATCATCATCCTCACTGTGTTACAATGTCCTCAAGGACAAAACTTTTCATAGGGTTGTTAACTTCCTCAGAAATACCTGTTGAATGTATGAAATAATGAGTGAATAAATGGATGAAAACAGAAGTCATTACCATCTGGGATTATTTGGTCAGTCCAATGTTTGCATTTTCTAGTTTTTCAAGGTCTTTTCTGCCTTTTCATCATTTGTCCATTGTCATCTCTTGATAGTCAATTTTCTCTCCCCTATTAGTAATTTCCCTTTCCTCTCTGGGAGACCGTCACCTGACTAACTGAAAGACAAACTCTCAAAACTCAGTTATGCATTAATTACAAGGAATTAATTATTTAATTCGGAATGTTTTCTGAACAAGAAATGAACTTTTCTTGTTTCCTGTTGCTTAGACTCTTCAGAGCAACTTCTTTCTTTCTCCTCCTTCTTCTGCTCTCAGGGGTATCCATGCCACTATTCCCAAGGTCTAAACTATCCTTGTTTCTTTGGAGGAATTGTGTGTGTGTGTGTGGGTGTGTGTGTGTGTGCGCGCGCGCGTGTGTTTTAGTACTTTATAAAAGAAGTTGCCAAGAGCCTTCACAAATAATACCTAAAGGGCCTTTTAGTGGCAACTTCATAATAGCCACATAAGAGCAGTTTAAGGGGTGAGTAAATCTTGATGAAAAGGGGAATAAGAGTTTGTCCTGAAGCTGACTTTATCTAGGAAGTACGTTATTTAGTACATATTTATTAAATATGTATATTTACCTGCATTGGCCTTGTTGAGAAGGCTGATGGAAATTATGGAGAGGCTAAAGGCCCCTCCACTCTATGTCTTGGTGTCTCCATTTTACAGGCACAAACTTACAGTCACAAAGGATATGTGACAAGACCAAGATCACACCATTAGGTTGTGGCCTTGGGGTTTGAAGCAGCTCTTCTGCTGTAAAACTCAGGATGCTTTCCAGGAAATAACATCTGAATGCCCCTGGGATAGACACTGAGATAGCAGAAAGAGAAGATTCATCATCTCTAAGGTCTTGTTACTTTATTCTAACTATATCCAGTAAGGATTTTTACATTCAAGAATTCTCAATTTTTCTGTCATAGAAAGAATCACTAGGGACTTCCCTGGTGGCGCAGTGGATATGACGGTGCTCCCAATGCAGGGGGCCCAGGTTTGATCCTTGGTCAGGAAACTAGATCCCACATTCATGCTGCAACTAAGAGTTCGCATGCCACAACTAAGGAGCCCACATGCTGTAACCCAGGAGCCGGCGAGCCACAAATGAGGAGCCTGCCTGCCACAACTAAGACCCGGTGCAACCAAGTAAATAAATAAATGTTTTTTTAAAAAAGAGAAAGAATTGCTATTTAGGAACCCCAAGTTTGGGCTTCCCTGGTGGCGCAGTGGTTAAGAATCTGCCTGCCAATGCAGGGGACACGGGTTTGAGCCCTGGTCCGGGAAGATCCCACATGCCGCGGAGCAACTAAGCCCGTGCACCACAACTACTGAGCCTGCGAGCCACAGCTACCGAGACCACACGTCACAACTACTGAAGCCTGCGCACCTAGAGCCCTTGCTTCACAACAAGAGAAGCCACCGTGATGAGAAGCCCGCACACTGCAACGAAGAGTAGCCCCCGCTGGCCGCAACTAGAGAAAGCCCGCGCGCAGCAACAAAGACCCAACGCAGCCAAAAATAAATAAATAATTAAAAAAAAATACTATTAAAGAACCCCAGGTTTTAGGTTTGATATGAATTGGTTCTGCAGCAAAAAATAATCTGCCTAATATCAAATTTTCCCTCTTCCTTATTAACAAAACTCCTTTTTCAATGACTGCTTTTGTTTGTTGTTGTTGCTGTTGCTGTGTATGTGTGTTTCAGGCACCAAAAGCATTCAGCTAAAAGACGACATTTCTCAGCCCAAGTTGAACAACAAATGGTCATATCACTGTTGTGACCAGGGAGGTGTTCCTGGCTGGGAATTTGAGAAAGGCTCCTTCAGGGGGGACAGAGTTTGCGTAGTGCCCTTTTTGCTCTTCCATCTTCCAGCTGTTTGCTGCCTGCCAGGTGGATGAAATGCTGCAGCCCCTGCTGGGGCTCATGAGGGGACCATGAAAATGGAAGCTGCAAACAGCCTGGACTTTTAAGGAACATGGGACCATCATATCAGCCTAGACTGCCCACCTTGGATTTATTTTCTTTTGTTTTTGGATTTAGTCTATATGGGACAAAATATGTCCTTATATGTTTAAGCCACTGTTAATGGGGGTTTTGTCTTATATGCAGGCAAATCCTAACTAATAGATTATGTGATCTTGATAGTAAATTCACATTTCTATCCCTAAGTTTTCATATCTGTAAGACGGACTCCTGTGAGAGGTGGGGAGAGAAATTTGGCATTATGATTAGGTGGTTTTAAGTGTTCGTCTAGTCCATTATTTAATGGTTCTAATTAGGTTTCCGGTATCCTACTATTCCAAAGTTTCAGAATATTGACTCTAAGCCTTTCATTAACCCCCAAAAGGTCCAAGTTTCAGTATGAGTCAAACTGAAAAAAAAAAAAACAAACAAAACACGAGAGGAGATCTACTCCTTTAAAGAATTATTTTGTTAGGCGTATTTTCACATATGTGTGTGTACGTGTCTGTGTCCTTTTATAATATATCTTTCTGAACAAATTTAATTCTCAGCAAAATAAAACCTCATTCAATTCAATTCACACAATTCAAACTGTGTGATAATTCGGAAAGAGGCTGGACCAAAGATTACTTCAATTTTTTTCATGAGAAAAAAAAAAAGGATTTCCCAAATAAATGAACACTGTAAATACGGCAATTTATCTCTGCTTAGGAGAACAAATTGTTCTCAGTTAACATAGAAAATCTCTTTACATAAAAATTAATTTAATAATGAGAAATCATTCTTACCTAGCTCATTAAATTTTTGTTTAAGAAATGCGGCGATTTCTCTGTCGCTCACCACCAGACTCTTGGTTGTCTGTGATTCTGGGCATCTCCCTCGAGAGTGGGAAACAAATTTCCAACTTACCTGGAAAGTGCCACACTTTCCAGATGTGGGTTATTTTTTGCTGTAAACTCTATAAGCTAAACAGATCTCATTCAATAGAGGCTGGTGGGGTCTTCGTGGGGGAATTCTGCAAGTCTGTTGGATCCGTCTGTGTGTTCTCCGGAGCACTCATCGGCTCCAGCCCTCGGTCCCTTCACACAGTGATGCTGCAGAAGTTCAGCCATAAAAGATTCTAAGGGCCGTGGAAAGCACAGCCAGAAGTGCCACTTCCCATTTAAACGTGTGCTCTAGCTCTTTGGGGGAGTAAAGCTTAAAGCCAAGCATTCGTCTCAATTTCTACTTCTTTCTATTGGCCCACGCATTACAGCTCCTGCCCCATCCCCTCCTGAGACTTTAATGTGATTGGTGAGTCCGTCCTTGAAGGTCAGACGTAGGTTTAGCCCTTCTCGTTGCCTCTCCTGCCGAAAACCCTGTCACCCCTTTGGTGATTGATCCCTTTTCCCCCATCACGATTCCCACTTAGGTCTGTCTGTTCCATCTACCAAGATCAGCATCTTCCATGCCCTGCCCCAAACTCCCAGTTCTGTATTCCACCTACTGAGGCAAATCTAACAAATTCTTACTAAGATGTTAACGGCAGATAAGGCTTTATCTCCTTTTCTCAGATAACTCGTGTATATTTTAACAGGGCCCTCCAGGGCTGTGGAGGAGCCATTGATTATGAAAATTTAGGCAGATTGGGTAGATGTCCTTCAGTGTGAGGGAGTATGAGGTATTTCTGCTTCTCCATCCTCAGCGAGAAGATGACTTTCTAGTAGTCATTTTATTACCAGTACTGATAACACAGCAAAACTGTCAGCATGAGTTCAGAGTCAATGGATGTTGGGGCAAACGGCGCCTTAGAGATAATTTCATCCCACCTTCCTGCTCTTGAAATGAGTATTTGGTGGGGGCCAGGGGGGAATGGAGGAGGGCTTACTGTAATCCATAACCAGATGGCCCAGTCCCTTTAATAGCTCCCTACTCTCATCTGTTTTATGCTATTTCTGTCCTGCAGAGAAGGCACTAGTGTCATTCTGTCTTAGTTTCTTTTTGCTGCACTGGAAAAAAATCGACAAACCAAAGGTGGGCCTTAAATATTCAGAAATCTAGATATAACCCATCGTTTCAGGCCCAATTCTCTACGGCCCTTCCTCGCAAGCACACTTCCTAATTTCTTCCTGCTTCATTGAACTTCCTGTCTCCGCAGCATCCTTGACGTGCACACCGTCACTTCAACATAAAAAACAACCGAGGCATTATAAAGTGTTCTACTACGTTCAAGTCTTGTCTCATCAACGAGACTGTAAACTTCTTGAGGGCAGAGGACTGCACCGTCTGTATGCTTCACTGTGGCTGTGCTGGGCTTGGGGCTGGGTTCCCAAGCTGTGCTCTAGGCAGCATCTCCTGAGTGCCAGGCTGCTCTTCCAGAGGAGCGGACGTGTGCCCTGCCCTCGTGTACAGTTCTCAGGACAGGGAGATTGGAGTTTTCATTCTTCAACTGGCTACTAGGAGTTACTCAGGAGAGAAAGGAGGACGCTTTAGGAATTGCTACAGAAAGAACACGTGGCAGAGCAAGGGCCCAAGAAGGGGAGGGGGGTGGGGGAAGGAGGAAGAGGAACAAGAGCTCCTTCCTCAAGCTCGCTTCAGATGTCTTGGGCGGGCGTGGAGAAGGGCCGTGCGCTGGTTCAGTGCCAAGAAGCAGCCTGGAAAAGTTAGATGAATAATTGACCACTTTCAATTATTTAAACCACTGTTTCTTAATCTCTTTTGCATACTGGGCTCCTTTGAGAATTTGATGAAAGTTACAGACCCTATCTTGAAGTAAATAAACATATATATATATACACACACACACACACACAAACTTTTGCAAATCAATCCAGGAGATTCAAAGAACCACCGAGTGACCATCCTCGGGCCCCAGACAGAGGCTCATTTTCACCCTCAACAGCTTGGCGAGCAGCACGCTGAGCATTAGGCCGCTCAAAGCAACGGCCAGAGCTAATGCATAAACAGACACTCGACGCGAAGCCTCGCAGGCGGATTTTCCCATGAAAATGGGAGTGTTCTATAGTGGAGGGGAGTGGCTGAAGTGGCCTGCATTTTTCAGTCATCGGAGTCCCAGACGGTGATCCGAAGAGTGCATTCATTTCTCTCAAGGGCCAGAGCAAGTCAAATAAAATAACTTTAAGCCAGTTTGGGACACGTTTTGTGTGTTCACACGTGGACAGGCTTTACTTCCCTGGGGAATCAGGCTCCACGTGAATGATGTCATTTCCACCTCAGAACCCTGTATTATTCTCTCCCCCAGCATATTTCCGGTTTCTAGCTAACAAAGGAAAAAGAGTCTATGTTTTTTCACTGTGGGGAATGAAAAGGGCCCGGAAAATAAGGTCCAGGGCATCATAGGAATAAGGATTGGGAGAGAGACAGGGGCCTCCTTTCTGTCAAGTAAATGATCTTCCAACTCAATGGAAGCCTTTAGGAGAAAGCGAGGAAGATTCCACTTCAGGAACTAGGACATCTGATGCTACAGCAGGAGCGGCCATGCTGTCAGGAGCAGCAGCAAACCCTTCTCATTTCTAGAGGCTTTTCTCAAAGACAGTCGTGGCAATTGAAAGTCGGGATGGGAGTGGTTCTTCAACAAATTGCGTCATCTCAGCAGAGCTGAAAGTTCCCCGTTTGAAAATGGACGTTTAGCTGAAACCTAACTTTTAAAGACGGATTGCTGAGATGTAAGAGGCTCTAGGGTGCCAGGACGAGGTACTGACACGAAAACTCCATCCTGAAGATGTGCTTTCCCAGTCAGGAGGGTAATCCAGTCTCTGTGAAGTGCGGCTAAAGGCTGCTCACGACAAGATGCTCTGGACTGTGCCGGGTGTAGCCTAGACGCAGCTGCTGGTGGTGGGGTCCTTACGCATCAAGGGCCAGGGTGAAAGGAAGACATTTGAGTGAGGGTGTGAACATCAGGGAGTGGACGCTACTGGCGGGAGAGAAAAAGGAAATGAAAAGGCAGCCAAGGGCTGAGGTCACGTTCCATGTGCTTCATTATGGAGAGGATGCCCTTCAATCCATCCATCCATTTATCCACTGAAAAATATTTATTGATCACCTGCTTTGCCCAAGTCACATTAGTTTGCCTTGGAATTACTATCTTAAGACAGAAGAGATTTCCCATTTCATGGAGACCACATTCTAGCAGGGGAGAAAGATATTAAGCAACAAAGTGCATAATTAATCTTTTCCTTTGGAGGTTCTGAATTCTCTCCTCCATAAAAGCATGGAGGAAACTGGCAAGAAGTGTCAGTATCAACACTGAGAAATTAACCAAAGGCTTGCACCGATTCTGGGAGCCTTCACTGAAGAAAAACAGCCCAATCTCAGTAGAGTCGGCAGGCTTTGTGGCCTTGTCATATTCCCTGTTCCAGCCCCTCTGTCTACGGCTCTGCAGTAGCCTGGGAAAGCAAGGGGTCTCATCACAGTGAGGGCCGGCAGCCCCGCAGCCTCATGGTGGACACCATGGGGCAGAAGCCCCTCCACAGCTCTGCGCCCAGAGGATCTCATTATTTGACACCCCGGATGGTTTTCTGGAAGATACCACTTGGGTGGCTGCTTTTATTTTACCTGATTCAGAGCCTGCCGTGCGCCCAAAGCCTTTCTCAGGGGCATTTGTCAAAAACATTTAGAGACTGGATACGCAAATAAATAATCAGCGCGTAATAGCTGGGCAAACAACGGGCTAGCCAAAAAGCGCAAAAGGAAGATCTGGAAAATGAGGGGGTATCCAGAGAGGCTCGAGGAAGGTCTGGTATATTCTTGGGGATCTAGAAGCCCGTGCGTGGAGATGAACAAGCCACGGGCTGAGTTCACACGACAGACCTGGAGGGGTCTGGGCGGGAGGTTCTGGATGAACTTGAGGCTCTACCCTTCCTTCTTGCCTCTTGGCATGCCTCACGCCTCATGTGTTCTTGTTGAAAATGGATTCCATTAAGTGATATCACGTGGCATCTCTGGGAATCAGATTCCCCTGATCCCTGGGGCTTGCTGGGTTGCTGTCTGTAGTTGTTTTGTGGTTTGTTTTGCTTAGTGACTTTTCTGTAAGGTCTGTATACTCTTCCATCTATAGGCGCTGGAGTCTCTGTTCAGGGAGTTTATTGGGCATCTAATGATTGCAGAGATTCCCTTAAATGCTCGGAAACAGTAAGTCTCCGGGCTGTCTTGAGTGTCTCCATGTGTGTGTTGGGACATCACCAACACTCAGTGGGCAGCTGACATCACTGCCTTACCCTTTGCTTCCTGCTGGAAGAAGCCAAGCACAAAGCCCACATGCTGCGTAAAGCAGTTTATACACACCGTCCGTGACAGGCAGATCCCTAGAGGTAGAACGTAGATTCGGGGTGTGAGGCACTGGGGGAGGATGGGATGGGGAAGACGGCTAATGGGCATGGGAATTCTTTCTATGGTGATGAAAATGTTCTGGAATTAAACAATGCTGAATGTACTAAATACACTTGTGAATGTGCTGGAAACTGCTGAGCTGTACAGTGTTAGAGGATGGATTTGACGGCTTGTAAATGATGTCTCAATTTTTAAAGGGCTACGTGGGGTAACCTGGATTTGGTTGGTGAGGTATCTCTGCTTATGGCCAAGATGGTCTCATAGAGACGGGATTACCCTCTTGACTGGGAAACTTAAAAACAGAAAAAAGTCCAGGAGACAATGGCTTTGAGGTTTTGGGCATCAGGCAATGGAAGACAGTGACCCCTGAGACATGGGGAGAAAACAAGAGTCCTATCATTGCCCTGGATTCTTGCCCTAGAGAGTTAGCTGTGTGAAGGGTGGTAACAGGCATAAACCGGGAAACTTCCTGAGTTATGGAGACGGAGCTAAGCGTTCGGAGAGAACGTGGCGCTTACAGCTTGCATGTAGATTATCAGAAATGAGAGAGCTGCAGACAGAGAGATCCAGAGAACTACAGGGGACGCCCCTCAAATATTCAGCAAAGAACTAATCAGCACATGAGGAAGCCACCAGAGGCTGGGACTCATAACCCCACAAAATGATGAGCAGTAACCACACCCAGCGCTCACACAGTACCCGACCTAGTGTTTGTCCCCACCAGCCGGGCTGGAAAGCTTCCTAATTTATAGGTATTGGGTACAGTACACAGAAGGGTGTTCTCCGCGAGTGTGGAACATCTCGCCCTACACTCATCACGCCCAGCAAAATTTCAAAACAAGACGTAAAAAGATAAAACTGCTTCCAAGTAACCTAACTGCATTCCAGGGTGGAGGTAAGGAAGCTCAAAAATATTCGTAAGAATGCAAAAATATTCAGCTTCCAGCAAGCTAAAATTCACAAAGTCTGGCATCCAATCAAAGATGATTAATCATAAAAAGCAGCAGAAGATCACAGCCCATAATTAGGGTAACAATCAATCGGTTGACACTAACCCAGAAAAGACATTAATGTTAGAATTAGGAGAAAGAGCCAAAAAAATCATGTTCATAACAGTATTCCATGTATTCAAAAGCTAAATGGAGGCATGGAAGTTACTAAAAAAATACTTAACAAATTTGTAGAGTTGAAACATACAATATCTAAAATGAGAAATACACATAATGGGATGAACAGCAGGTAAGGCGTTGCAGAAAAAGATTCCAGAAAATTAGAACACCGTAACCTAAACCATCCAGAATAAACCTAAGAGAAAACAAAATAAGTCAGCAAGGCATCAGGGAGCAGTGGGACAACTTCGCATTGCCTAATATACATGAAATCAGAGTGCCTGAAGAAAGGCTGCAGGGGGGCAGATAATAGAAAATTACGTAAAGAAAGAATGACGGAAAGTTTTCATCATGATAAAGGAGCTTAGTCAGCCTAGGCTGCGCAAGTCCGGGCAGCCTCCGGATTTCACCAGGCAGGGAACTGCGGCCCAGCCACTTCCGGCGAGGAGGCCCCTCCCTGGGACGGGGTTGCTATTGTCCAGGAGCTCCGCCCAGGCCTTGGCCTACTGGAGTTTACCACTGAACTGCCTGAGCATTTTCCACATCTGTTTTCTTTCTGGGAATAGTTTTCCGTGTGCTGACTCTGCTTCTGCCCCATCAGCCTGGCCTGCTCTTGCAAAGGGACCCGCTCCTCTGCGAGCTCCAGACCTGCTTCAGACGCCTCCATCTCTGCGGCCCCTTACTTCCTCTTCCTGTCTCCCTGCTTCTGCGGGGCACCGGGCTGAGGGTCCACCCTCAGCAGCCCTGTCTGCCTCTTCAGGGTTAAACCAGCCAGGTGCCAGCCAGGTGTCCCCAAGCACCACTGTCCAGCTACACATTGCTCAGTGGACAGACCGTCCGGGGGCTTCCTCAGCCCGAGCCCCTTCCCAGATCTTCCCCGTATCCCCTTAGCCTTATAGATTTTGTCCTGCCAATGGCTCTCCAGCCTCGGTTTTCGTGGGGTGACAGTAGAACAGCGTGTAGAATGCTGACCAGCTTAAACTGCTTTTACTCCCTTAAAACACGCTGTTGATGAATCAGACGGAGCTATGTTACAGAGACGGCACCCTGCACGTGCAAGATGGGAATGCATGTCTCCAGGATGACTCTGGAACCGAGAATCTTCCACCTACTGAACTCAAAGAATAGAACTGTTGCCACCAGAGCCCTTTACGAAGGAAGAAGTCCTTCAATAAGGAAAATCTGGCTTCCAGCAGCTCAAGTAGTTTATATGGACTGATTCAAGACCAGCCAATCAGCTTCGAAGTTTGAAATTCCCCGAACCCCTTAAATTTCACCCGGAACCCTGGATCTGGGAGACAGATTTGACCTGTCTCCTGTCTCCTTGCAGGTCAACCTTGCTATAAAGCTCCTTCTTTTCTCAAAAGCTAGTGCCAGTTTGGCCTGTAGGTGCATTGGGCAGTGAGCCCTTTCTTGGTAACAACTGCAACACGGGACTCACAACATTCCAGCTCCCACTCTGGTTGCCGTCCCCTCTGCTTGGGAATGTGGCAGCTTCTCCCGTGAGCAGTTGATTAATAGCAGGAATAGATAATGAATAAATAATGAGTCATCACACTCTGACCTGTTAGAAGCACAGGATTCAGGCAGAGCTTATAACAGAGAGAGCTGACCTAGTCGGAGGGATCACAGAGGTTTCCCTGGGAAGTGATGTGGATGATAAAACATTTAGGGTTATCAGAATAAGTAAACGAAAGGGGAGATTAGGAAAGGGGAAATCGTAGGCTGAGGAAATCACAGAGTGAGAAGCTTGGCTTTTCTGAGCAACTGAAGGAGACTTCCGTGACTGGAGGGGGAAAGTTAAGGTGGTGATAACAAGAGGTCAGATTAGACTAGAATGGCCAGACTAGAATGCTTGGATTTTGTCCTAAGGTTGATGGGATAAACTTTTGAAAAGTTATAATCAGGGGCATAAAATGATTTAGTCTGAAGCATAATAAGATAGGTAGGGAATGCAGGAGAGGTGGGTAGAACTCTTTGGGAGACCATGGCAGGATTCTCCTACATGGTTTGGACTGGAGTGATGGCAATGGGAAAAAAAGGAGGAGGACAAATTTCCAACGTGTTTTCTTTTGTCCTTGTGATCAGGAATTTAATTCCATGTGTAGGACACAGAGGAGGAGAAATGAGATATGGGAGGAGTACAGGCACAAGGAGTGGGGTTTCAAAACTGAAACTATTTCCAGACTTTTTCTATCCATTTGGAACTACTTAGACATAAGGAAAGTTGGAGAAACTGAAGACATTTGCAAACAAGCATCAAGGAGAAAGGTGCAGACCATAAGTTCTAGAAGAGCTGACCTTAATTTCCAGGCAAACTGGCCTCTGGTTGTGAGGAGGTGTCCTGGAAGATGTTACACTCAAAACTGGCCTTGAAGGTGGGAAGTATTTAGATAATCTTAGGAAGGTAAAGCCCTCAGAATTCAGTATTTCAAGGACTACTGCCATCATCCAGTCCTGGGAAATCAGTAGAGACAGAAGAGATTCTCATTCAAAACAAACATAATTTCTTACCCATAAAGGGTAATTAAACCTTGGAGGCAGGTGAAACAGGAGCTTAATGAAGCTGTAAGTGTTCAAAACCTCATAAAAGAATCATTTCCTCTTTCCCCTTCATGGATGAGCTCTTTCTCAGTTCACTCACCAGGTGTTCGTGTGATCACCAGGTCCCAGTCAGAGTCCAGAACCACAGCAATGAGGTCTGCACCCCTCTGCTCCCTGGGCTTTGGTGTGGGGATTTGAAAGTCCTTTCTGGAGGTATGACAGTTCTTCTAACTTAAGCATCAAACACTAAGAATATTTAGTTTTCCTTTTTTTCTCCCCTGTGTAAATCTATACATAGAGCTGGAGAATGTGAAATTAAACACTACTCACTCTAAGGGGTCCACTCACCTAACTCTATTTTAGAATATAGGGTCAGTACCTATAACCCCACAACATCTGTGATGGTTAATTTCATGTGTCAACTTGATTGGACCATGGGATGCCCAGGTATTTGGTCAAACATTATTCTGAGTGTGTCTGTGAGGGTGTCTCTGCATGAGATTAACCTTTGAATTGTTGGACTGAATAAAGCAGACTGCCCTCCCAGGGTGGTGGGCCTCACCCAATCAGTTGAGGGCCTGCCTAGAACAAAAAGTCTGGCTCCTTTTCGTCCCCCCTACCCTCTCAAGTAAAAGAGAATTCCTCCGGCCTGCCTGCGTTTGAACAGGGGCTTCAGCTTTTTCCTGCCTTTAGACAAACTGAAACACCCGCTCTTCCTGCACCTTGAGCCAACTGGCCTTTGGATCGAAGCTACGCCATCCACCGTCCCGGGTCTCCAGCTTGCAGACTCACCCAAAGATCTTGCGACTTGTCAGCCTCCATAATCCCGTAGCTAATTCCTTATAAGAAATCTTTGCCATACATGTATTATATGTATACGTATTACAACCAAGAAAACCAAAAAACCAAAGTGAGCTGTGTCTTCTTTCAGCTGATGTTCCCTAAGGATGGCTCTGGAATGTCTAAGGATGCCTGTTTCTCTCTATCCATGTCAGGTTTTTATTTAAAAAATACTCTTAATTTGCCCCCAAATCACAAAGCCAAGACAGCTTTCTGCTGGCCCCAGAGTGAGATCAGCTCAGTCTTTAATGAGGCAGCCTGACTGAGGGCATAGTTGAGACCCCTTACCATCTAGAGCTCAGCACAGGGTATAGAACCCGAGTTGGGTTCCTCTATTTTAATTGCTCTCTTACTTCTTTCCTTCTTTAACTGTTCCCCTGGAAGGAGATTTTGGAGCTGGTCTAGTTTGTGTCCTTGAGACGCAAGGATTTTATTAAGGGATGTACGTGTGAGAGAAATGGGGGACTCATTCTCACGGATGCCGCACAGCTACCGAAAAATTACATTTATGAATGATTATTGTATAGAACTAGTACCTTGCTGGGATTGAAATCATCCAGAGAATTCACACACCTGTCTGTTAAGATCTCACTCTTCAAACCCAACCTTGGATTCATTTATGCTTGAGTTATGCTGTTTCCCTCATCCTTCCTTGAAGATGCTGTGTCCTTTCTCATGCCTGCCTTCTCTCATGCTGAAGGTTCCACTAGGAATTCACCTCTTTCTCTATTTTTTCCCCATTGATGACCTTGGCATCTTTGTTGAAAATCATTTGGCCATATACCTGTGGATCTATTTCTGGTCTCTCTGTTCTGTTGCATTGCTCTATCTGTCTGTCTATTTTTTTTTCTTTTTTTGGCCATGCCATGTGGCTTGCAGGATCTTAGTTCCCTGACCAGGGATTGAACCCAGGCCCCAGCAGTGAAAGTGCTGTGTCCTAACTACTGGGCCGCCAGGGTGTTCCCTATATGTGTGTTCTTAACACCAATTCTATACGGTCTTGACAGTATAGCTTCTTAGTAGAGCTTATATAAATCACATAGTGTTCTTCAACTTTCTTTTTCTTCTTCAACATTATTTTGGTTATTCTAGGTCCTTTTATTTCCAAATAAATTTTAGAAAGAACTTGCCAATTTCTACAAATAAGCCTCCTGGGATGTGGAGTGGAATTGCATTGTATCTTTAGATCAGTTTGGGTAGAACTGACATCTGAACAGCGTTGAGTCTTTCAACTCGTGAATAGTGTATTTCTCTTCATTAATTTAGGTCTTCTATAATATTTCTCAGCAGCGTTTTGTAATTTAGTTTGCCTGGAGTTTGCACTTATTTTGTTACATTTATCTCTAGTTATTTCACGTTTTTAATGCTGTTGTAAATAGCATTGATGTCATCCAACAGTTTGTTGTTATTATAAAAATACACTTGATATTTTAATATCAACACTGCACTTTACAATCTTACTAACTGGATTTCTTTGGAAATTCCTGACTATTTTGTACAGAAATGATCATGTCACCTGCAAAGAACGATAATTTTACTTCTTTCTATCCCGGCTGTATGACTTTTCTTCCTTTGGCTGCCCTTAGAAAAAACTGTGTGTGAATAAAAGACTCCTCCTTCAAAGCTAAAACTTAGAAATATTAGTTGAGTTGCTCAAAGTTAAACTACTAGTCGACCATGTCCCTGGCCAGGCCTCATCTAAGATCACTTTTATTTTGGATGCTGTAGGCACCAGGAACAGGGTAGCAATGCAACTGCATTAGGACCTCACTGCAGACATGTTAGGTGGCTGAGATACTCTTAGGGTTGCAATGTCCATCTTCAGCCATCCTCCCGATATATACCAGGAAAATAGAGCTGAATGATGGGTACAAATAAATCAACCTTCTTCATAAATCAGTTTTTATTTTTGCACCAGTGTTGCAGTGGGGTTATTATTAACTTTTATAAAATGGGTAGGAGTAGCTGAGCAATTTGATTGTCCAGTAATAGCACTCAGCCTGGAGTATAAATCTTTATGAGCACACAGGTAGAAATTCATTAGTCACATCACTCTCCTTCATACTGCTTCCCATAAAAAAGACAGTAAATGTACTTGGGGAAAAGCTTGAACACTATTCCTATAACCCTTTTTCCTCTCCTTTAACTCAATGTAAATATACTACAGGCTGTCAGATTCCTATTGGAAAAAGAATTGTAATGGTGAGTGCAACTTCAGGAAAAATATAGCACTGAATTCCAGACTTTAATGTCACCATCTCTTTGGAGACAAAAGTAGCAAAGGAACTGATGTTAAGCCACATTGAAACATTTAGCTTTAAGCATGGCTCAGAAATAAACAATAGTTTACTAAGAAGTTAATCTCTTTAAGCAAAATTGCCTTTTATTTGTGCAGAACGATACGGAACTAGCATTGCATTGACTACTGGGGAGAGGGGTAAATAGAATTATTACCAAAAGAGCAGAAGGCACAGTCCTCCTAGGAGGATCACAGTCTCTTTGTTTTATTTTATTTATTTATTTTTTTTGCCCATGTTGCTTGGCATGTGGGATCCCCGTTCCCTGACAAGGAATTGAACCTGCAGTGGAAGTGCAGAGTCTAACCACTGGACCACCAGAGAAATCTCTCATATTCTCTTTAAAGCTATACTTCTCTCCTGGAAACAATGCAAGAGAATACATAATTGGTTGTTGGCTGGTGTGAGAGACAACTGAAAATCCATTTGAACAAAAGTAACTTCATGGAATTGAGTGTTAGACTAGACCTTATTCATAAGGCAGTATAATTTAGATAGATATGGGGAAAGAGAGCCTGAGATTTAATAGGTAGATAAAGAGAAAAGATAAAAAAAACCATGGGGAAATGACTTTAACATTCTAAGGGATGCAGGGATGTAACATGTTAGTCAGGATAGGCAAGAATGCTGCCTATCCGGAAAAAGAAATCAAAATTCTCATTGGCTTAAAATGTCATTTTATTCTTCATTCGACACGTCCATTGTGGGTCAGGAGGGGAGACTACTCATCTAGTCCCTCATGGACCCATGGAGATCGAGCAGCTACCATCCTGAACACTTTTTTCTTTGGACCACACAGACTAGAGAGTCTGGGAGGAGAGTTTCAAATCAGCAATTCAATGATTCATCCTGTAGTCAGATGTTTCAGTGATGTACCCAGACCCCACTGAGCAGGACTTGTTACATCTACCACAATGGGACCAGAATAGAATACTGCCATAGGTCTGGAGTTTGGGGAAATAAACACAATTTTAACAACATTCCTGTTCACCACAGATAGGTTCTGTGAGGACTGAGTAACACAACACGTCAAGGGCATAGGACAACGCCTGAAGCACTCTGAATCCTCAGTAAACGTTAGCATTTAGAGTTTTTAGGGAGTGAGTCTATGAAGTTTTTGGCAATTACTAAATCAGATATTCTCTAATAACTAATTTACCATATTATTTCTAATCTGTGGAACTCTTAATCATCTTATCACTATATTACAAATAAGGACCCAGATTAAGACATAACCAACTTCCTTCCTACTACATGGCTCTTAACTGGCTAAGTGTGGACTTGTACCCAGGTAACTTGGACTCCAAATGCTACTTTCACTTTGCAACATTGCCTTTATAAAAGAGCCTTCTTGAGAGACCTTCAAGATGGCGGCGGAGTAAGACGTGGAGACCACCTTCCTGCCCACAGATACATCAGAAATACATCTACATGTGGAACAACTCCTACTGAATGCTGGCAGAAGACCTCAGACCTCCCAAAAGGCAAGAAACTCCCCACGTACCTGGGTAGGGCAAAAGAAAAAAGAAAAAACAGAGACAGAAGAATAGGGATGGAACCTGCCCCTCGGGGAGGGAGCCGTGAAGGAGGAAAAGTGTCCACACACTAGGAGCCCCTTCACTGGCGGAGACAGGGGTGGGAGGGGGAGAAGCTTTGGAGCCGCGGAGGAGAGCGCAGCAACAAGGGTGCGGAGGGCAAAGCGCAGAGATTCCCGCACAGAGGATCAGGGCCAACCGGCACTCACCAGCCTGAGAGGCTTGTCTGCTCACCCGCCGGGGCGGGCGGGGCTGGGAGCTGAGGCTCGGGCCTCGGAGGTCAGACCCCAGGAAGAGGACTGGGGTTGGCAGCGTGAACACAGCCCGAAGGGGGCTAGTGCGCCACAGCTAGCCGGGAGGAAGTCCGGGAGAGAGTCTAGAACTGCCTAAGAGGCAAGAGACCATTGTTTCAGGGTGCGCAAGGAGAGGGGATTCAGAGCACCACCTAAATGAGCTCCAGAGACGGGCGCAAGCGCGGTGATCAGCGCAGACCCCAGAGACGGGCATGAGACGCTAAGGCTGCTGCTGCCGCCACCAAGAAGCCTGTGTGCGAGCACAGGTCACTCTCCACACCCCCCTTCCGGAGCCTGTGCAGCCCGCCACTGCCAGGGTCCCGGGATCCAGGGACAACTTCCCCGGGAGAACACACGGCGCGCCTCAGGCTGGTGCAATGTCACACTGGCCTCTGCCGCCCCAGGCTCACCTCTCATTCCCTACCCCTCCCTCCCCCCGGCCTAAGTGAGCCAGAGCCCCCTAATCGCTGCTCCTTCAACCCTGTCCTATCTGAGTGAACAACAGAAGTCCTCAGGTGACCTACATGCAGAGGCGGGGCCAAATCCAAAGCTGAGCCCCGGGAGCTGTGAGAACAAAGAAGAGAAAGGGAAATCTCTCCCAGCCCCTCAGAAGCAGCGGATTAAATCTCCACAATCAACGTGATGTGCCTGCACCTGTGGAATACCTGAATAGACAACCAATCATCCCACATTGAGGAGGTGGACTTTGGGAGCAACTGTAGACTTGGGGTTAGCTTTCTGCATCTAATTTGTTTTTGGTTTTATGTTTATCTTAGTTTAGTATTTAGAGTTTATTATCATTGGTAGATTTGTTTATTGATTTGGTTGTTCTCTTCCTTTTTTTTAAATATATAGTCATATATATTTTTTCCTTTTTCTCTTTCTGTAAGTGTGTATGTGTATGCTTCTTTGTGTGATTTTGTCTGTATACCTTTTCCTTTACCATTTGTCCCAGGATCTGTCTCTCCATTTTTTTTTTTAGTATAGTTTTTAGCGCTGGTTATCATTGGTGGATTGGTTTCGTGGCTTGGTGGCCCTCTCTTTCTTTTTTTATTATTTTTTAATTATTTTTAAATTATTTTTTATTTTAATAGCTTTATTTTATTTTACTTATTTATTTTCTTTCTTTCTTCCTTTTTTTCTCCTTCTTCTTCTGAGACATGTGGCTGACAGGGTCTTGGTGCTCCAGCCGGGTATCAGGCCTGTGCCTCTGAGGTGGGAGAGCCATGTTCAGGACACTGGTCCACCAGAGACCTCCTGGCTCCATGTAATATCAAACGGCAAAAGCTCTCCCAGAGATCTCCATCTCAACGCTAAGACGCAGCTCCACTCAACGACCAGCAACCTACAGTGCTGGACTCCCTATGCCAACCAACTACCAAGACAGGAATGCAATCCCACGCATTAGAAGAGAAGCTGCCTAAAATCATAATAAGGTCACAGAAACCCCAAAATACACCACCAGACCTGGTCCTGCCCACCAGAAAGACAAGATCCAGCCTCATCCACCAGAACACAGGCACCAGTCCGCTCCACCAGGAAGCCTACACAACCCACTGAACCAACCTAACCCACTAGGGGAAGACACCAAAAACAATGGGAACTACGACCTGCAGCCTGCGAAAAGGAGACCCCGAACACAGTAAGTTAAGCAAAATGAGAAGACAGAGAAATACACAGCAGATGAAGGAACAAGGTACAAACCCACCAGACCAAACAAATGAAGACGAAACAGGCAGTCTACCTGAAAAAGAATTCAGAGTAATTATAGTAAAGATGATCCAAAGTCTTGGAAATAGAATGGAGAAAATACAAGAAACGTTTAACAAGGACCTAGAAGAACTAAAGAGCAAACAATGATGAACAACACAATAAATGAAATTATAAATTCTCTAGAAGGGATCAATAGCAGAATAACTGAGGCAGAAGAACGGATAAGTGACCTGGAAGATAAAATAGTGGAAATAACTACCACAGAGCAGAATAAAGAAAAAAGAATGAAAAGAATTGAGGACAGTCTCAGAGACCTCTGGGACAACATTAAACGCACCAACACTTGAATTATAGGGTCCCAGAAGAAGAGGCGACAAAGAAAGGGACTGAGAAAATATTTAAAGAGATTAAACTTCCCTAATATGGGAAAGGAAATAATCAAGTCCAGGAGTGCAGAGAGTCCTATACAGGATAAATCCAAGGGGAAACATGCCAAGACACATATTAATGAAACTATCAAAAATTAAATACAAAGAAAAAATATTAAAAGCAGCCAGGGAAAAACAACAAGTAACATACAAGGGAATCCCCATAACGTTATCAGCTGATCTTTCAGCAGAAACTCTGCAACCAGAAGGGAGTGGCAGGACATATTAAAAGTGATGAAAGAGAAAAACCTACAACCAAGATTACTCTACCCAGCAAGGATCTCATTCAGATTCCATAGAGAAATTAGAACCTTTATAGACAAGCAAAAGCTAAGAGGATTCAGCACCACCAAACCAGTTTTACAACCAATGCTAAAGGAACTACTCTAGGCAGGAAACAAAGGGAAGGAAAATACCTAGAATAAAAACCCAAAACAATTAAGAAAATGGTAATAGGAACATACATACCGATAACTAACTTAAATGTAAATGGATTAAATGCTCCCACCAAAAGAAACAGACTGGCTGAATGGATACAAAAACAAGACCCGTATATATGCTGTCCATAAGAGACCCACTTCAGACCTAGGGACACAGACAGACTGAAAGTGAGGGGATGGAAAAAGATATTCCATGCAAATGGAAATCAAAAGAAATCTGGAGTACCAATTCTCATATCAGAAAAAATAGATGTTAAAATAAAGACTATTACAAGAGACAAAGAAGGACACTACATAATGATGAAGGGATCAATCCAAGAAGAAGATATAACAACTGTAAATATTTATGCACCCAGCATAGGAGCACCTCAATACATAAGGCAAATGCTAACAGCCATAAAAGGGGAAATTGACAGTAACACAATCATAGTAAGGGACTTTAACATCCCACTTTCCCCAATGGACAGATCATCCAAAATGAAAATAAATAAGGAAACACAAGCTTTAAATGATACATTAACAAGATGGACTTAATTGATATTTAGAGGACATTCCATTAAAAACAACAGAATACACTTTCTTCTCAAGTGCTCATGGAACATTCTCCAGGATAGATCATAACTTGGGTCACAAATCAAGCCCTGGTAAATTTAAGAAAATTGAAATTGTATCAAGTATCTTTTCTGACCACAATGCCACGAGACTAGATATCAATTACAGGAAAAGATCTGTAAAAAATACAAACACATGGAGGCTAAACAATACACTACTTAATAACCAAGAGATCACTGAAGAAATCAAAAAATACCTAGAAACAAATGACAATGAAAACACGACGACCCAAAACCTACGGGACGCAGCAAAAGCAGTTCTGAGAGGGAAGTTGATAGCAATAATCCTACCTCAAGAAATAAGAAACATCTCAAATAAACAACCTAAACTTATACCTAAAGGAATCAGAGAAAGAAGAACAAAGAAAATCCCAAAGTTAGCAGGAGGAAAGAAATCATAAAGATCAGATCAGAAATAAATGAAAAAGAAATGAAGGAAACAATAGCAAAGATCAATAAAACTAAAAGGTGATTCACTGTGAACATAAACAAAATTGATAAACCATTAGCCAGACTCATCAAGAAAAAAAGGGAGAAGACTGAAATCAATAGAATTAGAAATGAAAAAGGAGAAGTAACAACTGGCACTGCAGAAATACAAAGGATCATGAGAGGTTACTACAAGGAACTATATGCCAATAAAATGGACAACCTGGAAGAAATGGACACATTCTTAGAAAAGCACAACTTTCCAAGACTGAACCAGGAAGAAATAGAAAATATAAACAGACCAATCACAAGCACTGAAATTGAGACTGTGATTAAAAATCTTCCAACAAACAAAAGCCCAGGACCAGATGGCTTCACAGGCGAATTCTATCAAACATTTAGAGAAGCGCTAACACCTATCCTTCTCAAACTCTTGCAAAATATAGCAGAGGGAGGAACACTCCCAAACTCATTCTAAGAGGCCACCATCACCCTGATACCAAAACCATACAAAGATGTAACAAAGAAAGAAAACTACAGGCCAATATCACTGATGAACATAGATGCAAAATCCTCAACAAAATACTCGCAAACAGAATCCAACAGCACATTAAAAGGATCACACACCTCGATCAAGTGGGGTTTATCCCAGGGATGCAAGGATTCTTCAATATATGCAAACCAATCAATGTGATACACCAAATTAACAAATTGAAGAATAAAAACCATATGATCATCTCAATAGATGCAGAAAAAGCTTTTGACAAAATTCAACACCCATTTATGATAAAAACCCTCCAGAAAGTAGGCATAGAGGGAACTTACCTCAACATAATAAAGCCCATATATGACAAACCCACAGCCAACATCATTCTCAATGGTGAAAAACTGAAACCATTTCCTCTAAGATCAGGAACAAGACAAGGTTGTCCACCCTCACCACTACTATTCAACATAGTTTTGGAAGTTTTAGCCACAGCAATCAGAGAAGAAAAAGAAATAAAAGGAATCCAAATCGGAAAAGAAGAAGTAAAACTGTCACTGTTTGCAGATGACGTGATACTATACATAGAGAATCCTAAAGATGCTACCAGAAATCTACTAGAGCTAATCAATGAATTTGGTAAAGTAGCAGGATACAAAATTAATGCCCAAAAATCTCTGGCATTCCTATACACTAATGGTGAAAAATGTGAAAGAGAAATTAAGGAAACACTCCCATTTACCATTGCAACAAAAAGAATAAAATACCTAGGAATAAACCTGCCTAAGGAGACAAAAGATCTGTATGCAGAAAACTATAAGACACTGATGAAAGAAATTAAAGATGATACAGATGGAGAGATATACCATGTTCTTGGATTGGAAAAATCAAGATTGTGAAAATGACTATACTACCCAAAGCAATCTACAGATTCAATGCAATCCCTATCAAACTACCAGTGGCATTTTTCACAGAAGTAGGACAAAAAATTTCACAATTTGTATGGAAACACAGAAGACCCTGCAGAGCCAAAGCAAACTTGAGAAAGAAAAACTGAGCTAGAGGAATCAGGCTCCCTGACTTCAGACTATACTACAAAGCTACAGTAATCAAGACAGTATTGTACTGGCACAAAAACAGAAATATAGATCAATGGAATAGGATAGAAAGCCCAGAAATAAACCCATGCGCATATGGTCACTTCATTTTTGATAAAGGAGAGAAGAATATACAATGGAGGAAAGACAGCCTGTTCAATAAGTGGTGCTGGGAAAACTGGACAGCTACATGTAAAAGAATGAAATTAGAACACTCCCTAACACTATACACAAAAATAAACTCAAAATGGATTAAAGACCTAAATGTAAGGGCAGACACTGTAAAACTCTTAGAGGAAAACATAGGCAGAACACTCTAAGACATAAATCACAGCAAGATCCTTTTTGACCCACATCCTAGAGAAATGGAACTAAAAAGAAAAATAAACAAATGGTACCTAATGAAACTTAAAAGCTTTTGCACAGCAAAGGAAACCATAAACAAGATGAAAAGACAACCCTCTGAATGGGAGAAAATATTTGCAAATGAAGCAACTGACAAAGGACTAATCTCAAAAATTTACAAGCAGCTCATGGAGCTCTTTATCAAAAAAACAAACAAACAAATCTAAAAATAGTCAGAAGACCTAAACAGACATTTCTCCAAAGAAGATATATAGATTGCCAACAAACAGATGAAAGGATGCTCAACATCACTAATCATTAGAGAAATGCAAATCAAATCTACAATGAGGTATCACCTGACACCAGTCAGAATGGCCATCATCAAAAATCTAGAAACAATAAATGCTGGAGAGGGTGTGGAGAAAAGGGAACCCTCTTACACTGGTGGGAATGTAAATTGATACAGCCACTATGGAGAACAGTATGGAGGTTCCTTAAAATACTACAAATAGAACTACCATACGACCCCGCAATCCCACTACTGGGCATATAGCTTGAGAATACCATAATTCCAAAAGAGTAATGTACCACAATGTTCATTGCAGCTCTATTTACAATAGCCAGGACATGGAAGCAACCTAAATGTCCATCGACAGATGAATGGATAAAGAAGATGTGGCACATATATACAATGGAATATTACTCAGCCATAAAATGAAACGAAATTGAGTTATTTGTAGTGAGGTGGATGGACCTAGAGTTTGTCATACAGAGTGAAGTAAGTCAGAAAGAGAAAAACAAATACCATATGCTAACACATATATATGGAATCTAAAAAAAAAAGTTTTGAAGAACCTAGGGCCAGGACAGGAATAAAGATGCAGACGTAGAGAATGGACTCGAGGACACAGGGAGGCGGAAGGGTAAGCTGGGACGAAGTGAGAGAGTGGCATGGACATACATGCACTACCAAATGTGAAATAGATAGCTAGTGGGAAGCAGCTTCGTAGAACAGCGAGATCAGCTCGGTGCTTTTTGACCACCTAGAGGGGTGGGATAGGGATGGTGGGAGGGAGACGCAAGAGGGAGGGGATATGGGGATATATGTATATGTATAGCTGATTCACTTTGTTATAAAGCAGAAATGAACACACCGTTGTAAAGCAATTAAACTCCAATTAAAATAAATAAATACGTAAAAGAGCCTTCTCAACACTATTGTTTGTATGGAATGTAAGCGTTCTAGATTTCTGCAAGCGAATTCACTTCATGTAAAAATGTGTACTTACTAAATATATATTCTATGTTGCCAGGCATTCTGAGAGGTTCTGAGGATTAAAATATAAGAGATCTCTGCCAACAAGTTATCCAAATATCAATGGAGAAGATAAGTAAACAGACACTTGCAGTACTATGTGAAATGTACCATGCTCATCAGTTAAGATGTTATCAACCGCAGTGGAAACACAGAGGAAAAACAATTAGCCCAGAATGAAGGTGTGTCAGGGAAAGCTTCCTAAACTAGATGGGCTGAGTCTGCAAAGTCTAGTAGAAGGTAGCTGGGTAAAATGACATGGTTTGGAGGCTCACGTTCCAGGTTAAGGAAGCCATGTGTGTCAAGTCGTGATAACTTAGGAAGCATGGGGCAAACCAGCACAGTACATGGTTGCTGACAGCTGCCATTATAGAGTGGAAGAGTTAGGAGGGGAAAAGTAAGATTCAAACCTACGTAGATAGACATTGACTAGATTTTCAAGGGCTTTCTATGCTGTGCTGAGACTTTTAGATTCTGTTCTTCAGGCAATGAGGATGCATTAAATGATTTATTTCAAGCAGGAAGGTGACATGATTAGACTGGCATTATAGAAAAGATTATTTCAGTAAGAGATGAATTTGAATTAGAAGGGGCTGGACCTGGATACACGGAAATGAGCTAGAAGGCTTTTTAGATTAATCTTGCCAAAAGCTGATTGAGGGTTGAACTAAAGCAGTAGAAGCAAGGATAAAATAAAAGGAATATATATGATAGGTGAGCGCTGGAGCTGGGGTGGCTGTTAAGAGATATTCCAACTTGAGGCAAGCTGGCCAGGTCTTTGTACCCTTACATGGACCAGTCATTGGATGTGGGAGACTTTAGCTACTTCACTTCTGCAAGCGATGCTCCTGGCAGCTGAAGGGACGCGGTGGAGGGACTGGGATCTGTGGGGCACAGTGCGGCATCTGCCACAGCCAGGCAACATGCTAGGTCCTGTGTTACATGCAGTGATTCATTTAGTCCTTACAACAATCCTATGAGGCAGGTACTGTTGTTATTCTTATTGTACAGATGAAGAAATGGAAGCACTGGAAGTTTAAATAACTGGCTCAAAGTTATAGAAATAGGATGAATAAGAAGTAGTATATAGAGAGAGGGAGCACAGAGAGAGTATATATATACATATATAGTATATATAGGATGAATAGGAAGCAGTATACATGTATATATATGTGTATGTATATATATAGAGAGAGAAAGAGTATATATATAAAATTCAGAGAGAGAGTATATATATAAAGTATATAGTGTATATATACATATATAGTATATATAGGATGAATAGGAAGCAGTATATATGTATATATATGTATGTATATATATAGAAAGAGTATATATATAACATTCAGAGAGAGTATATATATATATAAAGTATATAGTATATATATACATATATAGTATATATAGGATGAATAAGAAGTAGTTATAAAGTACGATGACTAAGAAGTAGTATATATAGTAGTATATATAGTATACATAGGGTGAATAAGAAGTAGTTATAGAAGTAGGATGAATAAGAAGGATAAATAAGCAGGGTGAATAAGAAGTAGGATGAATAAGAACCAATCAGGTACCTGGACTCCAAAGCCTACATTCCTTCTGTCCTGAGACAAAGGATGTAATTCTTCCCATTGGTCACCTGTATACAGTGTATGCAGCAAAGTCATTACACCTGTGACAACTTTGCAGCAATTCTCCCAGATCTTGCTATGAATTCTGTTTCTCTTGGGTGTCATGCACCATTTCTAGGTTTTGTACTTAATTATTCACAGCATTCTTATGACATTTTCAAAACGTCTAGTTAATAATGAGTTTGTCACTATAAAAACTGTTCTCCTGAAGAAAATAAGTGGGTAATAAAATTACTTAAAATGAAACAATAAAAATTTGGAAATACAGGTACATGTGGAAATGTGGACTTTCTAGACACTGATTTAGTCTGGTAAATGATTCCAGGCATTTTAAACGGTGAAGGAAATACCCACCAGAGTGGCTAAAATAAAAAATCTGACAAAATGAAATGCTGATGCAATTCATAGAGAGCAATTGAAATTCCTAACCACTGTTGGTGAGAATACAAAATGGTACAATCACTTTGAAAAAGTTGGACAGTTTCTCATAAATTTAAATATATATCTACCCCCAAACACAGAAATTCCTAGGCAATTTCCCAAAAGAAATAAAACTTTTATTTACTAAAAGACTGGTTAAAAAATCTTCACAGCATCTTTATTCATAATATTATCCAAAGACTGGAAACAGCCCTGGTATTCATCAATAGGAGAATAGAAAACAGTCTGAGTGATAGTCACATGATGAAACACTGCTCATTAATAAAGAAGAACAGGTGCTCGATACACCAACATGATGGAGGATCCCAGAAACAGCGTGCTGAGTGAAAAAAGCCACAAGCAAATTATTTCATTACGTGAAGTTCCACAACAGAGAAAACTAATCTATGACCCCCAAAAATCAGAATAGTGGTTGCCTCAGATGGAAGGGGCAGACATGATTGGGAGGACATGGAGGAACTTTACAAGGTGACAGTAATGCTATATATCTTGTTAGTAATGTTCTATGAAATAAAAAATACATGTGTACCTATTTTTTATTGGGTTGGCCAAAAGGTTCGTTTGGTTTTTTCTATAAGATGACTCAAGTAGCACTTAGTTGTCTTTAACTCCATTTGAAACAATTTTGTTAGATTGTATGTGACAGCTGTCCTATCAGTGTGCATTAAAAAAACTGGTGACTTCTCTGGTGGTAGTGCACGCAGTGGTTAAAAATGCGCCTGCCGGGCTTCCCTGGTGGCGCAGTGGTTGAGAGTCCACCTGCCGATGCAGGGGACATGGGTTCGTGCCCCGGTCCGGGAAGATCCCACATGCCGAGGAGCGGCTGGGCCCGTGAGCCATGACCTCTGAGCCTGCGCATCTGGAGTCTGTGCTCCGCAACGGGAGAGGCCACAACAGTGAGAGGCCCACGTACTATAAAAAAACAAACAAACAAAAAAAGTGCCTGCCAATGCAGGTGACACAGGTTCGAGCCCTGGTCCGGAAAGATCCCACATGCCGCAGAGCAACTAAGCCCATGCACCACAACTACTGAGCCTGCGCTCTAGAGCCTTCAAGCCACAACTACTGAGCCCACGTGCCACAACTACTGAAGCCCGCACGCCTAGAGCCCATGCTCCGCAACAAGAGAAGCCACCACAAGGAGAAGCCCACGCACCACAACAGAGTAGCACCCGCTCGCCACAACTAGAGAAAGCCCGCGCAGCAACGAAGACCCAACGCAGCCAAAAATAAAAAAATAAAATAAAATTAAAAAAATAATAAAAAAGACTTATCAAGGGCTTCTCTGGTGGTTCAGTGGTTAAGAATCTGCCTGCCAGTGCAGGGGACTCAGGTTCAAGCCCTGGTCCGGGAAGACCCCACATGCTGCGGAGCAACTAAACCTGTGCACCACAACTACTGAGTCTGCATTCTAGAGCCCGTGCTCCGCAACAGGAGAAGCCACTGCAATGAGAAAACACCTCAAGGAGAAGCCCACGCACCGCAACGAAGAGTAGCTCTCTCTCGCCACAACTAGAGAAAGCCCGTGCACAGCAACAAAGACCCAATGCAGCCATAAATAAATAAATAAAACAAAATAAAAAAGACATTAGAATTGTTGAATTTTTGTGTAGCCATTTTAATACTGAAGATGCGAGGAAAAAAAGCAACATTTTTGGCATATAATGCTTTATTATTTCAAGAAAGGTAAAAACGCAACTGAAATGAAAAAAAAGATTTGTGCAGTGTATGGAGAAGGTGCTGTGACTGATCGAATGTGTCAAAACTTATTTACAAAACAGAAATAGACTCACAGACATAGAAAACAAACCTATGGTTACCAAAGGGGAAGACAGGCGGAGGGGTAAATTAGGAGTTTGGAATTAACATATACATACTACTATATATAAAGTAGATAAACAGCAAGGACCTATTGTATAGCACAGGGAACTGTAGTCAATATCTTGTAATAATCTAGAATACATAATAATAATCTATACACATATATAAGTATAATTGAATCACTTTGCTGTACACCCAAAACATTGTAAATCGACTACACTTCAATAAAATAAAAAGCATCCCATCCCCTGCACAGAGTTGCTGGTAGGCAGTCACTTCTGTCAGAACCTCTCCTCTCAGGGATGGCTCTCTGCCCCATGAGGGAGTCCAGGCCATTTTTAACATGTCTAGCCACTGACCCCAAGTGTGAATTCCCATCCGTGTTACCCATTGCTTTTCATTTCCTTTCTGGAGTGCTACAGTGTGATAAATTCCTACTCCATGTTCAGCTTTTAAAGAGATGAAGACAACTAAGGAGACAAATTACAGAGTGAAAAGGAATCCTGTGGAATGGGAGAAAAATATGTGCAAACCATCTATCTGCCAAGGGGTTAAAATTCAAAATATTTGAAATCTCTTACAATCCAATAGCCAAAAAATGACCTGATTAATAAATGGACAAAGGACTTGGATGGGTATTTCTCCAAAGAAGACATGCAAGTGACTACCAGGCACATGAAAAGGTGTCAGCATCACTAATCACCAGGGAAATGCAGATCAAAACCACAATGAGAAATCATTCCCATCTGCTACATTGGTTATTACTGAAAAACCAAAAGATAAAGTTTTTTTTTAATTAATTAATTAATTAGTTAATTTTTGGCTGCATTGGGTCTTCGTTGCTACGCGTGGGCTCTCTCTAGTTGCGGTGAGCGGGGGCGACTCTTTGTTGCGGTGCGCAGGCTTCTCGTTGCAGTGGCTTCTCTTGTTGCGGAGCACAGGCTCTAGGCACGCAGGCTTCAGTAGTTGTGGCACATGGGCTCAGTAATTGTGGCTTGTGGGCTCTAGAGCACAGGATCAGTAGTTGTGGCATACCGGCTTAGTTGCTCTGTGGAATGCGGGATCTTCCCGGATCGGGGCACGAACCCGTGTCCCCTGCATCGGCAGGCGGACTCTCAACCACTGCGTCACTAGGGAAGCCCCCCCCCCACACTTTTTAATAAAAAAAAAAAAATCCAGAAAGTTTTGATTCGCATCCTTAGGACACACAGCTCAGAGTAGAAACAAGACACCGAATTCCAAGGGCGTTTGCTATTATCCACAGGTGTGTTGTCCTTGGACTAAATAAGAACAGATCTCCCCGCAGGCTCTGTCGTTGTCTTGGGACCAGATGACACACCATTATTCATGTTAATGAGGTGAATGATGATACTGAAAGCAAGATTGTTCAGGTTGGTAAATCATAGTCAATAGTGTAACCTCAGCAAATAACAAGAATAGACAGGACCCGGAAGGAGTAACTTCAAGGCAGTAGGAGTGCTGAAGCACAATGATGGAATGAACAGTTTGCTACCGAATAGAGGACAAAAATCAAATGTAAAACATGGAAATGACTTGCAGCACACCCAGAAAAAAATACTGACATTGAGAGCAATCACATTTCTAATTTGTTCTTTTTCGTTTATTTTATTTTGGATTATAGTTGATTTACAATGTTGTGTTAGTTTCCGGTGTACAGCAAAGTGATTCAGTTATACATATACATATGTCCGTTCTTTTTCAGATTCTTTTCCCACGTAGGTTATTACAGAATATTGAGCAGAGTTCCCTGTGCTCTACATAGGTCCTTGTTGATTATCTATTTTATAGATAGTAGTGTGTAAGTGTTAATCTCAAACTCCTAATTTATCCCCCCCCCCCGACCTTTCCCCTTTGGTAACCTTACGTTTGTTATAGAAGTCTAATTTGTTCCTGCTGAAGAAAGGATTAGTTCTGAAAATGGATAATTCTGGCAGTTAACAGGACTCATATATTCCATATACATGTATATGTTTATATATATATATATATATATATATATATATATATATATATATATATTCAGCAAAGCAATCAATGTTGTTTTCACCGAAACTTCTCTTTCTGTTAGCAAAACCACCACTGAGAGGCCATTTCAAGTCCTTTGCTTCAAATTTTCAATCATATTATCTTTCAGTTGTAAATCATGCTAAGGACTATGTGATCTAAAGCTCTTGTTTCACAGATGACACCTGAGGCCTCAGCTGGTTGTGACTCACCCAGGGTTTCATGGATGTTATCAGGTGTGGCTGAGCAGGTGACAAATTTAGGCTTGACAGGGACATGAATAAACAGATCCAGGGATAGACATTTCTGAAAAGCACCTGCTTCTCAGGGGCTGGTTTCTATCAGTAGCCCAAACCCCAGCTGTCACCTCCTGGGGAATCATCATTCCACCATTGAGTTGACCAGTCTTTATGCAGCCTCAACCCCCCAGCAAGTGCTTCCCGGTCGTTTAAACAACGAGCGCCATCAGAGTTACTCTTGCTATCATGCGGAACCAGAACCGCCCCCCCACCGCCCCAGGAAAGAGGGGTGGGATTGCTGTTTCTCAGGCCGGTGCTCTTCTGACCATGACAAGTTCTCTTACACCCAAGACCTCCTAACGCCTGCATTCGTTTCCCAGGGCTGCCATGACAACCGACCACGAACTGGGTAGCTTAAGCCAACAGGAAGGCACGGCCGTACAGTTCTGAAGTCCAAAAGTCTGAAATTGAGGTATCATCAGGGCCACACTCCCCCAAGCCTATAAGGGAGGATACTTTTTTCTTTTTTAAATATTTATTTATGTTTTTATTTACGATTTATTTATTTATTTTGGCTGTGTCGGGTCTTAGCTGTGGCATGTGGAATCTTTAGTCGCGGCATGTGGACTCTTACTTGCGGCATGCACGCGGGATCTAGTTCCCCGACCAGGGATCGAACCTGGGCCCCCTGCCCTGGGACCGCGGAGTCTCACCCACTGGACCACCAGGGAAGTCCCAGGAGGCTGCTTTCTTGCCCCTTCTAACTCTGGCACTGCCGGCACCCCCTGGCTTCCCTTGATTGGCAGCTGCATCACTCCCACCCTCCATCCTCCCACCTCGTGTGCCTCTTCTTCCTCTTCTAAGCCCACCAGTCATACTGGATTAAGGACCCTCCCTACTCCAATACGATCCTATCTGAACTGAGTGGATTATTTCCAAACAAAGTCGCGAGCTGAGGTACTGGAGGTTAGCGCTTCAACGGATTTTGGGGGAAACACAATTCAACCCATAAGAGTGCCACACACCTCTGGTGGGTGACGTTTATACCCATGGCTGGGTCTGGTTATGCAGAACTGCTCCGTCTCCACGCATCCCTGTCTCCTTCAGCTATTCCTTTTACCAGCGCATCCTTCAGCTTTCTGTTATTCCTTAGAAGCCCTTTGCCTTGAAAAATTGGCCTATTCTGGAAGAATCACCTCAAGAGGGCAGCACAGAGAAAGGTCCAGGCGGTTTTTTAAATACAAACTTGGGCAAATCTGCAGCACATCAAACAGTTACTATTTTAAGAAATATGTTCAACAGATTTGTGGTTGCAGGGCGTAGGGGAGGGAAGGATTGGGAGTTTGGGGTCAGCAGATGCGAACTACTATATACAGAGAATGGATAAACAACAAGGTCCTACTGTAGAGCACAGGGAACTGTATTCAACATCCTGTGATAAACCATAATGGAAAAGAATCTGAAAAAGAATGTGTATATATATATATATATATATATATATATATATGTATGTATAACCGAATCACTTTGCTGTACACCTGAAACTAACACAACATTGTAAATCAACTCTAGTCCAATAAAATAGAGATAAGTTCAAGTCTAAGTCACATCAGGGAGGTGATGGAGCCACACTTCTTCTGCAGCTACAGGTGTCCCTGCCTCTCACTTTCTTCCCAAGGTGCAGGGCACATGCCCAGCGACTCCCTCCATTTCAGCTATGGACTAATCACCTTACGTTATGGGCCACAGGACTGTGCTGGGAATGGAAATTAAAGAGCCATAGAACGTGCAACACTATTCACTTCATTAAAGTGAACCCTGAAGTGAACTGTGGACTTTGGTGATTATGTTGTGTCAATGCAGTTCATCCTTGGTTTAATAAAAAAAAAAGGTACCACTCTGTTGATAATGGCTACGCAAGTGTGTGTCTGGGGGGGTATATGGGGGAATCTCTGTGCCTTCCTGTCAATCTTGCTGTAAACCTAAAGCTGCTTTTTAAAAAGGTCTCAAAAAATAAAAGAATTAACATTCACGGTAGACATTTTTGGCAAACCTTTTTTTTTTTTTTTTTCGGTACACAGGCCTCTCACTGCTGTGGCCTCTCCCGTTGCGGAGCACAGGCTCCGGACACGCAGGCTCAGCGGCCATGGCGCACGGGCCCAGCCGCTCCGCGGCATGTGGGATCTTCCCGGACCGGGGCACGAACCCATGTCCCCTGCATCGGCAGGCGGACTCTCAACCACTGCGCCACCAGGGAAGCCCTTGGCAAATCTTTTTCACTTATGTGTGTATACCTATTATACACGTGTGTGTGTGTTTTGGATTGTGATGTAAAATGTGCTTTTTAGATCAAAAATGTTTGCGGGCCACTGTAGTTAAGTTATGCTGGCAAATAAAAGCACAAATTAACCTCAAAAACCAAAAAAGAATAAAAGAGCAGTTTGACTCAGCCACTACCCTCAGGGAGCTCACAGTCTGGAAGAGCAGTTACAGAGCTGTATGTAACGTGACAGATTTCCACAGCAGGGGTACAGCATTGATAGATAACGTACAGTGCGACCCAGATCGTCGAAGGGCTCATTCTGCATTCGGGGATCAGACAGAAAAATAGAGAAATGCCATTTTTGTCTGGATGTTAAATGCTAAGCAGGGAGCAAAGGAATGTCGGTTTGGGCCATGATGGGAAGGCACTGTCCAACTGGATGAAATGGGTAAAACAGCTCTTTCAGGATCTGGTCACAGCCCTTAAGACAGAAGCACACATTTGAGCCCATGTTCACCGCCGCTTCCTCGGGTAGGGGAAGAGGGCTGAGAAGGAAGCAAGAGCTTCACTGGACGGAGGAAGCATCAGTGTGTGAGGCTGGACTAGGCGGGCGGGGGACCCCAGACGACTGCAGACATATCCCCTGAGAGCCTGGGTGGTTCCCAAGCTATGCACGGGGCGATCTACAGAAAGAACAGCAAGGAAGAGTTACATGAAAACTAACTGCTGAGCAGAAAGTAGATGTCACACATGCAGGGAGATGCTGGCTTTTGTGCCTGACCAGAGAGGACAGACCCTGGTGAATTAGACAGTTGTGACCCAGGAAAGGCCACTCCCTAGTAAACGGGGAAAAACCAAATTCAACACACCTTAACTAAGCCCAAAACCCAGTCTTCACAAGAGAAAAGTGAGCCACTTTTAAGTAATTTAAGTGCCTGCCGAAGTAAACTTCAACACTCTTCAGAGGAAGATAACTGCATACAGAGACTACACTATACAATCCAAAATCTCCCGCTGACAACAGAAAACTGAATGGATAGATAGTAAGCAAGAAAAAGCGACTTATAATAAAAACTTGAGTTACTAGCAATAGACCAAGATTTGACAGCTTATATAATTTTTGACATGCCTTTGATCTGCTGATCTTTTCTCCGGCTACTAAACCCATCCAGTAATACGTCATTTCAGATATTTTGCAATTCAATTTGAAGTTTTTACATTTGGTGAGAGTTTCCTTTTTCTTTTCTTTCCATTTTTCTTTTCTTCCTCCCTTCCCTCCTTTCTTCTTCTTTTTTTTCTTGCTGATATGTACCATATTTTTGCCTAATTTGACCATTCGTTCATTAAGTTCTTTGACATCATTAAATTAGTTACTGTTAAGTCCTTGTCTGCTAATTCAAAATCTGGGTCATTTTTGACTCTGCTTCTATTGTCAGATTTATTCTTTTGATTATGGGTCATATTTTTCTGCTTCTTCATGTCAAATAATTAGTTTTTATTGCACGTTGGATATTGTGCAAAGAGGAACAGTGGAAACTGAAGTGGAGAATATTTTCCCCTAGTAAAGGCTCTGCTTGCTTCCAGCTAATGAGGCGTTGATCTGGATTGAGGCTGGGTGGTCTCTAACGATTGCCATTCCCCTCCTGTGCCTGGAGAGTGGGGTCAGACGTCAGGTGACTCCTTCCAAAAGCACTTTGAATTCGTTATACATCACATGGTCATGAGCTCTTTCTCTCTGTCCTAATCGAGCCCCCAGCCCCCTGCATCCCGATGTGTTCAGTAAAAATCCCATCAAGTCATCATGCTTGCTCTGTGTTGTAGCTCCTTCTCATGCAGGGTCATTAAGAACACAGCCCTAGAGAATACTATGCTTAGTGAGATAAGCCAGACAGGGAAAGACAAATACCGCATGATATTACTTACATGTGGAATCTAAAAAATAATGTGAATGAATGTATATGCAAAACAGAAGCTGACTGACAGCCACAGTAAACAAACGTGTGGTTTCCAAACAGGAGAGGGAAGGGGGGAGGGACAAATTAGGGGTATGGGATTAACAGATACAAACTGCTATATATAAAATAGGTAAGCCCAAATGTAAAATAGCTAGCTAGTGGGAAGCAGCCACATAGCACAGGGAGATCAGCTCAGTGCTTTGTGTCCACCTAGAGGGGTGGGATAGGGAGGGTGGGAGGGAGATGCAAGAGGGAGGGGATATGGGGATATCCCCATATGTACAGCTGATTCATTTGTCATACAGCAGAAACTAACACACCATGGTAAAGCAATTATACTCCGATAAAGGTGTTAAAAGAAATAAATAAATAAAATAGGTAAGCAACAAGGATTTATTGCACAGCACAGGGAACTATACCCATTATCTTATAATAACCTATAATGGAATATAACCTACAAAAATACTGAATCACTGTGCTGTACAGCTGAAATGAACACAATACTGTAAATCAACTCTACTTCAATTAAAAAAAAAGAATTCAGGTACTTTCTCTTTGACCTGCAACATTCCACTGCTTCCTCGATGCTCCTCCGAGGCTGTGCTGCTAGACCCGGCAAATGCCCACAGGGATGCCCACAGGGATGAAGTGGTTACTTGCCTGTGCCCATCAGAAGAAGGCTTTGGTCCTGTCTGGAAGTTAGCTTATCCTGGTTCTTCACATCCAGCACTCATTTATATAAAATCTGAAAGCTTAACCTATGTTTTCTCAATGTTATAGCAAGACCTGTGATCTTTTTTTATTTTGTACTGGAGTATAGTTGATAAACAATGTTGTGTTAGTTTCAGGTGTCCAGCAAAGTGATTCAGTTATACACAGACATATATCCACCCTTTTTTCAGATTCTTTCCCCATATAGGTCATTACAGAGTACTGAGCAGAGTTCCTTGTGCTATACAATAGGTCCTTGTTGATTATCTATTTTATATATAGTAGGGCCTGAATGAAAAATAGTTAAAATTGTATTCTCAGCAATTGTATCCCTTTGTCATCATGTATGTGATTAGCAGATTCTTGGTTGAATACATGACCAAGACGTATTAGATTTTCTGTTTCATCCATGTCTGGCACACCTGCTGCTTGCTTTACCAATGAATTCTGAGCCACTGCTGCATAACAGGTCATGAGCAAATCAAAATCCTTTTCCACCAGCCATCTTCTGGTGACTGCTCCCAGGGCAATTTAGGTGACCAGAAAGACAGCTTTCTCCCATCGCCAGCAGCTCTCTGTGGGCCCAGGCAGTCCTAGGGCAGAGCATGATGTGCATGTCCTCAGTAGCTGCTGAAATGGTGAGGTTACGCAACCTGGAAGCAAGGGGGAGTAGACTCTGATCTAGGAAGACTGCAGGCAATCACAGGGAGCTGGGATGCACGTTTCCAAAGCATGGTTTTCTATGAAGCTTTAATAGACCTGCTGCAGTTCTGCATGAGTCCATCTGCTAAATCACGGGCAGTGGCCCATGGGGACCTGCCGGGGAGCAGAGGTGAGTGTGTTAGAGCCCCACCCGCACTGGTCTCCACCTTTCTTTCCCCGCTTTCTCTCTCTTCCATTGCTCCTTCCTAACAAAAGTGTCCCAGCTATTTTTTTTTTTTTTCTGCAGCTCTGGTTTCTGAGGAAACTGGGTTAAGAAAACCTGAATCAGGCATCTTTAAGTCATGCAGTGGGAGGGAAGCAAGTAAAGACAAATTGCATTGCTCTAGATACAGGTGGCAAATGTCTGGTCAAATAAGTGAGGTACAGCTTACCTGCCAAGAGTTGTTTCAACGCATTTACATAGGGAGAGCTCCTCCTATTTCTAGCAGCAGAAGCAAACCATCCATTTATAGACATCTACCTCTGTAAGGTTCAGGAACATAACAGTGTGTGAAAATCCAAATATGATATTCCATCACGGAGTAGAATGTGTTTCTCTTACTTAGATTCTTTTCTGATCCACTGACTTTCTGGATTTCTACTTTCATTCATTGAAAACTTAGCAAAAACAGTGACAGGACAATATCCTAACAACTGGTTCCAGAAGAAAGGATCTGATGCCATTTGCAGCAACATGGATGGACCTAGAGATTGTCACACTAAGTGAAGTGAGTCAGACAGAGAAAGACAAGTACCATATGATATCGCTTATATGTGGAATCTAAAAAAAAAAAGAAAAGATGCAAATGAACTTATTTCCAAAACAGAAAAAGACTCATAGACATAGAAAAGAAACTTATGGTTACCAAAGGGGAAAGGGGGTGGGGGGAGGGATGAATTAAAAGATTGGGATTAACAGATACACACGACTATGTATAAAATAGATAACGAACAGGTACCTACTGTATAGCACAGGGAACCCTACTCAGTATTTTGTAATAACCTATAAGGGAAGAGAATCTGAAGAAGAATACATAGATATATGTATAACTGAATTGTGGGTGTGTACACCTGAAGGTAACATGATATTGTAAATCAACTCTGCTTCAATTTTAAAAAATAAAAAAGAAAGGCTCTGAATCATGAAACTGCCATTGAGGAACTGTACTACTACACAACTTGCATAATCTTCTGGGCCTCAGTTTCCTCATCAGATAAAATAAGGACCAAACAAAACAAGCATGTGAGTGCACCTACCGCCCTACACACCCGCCTCCACGTAGCAGGTGCTCAGCAATGACAACAGTCTGAATCTCTGTGTTTATTTCAACCAGACTGCTTTGCTCTATGTCGCTTTTAGAAGAACGTCCTATTCCACCTCTGGGTGCTAATTGCCTTTTCCAATCCCGCATCTCATTAAGCTCTGTATATCTTCATTTCCAGTGCCAGTCGTAATTGAGTGTTCAGTCATTGTTATAGTCACTATCCTGACAACATTTATTAAAATGAAGCAATTAACTATTGTCTTCAATGGAGTTTAGAGGTAAGGCTCATTAGACGGAAGCTCGTTACAATGAACTTAAATGATAAATGCAAAATTATTTTATCCCAGCTCTGTGCTGAAAATTCATTCCACTGGATTTCCCAAGAGTTGGCTTTCCTTCCTCATATCAGAGCAAAACTGGTCTGAAACATTTTAGTGAAAAACCATATTCATTAAAAGGATGCTGTTTAAAAATGTAAAGCCCCAAACTGGTTCACAGGGGGTTCTGTACTGTTAACACCCGAACCCCAGCGTATCTTATCATCAGTGCTACATCCTCAGACTCCGGGGATCCCGAGTGGAGGTACAGAAGAAAACAGGCCCAGCTCTCAATGGCCCAACTATTTATTCGCTTTCAGCTGCATAGCACACGAGTCTCCTTTCACGCAGAGTGGTAAGGATGACGGTGCAGAAAAGAAGTCCCTCTTCCCATCGATTTGCTTCAGGAAAGCTGGGGCTCTCAGTGCTAAGTGACTCTCTACTGGAGTAATCAGTTATTATAGAAAATCGCAGCTCCCCTGGCTCTCTTGCCAGAGTCCAGGCATTAGGCAGAATATCTAGACAATTGTATTCTTTTTCCAACAGTCTTGTGAAAAGGAAGTAGAAGTAAAGAGGAAATCCATCAGGCGGCATCCAAACTCTCTTCCCCATCACAAAGCAGCAGATGCAAAATTACTGCAAAGACACCTTTTCCAAGTGGCAAAGTGTGCTTTGGAGTCGGATAGAACTGAGTTTCACTCCTGGCTGGATGGTTACCTGTGTAACCTTCCAGACGCTCGTAGCTTCACAAAATCTCACCCTGTGGTCTGAAAATGGAAATAACGTTTAATCTTTCCAACTGTGGGGATACATGAGACAATAAATGAAAACCCTGGGCGCAATCTCGCAATCTCCGGCACATAGGCACGTAATACACAAGGGATAAATGTTTCTTTTGCCCTTGGCCTCTACGGGTGGCGTCAAGCATTAGTTACGGTTTAAAAGATACAATATGGATGTTGAAACGTGCCCGCACGTAGGCACGTGTGAATAGTGTATACAACTTTCACGACTGTCTCTCTCGTCTGATGACCGTGTACCCCAGCTTTTGATTCATGCAATAAGGCCTCCTCGGTGTGGTCTCTGAAATCTCTCCAATAATCAGATGGCAAATTAAAATATGCAGTAGAACAGTCCTCTCAGTGACCACGATCTAACTGTGACCTAAGGGAAAGCATCTAAGAAAAAAGAATAAGGAAATGAAAGAAAGCTTGCTTTACCACAGCAAAGCTGAACGTGAAACAGGCTGGGGAAACATGTGGGAGGTGGGGGGAAATGTAGCAGGTAACAGAAATGTAGCAGGTAACCTGCTACAGAGTGGCTTCAAATAACCTGGTTTGGTATTTTTTCACATTAAAAACATCTACTGTTCAATAGTCTAGGGTTTTTGTGTGTGTGTGTGTGTGTGTGTGTGGTACGCGGGCCTCTCACTGTTGTGGCCTCTCCCGTTGCGGAGCACAGGCTCCGGACGCGCAGGCCCAGTGGCCACGGCTCACGGGCCCAGCCACTCCATGGCATGTGGGATCCTCCTGGACCGGGGCACGAACCCGTGTCCCCTGCATCGGCAGGCGGACTCTCAACCACTGCGCCACCCGGGAAGCCCAGTCTAGGCTTTTGAATGGAGTAGTTCAACAGTGCTATTAGGGTCTCAGGATCTTTGTATCTTTTTGCTCTGCCGTTACTACCTGCTTGTCTTTTTTTTTTTTTTTTAAACTTTTCCTCTATCCTCTTTTTAAAATTTATTTATTTATTTATTTATTCAAGATCCACAAAATGTATGATAATCCCAAACACCATAGGGTGACTGTTCCTTGGCTCTCTCTTTCTCTTGCTATATATACATGACAAACGCCCACACTGTAGGAATCTGTGGATACAGGGAGTGGTTGGCTCCTTGCCACGATGGCAGTGGAACCTGGAAAGTCTCAACCTGGTGGTTACAGCCCAGGGCCACACCAGCCACATCCGCCAGGCAACAGCTCTGCAGAGGCAGCTTCATGTTCTTGGCATTTTGCTCAGGCAACTTGGAGGATCTAGTTGAGGAGAGGGATTGAAGGGAAGACTCAGGAACATGTCGCTGTGCAAAGCCTAAGGGTTAAAGGACTGTGGGTGTGCAGTGATTTGACAGCAAAACTGAGGAACTGAATGACTGAAATGAGTACTACTGGACTATGGACCTGAAACCTTCGTCAGTTATCAACTGAGGGTCGCCATGAAAGAGAGCCACTAACTGAACGTGGAGAAGCAACATCCTCAGAAAACGGGGCCTGGAAGAAGGAAGCACATCCAGAGTGTTGGAATAAGGAGCCCTGAAAATCCATTCCTCCATCAAAGAAGCAAGACCACTGCAACAACTGTCAAAATAAACATTTAAAAACTCTAAATTTTTAAAAACTCTGATGATTGCCTTGCAACAATGCAAGGAGAGTTTATTCAAGAAAAATGACGGCATCTCAACAAGAACAGTGAGCGCTGTGTTTTCACTTGCACTGTCCCACCCACCTCTCCCCAGCCTGCAATCACTGGAACTGCAGAAACCCACAGCTCCTCAAGAAGCCCGGTTTTCCAAGAATTGTCATTACTTGACCTGACTAGCAGCTCCCTGAATAGGCCCATGAGGAGGACTTGTTTAATTTGACCTGACTCAGAGCTCACTCAGTACAAACAGTGCTTTCCCTGGGGAGGTTTGTTGAAAAAAATTACCAGTAACTGTTTAACATCGAAGCTGCAGAGGCAGTGATAATAGAACAAACTGATCAAAAACGGAAGGAAAGAGGCTGATCAAAAACGGAAGGAAAGCTTCAGAGTGAGACAGCCTTGGTAGGCTTTAAAAAGCTCCAACACACCCTGGCGATCTAGAAGGCCACACACATGCCCAGGAACGGTCTGAGAGACTCTGGTCTCTCACTGCTGGCTGACCTGGAGGGTACGTTCCAGAAGGAAGTGAAGGCTAAGGCAGAGCTGCAAGGGTCTGGCTGCTGAGGGTCTTGAGGCAAAGACCCTCAAGGGAGGGGAGACCACGTGGGTTCAAGGAGTTCAGGGATATGTTGATATTTAAGGAAACCTCTGCCAGTCATTCGTTGACCACCACATTAGCTGCAGAGACGTCAGTGGCCACATAGGACAAGGATGCAGACTTGATAGAATTAGCTCAAGAAAAGTCACTAAACAAACATGGCAACAGCAGCAGCAAACAATAAACAAGGACCTCACATTTTCCATATGAGGAAAATACGATTTCCAGAGTTACCCCATGACAATACTTAAATTGGTCAGCAGGCAACAAAAAATTATGAGAGAGGGGGAAAAACACAAGGAAGTATGGTCCACACGCAGGAAAAGAAGCCGTCGATAGAAACTGTCCCAAGGAAGCAAGGACACTGGGCTTCTTGAACAACAAACTTAAATGACTTATTTTAAATATGTTCAAAGAACTAAAGGAAATCATATCTAAAGGACTAAAGAAAAGTATGACAATAATAACTCGCCAAATAATTACATATAGATATATTTCCAAAGAGAAATTCTAGAATAGAGAAGGCACGATAACAACAATGAAAAAGTTACTACAGAGGCTTAATAGTATATGCTGTTGGTGGCAATGGAAAACAGCGCAGCTGCTTTTGAAAACAGGCTGGCAGTTCCTCAAAATGTTAAACATAGAGTTACCACACGACCCAGCAATTCCACTACTAGGTATACACCTGTTTGGGCTGCTGTAACAAACTACCACACACTTAATGGCATAAAAGAGTGCAAGTGTGTTATCCATCAGTACTGTAAGTTAGAAGCCCAGCACAGGTCTCAGTGGGATAAAATCCAGGGGTCGGGCTTCCCTGGTGGCGCAGTGGTTAAGAATCTGCCTGTCAATGCAGGGGACACGGGTTCGAGCCCTGGTCTGGGAAGATCCCACATGCCACGGAGCAACTAAGCCCGTGAGCCACAACTACTGAGCCTGCGCGTCTGGAGCCTGTGCTCCACAACGGGAGAGGCTGTGACAGTGAGAGGCCCGCACACCGTGATGAAGAGTGGCCTCCGCTCGCCGCAACTGGAGAAAGCCCTCACGCAGAAACAAAGACCCAACACAGCCAAAAATAAAAATAAATAAATTAAAAAACAAAAATCCAGGGGTCGTCAGGGCTCTGCTCCTTTGGAGGCTCAAAAGGAGAGTCCATTTCTTTGCCTTTTCTGCCCACATTCTTGGGCTCTTGACACTTTTCCTTCACCCTCAAAACCGGACACAGTAGATACATCCTTCTCACTTCATATCCCTCTGACCTCCAGTTCTCCCTCTTTCTGCCCCTTTCAGGGACTCGTGATTACATTGCACCTGCACAGACAACCCAGGAGAATCCCACGATCTTAGGATCAGCTGACTGGCAACCTTAATTTCCGTTTCCCATGTAGCAAAACATATTCATAGATTCTGGAGATCAGAACATGGACATTTTTGCTGGGGTGCATTCTTCTGCCTTCCCCAGTACCCAAGAGAATTGGAACCACACAGTCACACAAAAATCTGTACAAGAATGTTCATAGCAGAATTAATCGTAATAGCCAAAAACTGGAAACAACCCAAATGTCCATCAGCTAATGAGTGGACTATTATTCAGATAGAGAAAGGAATTAAGTACTGATAGGTGCTACAGCATGAATATATCTTGGAAACATTATCCTGCATAAGAGAAGTCAGTCACAAAAGGCCACATGTTATATAACTCCATTCACATGAATTGTTTGGAATAGACAAATCCTCTGAAAGAGGAAGTGTGGTAGTGGCTGCCAGGTATTGAGAGAAAGGCAGCACAGTGGTTAATGAGTATGGGGTCTCTTTTTTGGACGGAGGAAAATGTTCTGAAATTAGATAGTGATGATGGTTGCACCTCTCAGTGAATAAAGATACTGAATTCTACTTTTTAAAAGAATAAGTTTTATCGTTATGTTAATTGTATCTCAATAAAGCTAATATTTATTTATTTATTTTTGGCTGGGTCTGGTCTTGGTTGTGGTGCAAGGGCTCCTCATTGCAGCGGGCTGGCTTCTCTCTAGTTGTGGCGCACAGGCTCAGTAGTTGTGACTCACGGGCTCTAGAGCACAGGCTCAGTAGTCACAGCATGCAGGCTTAGTTGCCCTGTGGCTTGTGGGATCTTAGTTCCCCAGCCAGGGATCGAACCCACGTCCTCTGCATTGGAAGGCGGATTTTTAACCACTGGACCACCAGGGAAGTCCCAATAAAGCTAATATTTAAAAACATGAAATCTTTGAGAGAACTCGCAGACGAGTAAATTCTGACTGAGTACCCCAGGCAGATTCTTGCAAAATAACTGAAAAGGCTCATTAAGCATTTGCTTTGCACACGTTCGTTGTGATTTGTCATTTGTGATTTTCTTCTCATGCTCAGGGCCACACTGCATAGAGTTCAAGAGCACAAATTGGTGTCGTTTTGTTTTTTTAAGTCAAGCGAGCCTTGGTTCAAATCCTAACTCAGCTACTACTAACTCAGTAGCTCTGAGTTACTTTACTGAGTTACTTTAAAATAACTCAAAGTCATTTTACTCTCGTGTTTTTTTCCTCCTTGTGAGATTTAAATAACTGTAAAACCTCCTCCATGAAGCTGCTATTTGGAGTAAGTATAAAAATATGTATTTAGAATGGATGTTCTCAGTGGAGGAGACATTGTCCCCAAGAAAATTGGTTCTTGCAAGGACAACACAAATCTCAGGTATTACAATGGTTTTCGTTCCTCTGAAACTTAATCGCACCTGACAAAGTTTTATTCCTTAGTAATGCCATGAGGATGGAGAGGGAAATTAGGAAAAAATATGTCCAAAAAGCCTCCCTGGGGGGACGATTTTTTTTTAAAAAGGTTGAAAAACACCTTTAGAGCTTTTATCTCACTATCTGATTGGCTCAAAAGAGACTCTGAAAAATCACGAGTATGTTTCCTTAGAGTGGAGTCTTCTGCTTCCCCATTCTTAGGCTGGAACAAATTGCTACATCCAAAGTTACAGGCTGCCAGAGCCACTTGGAGAATAAAGGGGTTTCTGTCAGTGGCCGGGATCCTGTATTTCCAGCGTAGTGCCCTTTGACTTGAAATATAGAAAAAGAAACAGAGCAAATCTATCCAACGTGTCTGACTCTCCTAGTTTCCCACCACGTCAGTGAGCCTGTGGATTCTTCTGCTGCAAGACTGACTGTGCTGTATTTGTGGAACCAACACCTGCTTGACCTGACCAAGATTAGAGGAGTGACTGCAGACGGAACAGCGTTCCACTTCATCACAGCGAGAGGCTGGATTCCAGGTGGAGGCAAGCAGGCTGGGTGCCCTGATTTCCCCCTGGTGTCCTCAGTAGACCCCTCCTACTGCCTCTGTCCAGGTCCTGAAGTCCTGCCTTTCTTTCTCTCACCACCCTCACTTAGCTCCCGCTCCCAACTCAGCAGTGTGTCCTAAAGGCTGTGACCTCTTAAGATGGAAAGTATGCAGCAAACATAAAGTTAATTATTGTAACAGGAATTGGATTGTGCCTAGCAGGCATTCACCTGTGCACACCTCAATCTACAGATGCTTTTAGAGTCAAACTCTTTACTATCCATGGATCATTTCACTTCTTTAACGACTTACCTCCAAGAATCCTGGAGATTTGTTTTTTAAAAAATGAGTGCAGTAAAAGATGCATCCTTTACTGGTGTAGTGTTTCATTCAACAAATATTTCTCAAGTCTTAGCTGTGTGCAGGCATCGCCCTAGGCTCTAGGGTTACAGAGATTACAGGCTTTATGGGACTAACATTCTAGCATGTGTGTGTGGAGGGGGAGAGGGGGTCCTAATAGATGAATAAATAAATATCACTGTATCATGAGGGTGTGATAAACACTGTGAAGAAAAATAAAACTACTTAAGGAGAAGGAGAAGGACTCTGGGCTCTGTTTGTCTAAGATGTTCGTAGAAGGTATCTCTAAAAGGTAACATGTGAGCAGGGACCTGAAAGCAACAAGGGGAATATTTAAGGAACTGGTGTTCCAAGAAGAGAGAAGTAGGTGTAAGAGCCCTACTCCAGAATGGGGGTAAAATATGCCTGGTATTTCTGAAGAAATTCTCAGAGGCCAGTGGGTGGCTACAGCTCAACGTGTATGCAAATCAGCACACACACAGCACGTGCCCATAAGTTCCGCTGATATGAAAGTACATTGACAGTGTTTTGTTGCACTGAATAGAGTCTATGACTTGGTTTCATTTCAACTCTGATTCCTTTTTGTGTCTCAAATAGGGTTTATCCCAGACCACTGTAAGAACTCTTTATTCACAGATTGGAGGCAATATGAAAATTCAATGCCAGGTGGTATGTATGCCTGTAACTTTCATCTACCCACTCATAACATAGATACTCACCCGCTTTTAAAAATCCTGAATTTGTTTTGGGAAATCTCTCTCCCCTGGTTCAATTATTTAGTCACAGAATTTATGATTTTTTTTCCATTAGCCTCCTGTTTCCCCATCTCGTAAAAGAGAATCTGACGAGTAATACTTATGTGTGAGTACATATATATGCCCTAGTTATTTGTGTCCCTTCAGGAAAGTGATGGAATATTTTCTGAGATGATAACAGTGAAATGTGTCAATTAGAGTGTATATCAAGTGCACAGCACTTTACCAGTTGTTTTTAATCTGTTACTTTATTAATTATGATAACAATTCAAATCCCAGGCAGACTTTTTTTTTTTTTGCCAAGTCACGCATCATGAGGGATCTTAGTTCCCCGACCAGGGATCGAACCTGTGCCCCTGTAGTGGAAGCACAGATTCTTAACCACTGAACCACCAGGGAAGTCCCAGACATTTTTTATTATTTACCCATTGCAGTCACCAAAATGTTAACTAACTTACCAAGGTCGAGGACAAAGTGGGTGGGAGAAGTAGACTATGAATATTCAGGTCTGTCTCCTGTGCACTCTCTGAACTTCCACACATGAAACCTACATGAGGCATTCACACCATCCAGCAATCCCACTCCTGGGCATATATCCAGAGAAAACCAATCCGAAAAGATACATGCACCCCAGTGTTCACAGCAGCACTATTCACAATAGCCAAGCCATGGTAGCAACAACCTAAGTATCCATCAACAGATGAGTGGATAGAGAAGATGTGGGGGCTTCCCTGGTGGCGCTGTGGTTGAGAGTCCGCCTGCCGATGCAGGGGATGCGGGTTCGTGCCCCGGTCCGGGAAGATCCCACATGCCACGGAGCGGCTGCGCCCGTGAGCCATGACCGCTGAGCCTGTGCATCCGGAGCCTGTGCTCCGCAACGGGAGAGGCCACGACAGTGAGAGGCCCGCGTAATGCAAAAAAAAAAAAAAAAAGATGTGGTACATGTATACAATGGAATACTACTCAGCCATAAAAAAGAATGAAATAGTGCCATTTGCAGCAACATGGATGGACCTAGAGATTATCATAGTAAGTGAAGTAAGTCAGACAGAGAAATACAAATATCATATGATATCATCTATTCGTGGAATCTAAAATATGATACAAATGAACTTATTTACAAAACAAAAATAGACTCACAGACATAGAAAACAAACCTATGATTACCAAAGGGGAAAGGGGGGAGGGATAAATTAAGAGTTTGTGATTAAAATATACACACTACTATATGTAAAATAGATAACCAACAAGGACCTACTGTATAGCACGGGGAACTATACCCAAGATCTTATAATCACCTATAATGGAAAAGAATCTAAAAAAGAATATATGTAGATGTCTGAATCACTTTGATGTACACCTGAAACTAACACAACATTGTAAATCAACTATATTTAAATAAAATTTTAAAAAGGAAATGAAATGGGTGAAGACAAGCTTCACCTCTATAACTATGCCCACAGCTTTCCCCCACGCCACTGACAACCAGGGACTGATGGATTTTATCTTGGGCATTTTCTCAGCAGTTGGCAAGGAGCAAGATATCCCCAGAGGTGGAAGTAGAGGGTGTGTCTGCCATAGCTACAGAACCAGGAAGGCCAGATGGTCCATGGTGCACACTGCCTGCTTGTACAGCTACGCAAATACATTTTCTTTGACTTTTAATTGTACCTGACAGACGGACACAAATACATTTGCTTTTAACAATACTTCAGTGGTATCTGGAGCATGTTTGAACAGTTGTTTCTGTTAAATGATCCTCTATCCCACTGCGCTAAGAAGGAAGCTGTTTATCTATCTATCTATCATCTATCTATCATCCATCTATCATCTCTCATCTATCTATCATCTATCTATCCGTCCATCCATCCACCCACCCATATACCTCTCTCCTCTCATCATCTCTAAGAATAGTTGTTTTTTGTTATTTTTATTGCAGTGTGATTAAAATACAACAGATACTAATTAAGCTCAAGAGCTCCATGTGCTTTGCATACAGCATGTCATCTTCAAAACTACGGGGAAACATTTCTAAACCCCAGGGAGTTTCTTCATCACCCTTTCTGGTCAATCTTCCTCAACTCCTAGAAAAAAAAATCACTTTCTGATTTCTCTCATCATGAATGGTTTGACTGGTGTTTTGGAGTCAATGTAAATCAAATCACGCGATTTTGTGTCTGGTTTCCTTGTCTCAGTAGAATGTTTTTGAGATTCATCTCTAGTGTTGCCTATATCAAGTTTGTTCCTTTTCCCTGCTGTGATACATTTTATTGTATAAAGATTTTTTATTTCATTTTCCTGTTAATGAGCATCTGAGTTGTTTTTTGTCTGGGGCTCATTTGACTAAAACTACTATGAGCATTTTTTTATTGTACAAGTGATATATGAGGATATATGCTTTAATAGTTTTATTGAGCAACAACTGACATACAATAAAATGCAGTATTTAAGGTACATAATTAGATCGATTTTGGACAATGGAAACCATCAGTGCCACTGTCAAAACAATGAACACACCCATCCACACAAAAAATCCTTGTGGTCCTTTGTAATCCCATTTCCCCCTGTTTTGCTCTGTTCACGGGCCACCACTGAATGGCTTTCTACCCCTATAGATTAGTTTGACCTTTATATAAATATCAAGGGAATATAAAAGGGGAGAGTCTCATATTGTAGTTTGTCAGAGCCTTGCTTCATTGGGCAGGATTATGTTGAGATTCATCCATGTTATTGTATTTACAACTTTGTATTCCTTTTTATTGCTAAGTAGTAGTTCATTGTAGGGATACGATGAAAATACAACAGATACCAATTAAAGTTTATCTGTTTGCCTGTTGATGCACATTTTGGTTTAATCCTTTTTGTACTATTAAACATAAAGCTTCAATAGATGTTCATGTACAAGTCTTTGAATGGACATATTCTTTCTTTCTTAGGGTAAATACCTGCGAGTAGAATGACTAAATCATAGGGTAGGTTGTTGAACGTTTTAAAAAATTCTGAACTGTTTTTAAAGAAGTTGTACCTTTTTTCCATTTCCACCAGCATTGTATGAAAGATTTCCCATGGCCCCACATCCTTATCAACACTTGGGATGGTCAGTCTTTACTTTCAGACATTAATAGGTGTGTAGTGGAGTCTTACTGTAGCTCTAGTTTCAATCTCCCTAATGTTTAATGATGTTAAGCACTTTTACCTTGCTCAGCATACATCTGCCATCCATATATCTCCTTTGTTGAGATGCCTGTTCAAATCTTTTCACTTTTCAAAACAAGTTGTTCATGTTCTTATAATTGTTTTGAGGGTGATCTATATATTGTAGAAACAAGTCCTTCATCGGATATGTCATTTGCAAATACTTTGCCCAGTCTAAGGCTTGCCTTTTTATTTCCTTACCAATATCTTTCAGAGAGAAGTGTTTTTTTTTTTAATTTTAATGGAGTCGTATTTATTTTTTATTTTATGGATTGTGCTTTTGGTGTTGTATCTAGGAAAACATTGTCTAACCCCAGATGACAAAGATTTTCTTCTATGTTTACTTCTAGGTGTTTTATAGATTTATGTTTTATTTAGGACTGTGATACACTTTAAGTTACTTTTGCATGTGGTGTGAGGTATGGATTGAAGTCCAGTTTTTATTTTTTTGGTATTTGGATTTATTGAATACAATTGTTCTTGGACTGTTTATTAAGAACACTATACCTACTGAATTACCTTTGCATCTTTGTCAAAAATCAACTGATCATCTACGAGTCAGTCTACTTTTTTACTCCATTTTGTTCCACTCTTTCTACTTATCTTTATAGTATTTTTATAGAGTAGAGTAGCTTTATAATAAATCAAGAAATAGATAGTCATTGTGCATAAACTGCTCTTCTTCAACCATGTTTTGGATACACTAGGTCATTTTCATTTTCATATTAATTTTAGAAACAGTTTGTCAATTTCTGCAAAAGTTGTGCTGGAGTCTTGATTTAGATCCCAATGTACCTGTGGAACAATTTGGAGGAGAACTGACATCAAAACAATATTGAATCTTTAATCCATGAACATGGTATAACTAAGTTTATTTAGGTCTTTAATTTATCTCAGTAAAGATTTGTAGTTGTCAGTGTAGTGTTTTGTAGCTTCCAGAGAGCCTGAACATGTAAGTAGCTCATTTTTTTCCCTGGCATTTTAAATGGTATTTTTAAAATAAACTTTTACATTTAGAACTGCTTAAGATTTACAAAAAAGATTGAGAAGATAGTAGAGAGGGTTCCCATATACTCCACACCCAGCTAACACTATTGTTAACATCTTACATTAGTGTGGTATGTTAGTTAATCAATGTGAATACATTATTATTAGATCAAGTGCACATTTCATTTAGATTTTCTTAGTTTTTAACCTAACGTCCTTTTTCTGTTCCAGGATTCCATCCAGGATAAGACATTACATTTAGTCTTCATGTCTCCTTAGGCTCCTCTTAGCTGTGACAGTTTCTCAGACTTTCCTTGATTTTGATGCCCTTGACAATATTAAGGGATACTGATTAGGTATTCTGTAGACTGTCCCTTAATTGGGATCTGCCTGATACTTTTCTCCTGACTTTTCTCATTTTGAGGGAAGGTGAAGCGTCATTCTCATCACATCATGTCAAGGGTACATGCTTATCCCTATGACGTATCACTGTTGATGTAAGCCTTGATCACCTGGCTTGAGATAGAGTTTGCCAGGTTTCTCTGCAATTATCTTTTTTTCCTCCTTTCCATATCCGTAATCTTGGGAAGAAAGTCACTATGTGAGGTTCACATTTAAGGGGTAGGAGTCATGTGCCATCTCCTTAGGGATGCTGCGTCTACATAAATTATTTAGAATTCTCATGCATTGTAGCTTTGTTTATTCTTCCTCATTTATTTATTCAATCATTTATTCATATCAGTAGAGACTTATGGATATTTATTTTGTTTTGTTTTTTAAATTAATTAATTTATTTTTGGCTGCACTGCACGGCATGTGGGATCTTAGTTCCCCGATCAGGGATGGAACCTGCACCCCCTGCAGTGGAAGGCGAAGTCTTAACCACTGGACTGCCCAGGAAGTCCAGATATTTATTTTGTACTCTGGGTTATAATCCAATATTACTTTATGTATTTTTTGCTCAAAATGTTCCAGCTTTGGACACTGGGAGTTATTTCAGTTTGTTCCTTTGTGTCTCTTTGATACTCCCAGCATTGTGGAATTGCTGTCTCTTCCTTTTCCTTACTTTCTGGCAGTAAAAGATGCTTCAATTTCATCTTGTCTATTTCCTACCCCATTCCTCCAAGGGGCCTGCTTTCTAATACTGGAGAATGATATTAGAAATACGAATCTGGCTGTTAGATGTACTTGTTGCTTCTGGGGGTGGGGAAACAGGGTATCTACTGCTTCTAGGTCTTCCCAGCTTACAGAGCAGGGAGTTATATGTGTATGTATAACCTGTGTACATGCACGTATCTAAAAATATTGCTATGTGTAACATCTGTTTTATATTAAGCTAAACATGAAATCATACTGATGTCTTCACCTCTAATCCATTGCCATGGGGATCATTCCAACTTGGGGAGAGGACTTTTAAAAAGAGAGAAGTACTCTCAGTGGCCCAAAGAAATTATTTTCTCAGGGTTACAGAGAAAATGATCAGTCTACAACACAAATCTCTCAACATCCAGGATAATATACTTTTCTCAGCAGTTTGCCTCAGTCAGGGCAGGCTAGGTTTACTGTGCAAAAAACAATCTAAAAATCTCAATGGCTTCATATATCAAATATTTATCACACATGCCACACATCCAGTGAGGGCCAGGAGGGTGGTCCTACTCACGGAGAAGGCTGTATCCTGGCATATGCTTCCACAATCAGAGGGAAGACCACGGCCATCAGAGCACTGAACCTAGAGTTTACACCTAGGAGTGACATGTCACCTCCACTAAGGTATTATTGGTTAAACAAAACAAGCAAAGTGGCCTAGTCAACTTCAAGGAGAGCTGTGAAGTACAATCCTTCTACAATACCCAGAAAGAGCAAAACCAGAATTTCTGTAAACAGCCTTAATCATTACCAATAAGGGTCAAGGCTCTATCTTTCTTTAAATTCCACATCTGATTATTTAAAAGTAGTTAACTTCTCTACTACCCTAAGAGATTGGCCTTCTGTGAATATGCTGAGTGTGGTCTTAGTTGAATCTCTGCATTGAGATGTTCAATCTTCTATCACTGATTTGCCTCAGCAGGAAAAACGAAAACAAATGTTCACTCTTGCTCTGTTGGTACTTCCTGGCCAAACATTAAAAATGCAAAATGAAATTGCTAGAGTCCTATTATTCCCTTACACATTACTTACTCAATGGATTTTAGAATGAGACCATATTATCTCCTGGCGGTTGTCTGAAAATGCTTCCTCCCTCCTCACTCCATCCTCTTTCTATTACAGGCCGTGTCTAGCTTGAGGGGACCTCTGACTTTCCCGCTGCACAGACTCTCTGTGGTCACTGCACAGATACTTCTCAGAGAGCAACCTGTGACTTGACACAGCCGATGGTGAGCAGAGTGTGAGGAAGAGAACACAGCACAGAAGGAAGCTGTCTTCGACACGCCCACCTCTGCATCTCTTATCTTTTGTTAAGTTCCACTCTTCATCTCCCTCCCCACAGGGCCCAAGTTTCCTCCAATCTACCTGTCAACCAGCCCATGGTAATGTTATCTACTAATTGTTTACTTCCCACAAGTTTTTCCACATTGAAAGGGAACATCAGGAAAACTACAACAAAATCATAATGACTCCCTAATGACTTAAGTTCAGACTTCATGAAGAGGGGCACGCACACATTGTGTAGGCAGTCTCCGCCACAGCAGGCAGAGACACAAAGAGGTGACCTCAGAGTCCCAGGGGGCGGGGTATAGGAGGAGGATGAAAATGCAGGGGTGAGACCGTGGCCCTTAGGATGTTATGACCCGAAATTAAATTTGATAAAATACCCAGAGATCATGGAATTGCAGGTGACTGACTAACATTAAGTAAACTCAAAAAAGATAGATGTCAAAAACTCAGAATAATAACTTGTTAGATTATAATGTGTCCAGCAGACTTGGAGTTCCACTTTCACAGGTCAGGGCATTGTGCCTTATTGGCAAATCTACATGGAGGACCAACGTGTAACACATCCAGGGGGAGCAGAGAGAAATGTGATCGGTTGATGTCATCTCCTGAAAGTTACAGAGGACGACGCACCTGCTCTTCTGACCTGTGTGAATGACTTGAGGCACCATCCACCCTGGGCACCGTTCAGATAAGACCCTTGAATGGCTCTCCCAAGACATTTTCATATTTGAGTGGATGATTCCTAGATGAATACAGTTATTAACTTAAGCAAAAAGTCAGCTAAAATAATAATGTTAGTAAGAGACTGTATTTACTGAACATTTATAATGTCAGATATTGTTCTAAGCACTTCACATATATTAACTCATGTAATTTTCATCACAACCTCTTGTGGAAACTGATGTACAGAGAAATATATTTTCCCGTGTTTGCACAGCAGCTAGGATTGATACCCAGAGAAGTCCATCTCCAGAGCCTATTCCCATGCTCACTGTGTATCAATCAATCTACAGTTCAAATCTTGGCCTAGAAGCCTTTTAAGGTAACATTGCGTTTTTCTAATTGATTGTACATTGATTTTCTAGTTTGGCTCCCAGGAGTGGTTTCCAGCTTCATAGGAGGAATTTACAGTTGCCTTCGTATATTCCAAGATCTCATATGTGGTTTCCATATTAAAAGAGACTAATTGTGAATTGCGTCCGATTTTATTATATAGCAGATTTCTTATCTTTCAGGCATTTTTTTCTCTTTCCTTTTGGCTTTTATCTTTCTTCTAGTTACCCACTGAGGATTGAGTCACTCCTAGATTTCCTCTACCCGGCAGGAGATCCCAGGAACATTTTACAAAGGGTCTGAGGCATAGCTGGACTAATAAAGTTGGCCTCCCATAGGACCTAGGAGTAAAGGCTTACTAAAGAGACAAGTCCATAAAAATGTCTCAAAGAAGGATGACCAATTTTCAGGGAAATAAAAATTCATGCTTCTTTGAGGATGGTTTATAAGGCCCTGTACCACTGCTTAAAGGACCTTGGAGCTTCCCTGGTAGAAAATTGTGCAAGAGGCCATGCTTATCCTTGTAGGCTGGAAAGTAACCGGGAAAAGACTTGATTCAGGCTGAACTTTCCAGGCTAGCTACAGTGTTCATGGGACAGGGCCATTATACAATTGACAACTGGGGGACAGTGTCTATCCTACATGAAAGTGTCTGCCACGTTGGGCCTGCTGCTTTGTCTGCAATGTTCTCATGGAGAGATTTGGCTTTTAACCTTTTCAGGGTGATGGATCCCCTGGAGAACCTGGTGAAAGTTACAGATTGTACCCTGTAAAAATGCTAAAGTCACACACGCACAGGACTCTGCATACAAACCCAGGAGCTTGCACCCCAAGTGGTACCCCATCTCCTCGTGACGGGGATATTTTCTCTTGGATGAAGCGTTTACTTTTTCTAGGAACAGGCTTTTATAATGTCACACCTGCACTGAGTAATACACAACAGACTTTATCAGAGATTAGCAAACCAGGTATTGCTTGATACTGATGGAGAGTCACTTTTGTGGGAGAAAAAGGCCTTCAAGAAAGAAGAACAGATCATAGGAAAGGGGATGAAACCTATAATCAGCCCCAGGTTGCTTTTTGGTGGAGGGGAAGGGTCACGGCAGATGGTCTCGGGCTGTCAGAGGAAGGGGCCCAGGGCGGCATCCAGACCGCATAATCTCACTTCACTTTCTACCATCTTTCCTACTAACCATCAAATCCACTGAGGGTATAAGTTGTGTTCCCACAGTTCTTAAAACCAGAGCTTGATCCTTATTTCCAAACATTGATAACTCTTACAATGATTCCATGAGATATCATTCCCCTTTTACAGGTCAATAAACTGAGGCCCAAAAAGTTTAAGTGGCTTGTCCAAGGTCACCTAACTAGTAAACTGTGAAGCTGCCATCCAATCTTGGTTCTTCTTTTTTTTTTAATTTTTAATTTAATTTTATTTATTTTTTTACACAGCAGGTTCTTATTAGTCATCAATTTTATACACATCAGTATATACATGTCAATCCCAATCGCTCAATTCATCACACCACCACCCCCAACCCCCGGGGTTTTTCCCCCTTGGTGTCCATATGTTTGTTCTCTACATCTGTGTCTCAACTTCTGCCTTGCAAACTGGTTCATCTATACCATTTTTCTAGATTCCACATGTATGCGTTAATATACGATATTTGTTTGTTTCTTTCTGACCTACTTCACTCTGTATGACAGTCTTGAGGTCTATCCATGTCTCCTCAAATGACCCAATTTCATTCCTTTTTGTGGCTGAGTAATGTTCCATTGTATATATGTACCATATCTTCTTTATCCATTCGTCTCTTGATGGGCATTTAGGTTGCCTCCATGACCTGGCTATTGTAAATAGTGCTGCAATGAACATTGGGGTGCATGTGTCTTTCTGAATTATGGTTTTCTCTGGGTATATGCCTGGTAGTGCGATGGCTGGATCATATGGTAATTCTAGTTTTAGTTTTTTAAGGAACCTCCATAGTGGCTGTATCAGTTTACATTCCCATCAACAGTGCAAGAGGGTTCCCTTTTCTTATACACCTCACTGTAGTTTTGATTTGCATTTCTCTAATAATTAGTGATGTTGAGCAGCTTTCCATGTGCTTCTTGGCCATCTGTATGTCTTCTTTGGAGAAATGTCTATTTAGGTCTTCTGCCCATTTTTGGATTGGGGTGTTTGTTTCTTTAATATTGAGCTGCATGAGCTGTTTATATATTTTGGAGATTAATCCTTTGTCAGTTGATCCATTTGCAAATATTTTCTCCCATTCTGAGGGTTGTCTTTTTGTCTTGTTTATGGTTTCCTTTGCTGTGCAAAAGCTTTGAAGTTTCATTAGGTCCCATTTGTTTATTTTTGTTTTTATTTCCATTTCTCTAGGAGGTGGATCAAAAAAGATCTCGCTGTGATTTCTGTCAAAGAGTGTTCTTCCTATGCTTTCTTCGAAGAGTTTTATAGTGTCCGGTCTTACATTTAGGTCTCGAATCCATTTTGAGTTTATTTTTGTGTATGGTGTTAGGGAGTGTTCTAATTTCATTCTTTTACATGTAGTTGTCCAGTTTTCCCAGCACCACTTATTGAAGAGACTATCTTTTCTCCATTGTATATCCTTGCCTCCTTTGTCATAGATTAGTTGACCATAGGTGTGTGGGTTTATCTCTGGGCTTTCTATCTTGTTCCATTGATCTATGTTTCTGTTTTTGTGCCAGTACCATATTTTCTTGAGTACTGTAGCTTTGTAGTATAGTCTGAAGTCAGGGAGCCTGATTCCTCCAGCTCTGTTTTATTCCCTCAAGACTGCTTTTGCTATTCGGGGTCTTTTGTGTTTCCACACGAATTTTAAGATTTTTTGCTCTAGTTCCGTAAAACATGCCATTGGTAATTTGATAGGGATTGCATTGAATCTGTAGATTGCTTTGGGTAGTAGAGTCATTTTCACAATATTGATTCTTCCAATCCAAGAACATGGCATATCTCTCCATCTGCTGGTGTCATCTTTAATTTCTTTCATCAGTGTCTTATAGTTTTCTGCATACAGGTCTTTTGTCTCCTTAGGTAGGTTTATTCCTAGCTATTTTATTCTTTTTGTTGCAATGGTAAATGGGAGTGTTTCCTTAATTTCTCTTTCACATTTTTCACCATTAGTGTATAGGAATGGCAGAGATTTCTGGGCATTAATTTTGTATCCTGCTACTTTACCAAATTCATTGATTAGCTCTAGTAGTTTTCTGGTAGCATCTTTGGGATTCTCTATGTATAGTATCATGTCATCTGCAAACAATGACAGTTTTACTTCTTCTTTTCCAATTTGTATTCCTTTTATTTCTTTTTCTTCTCTGACTGCCATGGCTAGGACTTACAAAACTATGTTGAATGATAGTGGTGAGAGTGGACATACTTGTCTTGTTCCTGATCTTAGAGGAAATGCTTTCAGTTTTTCACCATTGAGAATGATGTTTGCTGTGGGTTTGTCGTCTATGGCCTTTATTGAGATAGGTTCCCTCTATGCCCACTTTCTGGAGAGTTTTTATCATAAATGGGTGTTGAATTTTGTCAAAAGCTTTTTCTGCATCTATTGAGATGATCATATGGTTTTTATTCTTAAATTTGTTAATATGGTGTATCACATTGATTGATTTGCATATATTGAAGAATCCTTGCATCCCTGAGATAAATCCCACTTGGTCATGGTGTATGATCCTTTTAATGTGTTGTTGGATTCTGTTTGCTAGTATTTTGTTGAGGATTTTTGCATCTATATTCATCAGTGATATTGGTCTATAATTTTCTTTTTTTGTAGTATCTTTGTCTGGTTTTGGTATCAGGGTGATGGTGGCCTCATAGAATGAGTTTGGGAGTGTTCCTTCCTCTGCAAGTTTTTGGAAGAGTTTGAGAAGGATGGGTGTTAGCTCTTCTCTAAATGTTTGATAGAATTCACCTGTGAAGCCATCTGGTCCTGGATTTTTGCTTGTTGGAAGATTTTTAATCAGAGTTTCAATTTCATTACTTGTGATTGGTCTGTTCATATTTTCTATTAATTCCTGGTTCAGTCTTGGAAGGTTATACCTTTCTAACAATTTGTCCATTTCTTCCAGGTTATCCATTTTATTGGCATAGAGTTGCTTGTAGTAGTCTCTTAGGATGCTTTGTATTTCTGCAGTTTCTGTTGTAAATTCCCCTTTTTCATTTCTAATTTTATTGATTTGGGTCCTCTCCCTCTTTTTCTTGATGAGTCTGGCTAATGGTTTATCAATTTTGTTTATATTCTCAAGGAACCAGCTTTTAGTTTTATTGATCTTTGCTATTGTTTTCTTTGTTTCTATTTCATTTATTTCTGCTCTGATCTTTATGATTTCTTTCCTTCTGCTAACTTTGGGTTTTGTTTGTTCTTCTTTCTCTAGTTCCTTCAGGTGTAAGGTTTGATTGTTTATTTGAGATTTTTCTTGTTTCTTGAGGTAGGATTGTATAGGTATCAACTTCCCTCTTAGATCTGCTTTTGCTGCATCCCATAGGTTTTGGATCGTTGTGTTTTCATTGTCATTTGTCTCAAGGTATTTTTTGATTTTCTCTTTGATTTTTTCAGTGATCTCTTGGTTATTTAGTAATGTATTGTTTAGCCTCCATGTGTTTGTGTTTTTTCCCTGTAATTCATTTCTAATCTCATAGCGTTGTGATCAGAAAAGATGCTTGATATGTTTTCAATTTTCTTAAATTTACTGAGGCTTCATTTGTGACCCAAGATGTGATCTATCCTGGAAAGTGTTCCATGTGCACTTGAGAAGAAAGTGCAATCTGCTGTTTTGGGATGGAATGTCCTATAAATATCAATTAAATCTATCTGGTCTATTGTGTCATTTAAAGCTTCTGTTTCCTTATTTATTTTCATTTTGGATGATCTGTCCATTGGTGTAAGTGAGGTGTTAAATTCCCCCACTATTATTGTGTTACTGCCGATTTCCTCTTTTATAGCTGTTAGCAGTTCCCTTATGTATTGAGGTGCTCCTATGTTGGGTGCATATATATTTATAATTGTTATATCTTCTTCTTGGATTGATCCTTTGATCATTATGTAGTGTCCTTCCTTGTCTCTTGTAACATTCTTTATTTTAAAGTCTATTTTATCTGATATGAGTATTGCTACTTCAGCTTTCTTTTGATTTCCATTTGCATGGAATATCTTTTTCCATCCCCTCACTTTCAGTCTGTATGTGTCCCTAGGTCTGAAGTGGGTCTCTTGTAGAGAGCATATAGATGGGTCTTGTTTTTGTATCCATTCAGCAAGCCTGTGTCTTTTGGTTGGAGCATTTAATCCATTCACATTTAAGGTAATTATAGATATGTATGTTCCTATGACCATTTTCTCAATTTGTTTTTGTAGGTTCTTTTCTTCTCTTGTGTTTCCCACTTAGAGAAGTTCCTTTAACATTTGTTGTAGAGCTGGTTTGGTGATGCTGAATTCTCTTAGCTTTTGCTCGTCTGTAAAGCTTTTGATTCCTTCATTGAATCTGAATGAGATCCTTGTTGGGTAGAGTAATCTTGGCTGTAGGTTCTTCCCTTTCATCACTTTAAGTATATCATGCCACTCCTTTCTGGCTTGTAGAGTTTCTGCTGAGAAATCAGCTGTTAACCTTATGGGAGTTCCCTTGTATGTTATTTGTCATTTTTCCCTTGATGCTTTCAGTAAGTTTTCTTTGCCTTTAATTTTTGCCAGTTTGATTACTATGTGTCTCAGCGTGTTTCTCTTTGGGTTTATCCTGTAGGGACTCGCTGCACTTCCTGGACTTGGGTGGCTATTTCCTTTCCCATGTTAGGGAAGTTTTTGACTATAATCTCTTCAAATATTTTCTCAGGTCCTTTCTCTCTCTCTTTTCCTTCTGGGACCCCTATAATGCGAATGTTGTTGCGTTTAATGTTGTCCCAGAGGTCTCATAGGCTGTCTTCCCTTCTTTTCATTCTTTTTTCTTTATTTTGTTCTACAGCAGTGAATTCCACCATTCTGCCTTCCAGACCACTTATCTGTTCTTCTGCCTCAGTCATTCTGCTATGATTCCTTCTAGTGTAGTTTTCATTTCAGTTATTGTATTGTTCATCTCTGTTTGTTTGTTCTTTAATTCTTCCAGGTCTTTATTAAACATTTCTTGCATCTTCTCCATCTTTGCCTCCATTCTTTTTCCGAGGTCCCAGATCATCTTCACTATCATTATTCTGAATTCTTTTTCTGGAAGGTTGCCTATCTCCACTTCATTTAGTTGTTTTTCTGGGGTTTTATCTTGTTCCTTCATCTGGTACATAGCCCTCTGCCTTTTCATCTTGTCTATCTTTCTGTGAATGTGGTTTTGTTCCACAGGCTGCAGGATTGTAGTTCTTGCTTCTGCTGTCTGCCCTCTGGTGGATGAGGCTATCTAAGAGGCTTGTGCAAGTTTCCTGATGGGAGGGACTGGTGGTGGGTAGAGCTGGCTGTTGCTCTGGTGGGCAGAGCTCAGTAAAACTTTAATCTGCTTGACTGCTATTGAGTGGGGCTGGGTTCCCTCCCTGTTGGTTGTTTGGCCTGAGGCAACCCAACACTGGAGCCTACTTGGGCTCTTTGATGGGGCTAATGACAGACTCTGGGAGGGCTGACACCAAGGAGTACTTCCCAGAACTTCTGCTGCCAGTGTCCTTGTCCCCATGGTGAGCCATAGCCACCCCCTGCCTCTGCAGGAGACCCTCCAACACTAGCAGATAGGTCTGGTTCAGTCTCCCCTGGGGTCACTGCTCCTTCCCCTGGGTCCTGATGAGCACACTGCTTTGTGTGTGCCCTCCAAGAGTGGAGTCTCTGTTTCCCCCAGTCCTGTTGAAGTCCTGCAATCAAATCCCACTAGCCTTCAACGTCTGATTCTCTAGGAATTCCTCCTCCCGTTGCTGGACCCCCAGGTTGGGAAGCCTGACGTGGGCCTCAGAACCTTCACTCCAGTGGGTGGACTTCTGTGGTGTAAGTGTTTGTTCTCCAGTCTGTGAGTCACCCACCCAGCAGTTATGGGATTTGATTTTACTGTGATTGCGCCCCTCCTACCGTCTCACTGTGGCTTCTCCTTTGTCTTTGGATGTGGGGTATCTTTTTCGGTGAGTTCCAGTGTCCTCCTGTCGATGACTGTCCAGCAGCTGTTTGTGATTCTGGTGTTCTCGCAAGAGGGAGTGAGAGCACGTCCTTCTACTCCGCCATCTTGGTTCCTAGTTGCAAGTTGGGCTTTGAGGGAATGTATTTCACTAAACACCTGTGTACTCATGCCTCACAGAGTGTCCAATGAGTCCACAGAAGACAATCCCTCTGGCCACACCAATGGAAACAGTGCCCTGAATGAAACAGTCCCTTAGGTGCCTCCTTGGTCTCTTAGAGGAGGCCCTATTAATTCATCAGACAGGCTCTACTTCATTAGCCATCAGGGACAAGAAAATCCACAATGAAATATCACTACACATTCTACAGAATGGCATCTGAAATCAAAGTTGGTATGCAGGTGGTGCCAATGGAATTTTCCCACCAGCCAACTGTGCCGTATCAGAACATCAGTACTATCTGGAACCGCTGCCTGTGTTTGATGGGAGAAATGGAATGGCTCTCTTCTCTTTTCCTGATCTTTCCTCACCACTGCTCACTGTGTAGCTCAGTAATGAATATGTGAAGTTTGAAACTCCATCTGTAGGCAGCCTCTTCCTCTCCAACTTGTCAGGATGAGTGGCAGGAGAGATTCATGAACTGAGATGCATTGTTAACTGGTGGTCACACTGCCAGTACAAGTGGAACATCTGTATCAGCCAAACCTTTAAAATAACTTGTAATAAATTTTGAGCTCTATAAATGTTTATCTATTTAGCAAATGCTGTTAAAAAACATCAAACTTCAAGGATGAGGTCAACTCTCTGTAAGTGTGTCACTTCTGTTCCACATGATCTGAACACAGTGCTGCCACAGCGATACCGCGACAGTAGATCTGGGAAGCAAGATGGCGGCTGAGTGACTCTCGGTCCTTCTTATAACCGACCTGCAGGTGTGCTCTGCAGATCTCAGAGACGCAAAAACTGTCAACATAAGCAAAACCAACACGACATAACCAAATACAATCCATGGGCTACAGAACAGAGTTAGAGCAGTGATTTTTCAGACTGCGATCTCTGGCTTCTTGATACACCTTGAAAAATTTCAGAACAATGCAAATTTTATCTTGAATTACCAGCAAAACATATGTAATTCCAGATGCTTTCATTTTCATGTAATGACTAAAAGCTTTTTGTGTATTACCTAATAAGTGAATTGCTAAAGGTTATTCAAATTAACATTCATAACTGAAAATGAGGACAGGAGCAGAGGCTCCTGACACCCTTACTCAGCATTCTACGAAGAAGTCTGGTTGCCATTAAATGTCTAGCAATGTTTGCAAAGCTTATGGAAAGCAGGTTCCCTGACAGGTAGTTACATTTCTCTACTTTCAGGAAGGACTCTGTAATCATCGCAACATCCACGTTGAGTTAATCATGGTGTTCAATTGCCGTTATTTTTACTTTTGAATTACAAGTTCCTATGAGCTTATGTTAATGATGTTTAATTTTTTAGTAGTGTTTGATTAACATAAAATGAGTAGAGAGGAATATCTGCATTAGCGATAGTTGTGCCTGGGGTTCTACCATAAACAGACCTTCAGTGTATCCACATCATAAATATTAATCACCCTTGTTGCCAAAAATAAACAATCCACTGAAATATTCAGATACAGTGGTTTGTCATTATCTTTATATTTTTCCCACAGGAAGTTGGATCTGGACCGGTTGGTCAACTATAAGCTCCTCATTGCCCCCACTGTACAGTAATTGGGCCATAAGTCATAAGTATTTGATAACTATTGCCCTAGAAAATATAAGGCAACACATATATGCATATTAAAAGTTAGACTAGGGGCTTCCCTGGTGGCGCAGTGGTTGAGAGTCCGCCTGCCGATGCGGGGAACATGGGTTCGTGCGCCGGTCCGGGAGGATCCCACATGCCGCGGAGCAGCTAGGCCCGTGAGCCATGGCCGCTGAGCCTGCGCGTCCGGAGCCTGTGCTCCACAAGGGGAGAGGCCACAGCAGTGAGAGGCCCACGTACCGCAGGAAAAAAAAAAAAAAGTTAGACTAAATGTCTACATGGTGATGAGATCAATGTAGATTAGATTCGTCTGGGATAGTTTCATTGATGCAGTAAAATTTGAATTTTACTCTGCATTTATAAACAAGCTGTTTGGTTGATGGATTGAGGATTGACTGACTGGCTTGGACTTAACCTTGCTAGACGTTAGATGTGGCCCAAGTCCAGTGGAGAGAAAGCACTTCTAGCTGAGGCAGTGGCAATAAGCAAAGGTTTTGTGTGGAAATGGGACGTGTCTACAGATGGCCGGAAGGTGAGCCCACAGGGCCCAGACTGTGGGTGATGGAGAGCCCTGCAGATAAGGCTGGATGGGGAGGACCCGTGATGTACAGTGTTCTGAAGGCTGGAAAGAGCAATCTAGAAGGGCTGTGGTTACAGCCAGAATCCCCTTCAAACACCGCTTTGCGCCACTCCTGCTTCTGCCTCTGCCCATCATAGCTCTTCCCGGGCTTGCGTTCATGAAGGGAGCTGCTTCCAGCACACTCAGTGTCTCCATGGACCACGGACCACGGGTTCTCTTGGAAAGAAAATGATTCCGGATGAAGCGATCAGGCACATCACAGCTAATCTAAGAGCTCGGCAGAAATTCAGAAGAGTGCCTGGGCAAGAGCCTAAGCCCCAGCTGTCAGTCTGCCACGGTTCTTTCTTCTGGGACTGAACTCAATCAGAAAAGAGCCCACTCTCCTGGGGAAACTGCTGGATTTTCCATTTTTCACTGGAATGGGTCTTTGGAAGTTATTTTCTCTGTGGACTCCAAGGTCCAGTGTGGATTTAATTGCAGCTTGTTTAATTAATTGGAACGAACAAATTGCTAATAAGGCAGAGAACCATTTGTTTTTATGAATTACTTTTGAACTTTTATAATATAAAGATTATGAGATACAAAAGATAAAATGCTCACTCATAAATCACTGAGCCCAAGAAATGGACTATTAAAGTCACTGAACAACTAATTGAGCCCCTCCTCAATTGCTTCTCTTCCTCCTTCAAAATTAAGCATTATTGTATATTCTGTAGTTATTTTTCCCGTTTTTCTTTATAGTTTTACTAACTATATATGTATCCCCAAAATACATCAGTTAGCTTTGTTTTGGAGCTTTCAAAATGATTTCATACTATACAATGAAATATTACTTGCTTTTTTATTTTTTTAATTTATTTATTATTTTTAGCTGCGTTGGGTCTTCTTTGCTGCACATGGGCTTTCTCTAGTTGCGGCGAGCGGGGGCTACTCTTGGTTGTGGTGCGTGGGCTTCTCACTGCAGTGGCTTCTCTTGTTGTGGAGCACAGGCTCTAAGCGTGTGGGCTTCAGTAGTTGTGGCACACGGGCTCAGTAGTTGTGGCTCGCAGGCTCTAGAGCGCAGGCTCAGTAGTTGTGGTGCACGGACTTAGTTGCTCCGTGGCATGTGGGATATTCCCGGACCAGGGCTTGAACCGTGTCCCCTGCGTTGGCAGGCGGATTCTTAACCACTGTGCCACCAGGGAACTCCCTTACTTGCTTTTATTCTAAAAAAGAATTTATAAGTAGGGGAATAGTGCATGTTGTTACATAGTACTCAAATGTATTTGTTTTCACTGTTTTATTTTATACTTCTATGTGAATATGAACATAATATTGTATATTTATTCATTTTACTGTGATGGACATCTGGATTTTTCCAATTCGGGGGTTGTGTGTGTGTATGTGTTGATGTTGCCCTTAGAGCCCATGTTGCTTGTCTCCCGGGCAACAGGAGAGTCTCTCTAGGGTAATAACTAAGAATCTCACTGCTCAGGAAGGGAACCTGTCAATTTTGTCCTCTTCTGCCAAGACCGGTCTCTTGAGTCTCACTGTTCATGTGGGAAACCACGTGAAAGAGTATTGGGAACACCCAGCACAAAGTATTGAAGACACAATTAAAAGGCCCGTCTGCAATGACAAGCAGGATCTTTTTTTCAGAAGTGTTAAAATAGGAGATTATTGAGGTGATACCATTTGAGGGGCACCAGGCAGGGAGAGCACCTTCAGAGCATCTCCCTCCTTTGCATTAGCAGCACCTTCTCCGGGGTTTCTCCTGGGAGAACAGAAGCCCCTTCAGCCCATCTGAGCAGGGTGAACCCTGCCTGGAGACCCCAAGGCAGCAGGGAGGATTTCTGCATCTCAGGAAGGGAAGGAGGGGACAAGGAAGAGATATGCAGGGAAGAGGCTTTAGGGAGAAACGTACTTGCTCCCTGAAATGGACCCTACATAATTAGTGGGAGTTCGTCATAAGAGAAGATTACCATGGATAGATAGAACCTCACCAGCCAAGGGACAGACATACTCATATTTGAGGCTAGAATACAAGTTGTAAGGAGAGATGTGATTTTTCGACAATGGTGTTGCATACAAGTCTGGAGAACAAGATTATAGAATCCCCCAACTTTTAGTGGATACAGGGTCATATGTACAAGGAACAGAAAGAGTAGGTTTACAGAGGGTTGAGAGGGTCGTGGTTTATCTCACAACTGACCCAATATTTTTCACTATGCAAATTGAAAACATGTCAGATTATTGTACATCCTATGTTAAGGTTTCCTGATTTCTGAATAAGAGTTATGGATTTAAAAATTTCTGGTCACTACATGTTTTCAGGAACATGTATACACTGAAGGAAAATAATTTTAATCTTATGCTCTCCAGTTTTACGTGGACGAATCCTTCTCAGCCTTTAGATCCATCTTGAATGTCATCTCCACCTCAGGACAGCTTCCTCACTGCCTCCATCACTCACCCACAGCTTATCACATCACCCAGCTGACGTTATTACAGAATTGCACACCGTCTGTAATTGTCACAGAATTGCACACGCTCTGTAATTATCTTTTTAAGTTCTATGTCTTTGCCAACTGTCTCCACGTTTGCCTGTTCTCTACTTGTAGGAATGTTGACTATGCTGCTGTCTGTTCCATCTTCAGCACCTTTCGCATGTAAGGTACTCAGTAAATATTTGTGGAATAAATGAATAAATTTAAAAATTCTGGCTACAGGAAGACTCACAGAGAAGAGACCTCCATTTTTTAATCATTATTATACTATGTCCTAGGGCAGCAGGCTAAAACTACTGTTCCAAATCGAATACTGTGGTTTACCCAAAACATGAAAATGTGATTGCCAAAAAGTGGCAGAAACTGTGGTTGCTCTCGTTTTCCAGAAAACCATGGATAATGATATAACATATTACTCTTGTGCTGTACTTGGTATTATTTTTAGCCTCAAGTCTTATAATGTCAACTTTATCTGCATGTTATATCAATAAAGAGAATTCTATCCCCTTGAATGTCTTGGAAAGGATTTAGAGGCTAATGGGGACAAGAGTTGCCAATAGGTACACAAGGTCCACCGCCAAGAGAACTGCACTCCCAAGAACATTAGCAGTATCGTTAAAAGACCTGCTTAAATATTTATGCAGTTTCTTATTTTTAACAGAGGCAAGGAATTCACCATCACCAAGACCATTTCCCTCATTCTATGTGGACAGATTTGTGGGCTTCTATATGAGAGTAACGTAAAAACCCTTTTACGATTATTTTGTTCATAACACTTCTGCTTATCCATATTTTCCCAGCTTCTAGAAATTACTATATTGTGTGTGCCCTTCAAATAGTTCGGTTTGGAGAATATCACTGGCTCTGATTTGGTCACAGTGGATGCCCAGGGATGGATCTGTCCCAGGGCCAGTCTTATGAATGAATCACAGAGGTGACTGGGTCGTGCCCCTAAACAGTGATGTCCCAAATATCATTCCACTTAGAAGAGCATCTTGTTTTAGATCTTTTCACTTTCTACCCTGGGATATAGGATAGGTAACGTTGTGATAAAATAATTCCATATACCCTTATTATTGACCATCGCAGGCCAATAATGTTTAGGGAATGAAAAGGAGATGAAACAGAACTTCCCCAGTGGTTAAGACTCTGCACTTCCACTGCAGGGGGCAGGGGCTTGACCTTTGGTTGGGGAGCTAGGGTCCCACATGCCTCATTGTGCAGCCAAAAAAACAAATTTGTTTTTATTTTTAAAAAAAAATTTAAAATAAATTTTAGAAAAGGAAAAGGATTTGAAACTGGAAAGCTGGGTTGGAGCAATATTTTGAAAAATTTTAGAAGCTACACTACAGTGGTCATATTTCATCACGTAGATGTTTCTGAGACACGTGAGTTTCATGGGGGCAAAAATGGTCCTAGCATGTGAGAGGGGAGCCTGGAACTTAGCCCATCCAGAGGACTCATGAAAATTATGCTAACAGGGAATGAAAAGAATTTAAAAAATCACTCTTTCAGAACTATTTCAGAACTAACGCTAACCCTAACCCTCTTTTCCAAAAAGCATTGCTTCCAGTGGCACGGTGGAAGGTTCTGACCTCCAGCTCTCTGAAAACAAACTCAGGTAAACGATTTGCCTTTTAACGCCTTCTCTCTGTATTTCCTCTGGAAGAGTTTGATGTGTGAGTGCATGTTGGACTTTTGTTATTAATATGTCAAAGCAAAGTGATTTTTCATCTGATTTGCTTGTCTTTGGTGCAAAATTATGCTAATTCAATGTAGAAAAACGAAATACAGAAATGAAGAGCAATTGGGGGGATATTTATATGCACCGTTCTGTGTTATTATATCTCACTCCTCACTTCCACCAGTGCTGCATAAAGGATCTTCTATGTGGTGTCTAACCTCAAGAAGACAAAAACTGGCCACTCACTTCTCTTTGTAACTTTCCTCAAGCTCCTGTTTTCCCGAGTGTGGAGTCTCGTGAGACAAACCATGAAACAATCAGCAAATTCATTATGATGCTGTTGCCCAATAAAAATTTGAGATTGGTTGGTATAGTGAAGGAGTGGGCTTTAGTTAAAGGCCAGTGGAAGCACCTGGAGATAAAAACGCCCATTGTAGCATCTGCCCACTCTTTGGTTGGCAAAACGTTCACTCAAAGTGGCAGGGTATCTTTTGGGGACATCAGGCAGGGCTGATTTCTGGCATGAACAGGAGGGAATTACTCTCACATTAGACTTTTAACAGGCATGCCAGGAAAACCACAACGTCTAAACTAATGTCAGAGCACCGTCTTTCATATATAGGTAGATCCAGCCTCAGACAAGCAGCCACATAACTATTAAATACTCTATAAATTGTTGAGCAAAGGAAAGGAAGGAAAGAAGGAAGAAGAGAAAGAAAGGAAGAATTTGAAGTCATGGACCCAAACCTCAGAACGTATCAAAAGTTCCTGGAGGGGTTGTGAAAGAAATACTGCTAGGTATTATCCTCTGAGTTTCTGATTCAGTCTGGAAGGGCGGGCAAGAATTTGGATTTCTAACAAGTTCCCAGATGATGCTAATGCTGTTGGCCCAAGGCCCACGCTTTGAGGTCCTCTGGTGTGAAGTTCGCGAAAGTCAAGACCTCTTCCCCACACGAAGGTCCAGCTCACGTCATTCTTAATGATGAAAGATTGAAAGCTTCCAAGATTGGGAACAAGGCAAGGATGTCCATCCTCCCCACTTTTATTCAGTATTTTACTGAAGTTCCTAACAGAGTGAAAGAAAGAATGAGGGAGAGAGAAGAGAGAGAGAGAGAATCCTAAGGAATCCACAAATTATCAACTGGAGATGATAGGTGAGTTTAGCAAAGTTGTAAGATGCCAGGGCAATGCACAAAAATCAACTGCATTTCTATGTATTTGCAATGAACAATTGGAAATGGAAATATAAAAATAATAGCACTCAATGGGGACTTCCCTGGTGGACCGGTGGTTGAGACTGCCCTCTCCCAAGGCAGGGGACACGGGTTTGATCCCTGGTGGGGGAACTAGGTTCCCACATGTCACATGGTGTGGCCAAAAAATATATAAGAGCGCTCAAAAATTAAAACTATCAAAATATATGCATATTCTATACACTAAAAATGAGAAAATACTTCTGAGAGAAATTATAGACCACCTAAATAAATTAGATATACCACATTTATGGAATAAAGGGCTCAACTTTTTAAAGAGATTAATTCTACCCAAATTGATAGATAGATACAAAGCAATTCCAATCAAAATTTTGTAGGCTTTTCCTAAAAAACAGAAATAGGCAAACTAATTACACAGGGGAAATGAAAATGCAAAGGAATTAGAACGGTCAAAACAATTTTGAAAAAAGAGGAACAGAGTTGGAGGACTTATATTTGCTAATCTTAAGACTTACTATAAACCTACAGTAAAAAAGACAATGTCATATTTACATAAGGAGTAGCCATATATACAATGGAACAGAATAGAGAGTCCAAAAATGTCTTACATGCATATAATCAACTGATTTTTGGCAGTGGTACCAAAGTAATTCAAAAGGAAATGGATTGTCTTTTCAACAATTCTGCAACAACGACAAAAAAAGAATAAACATACGAATGAAAATAAACCTCAACATTTACTTCACAACATTCATAAAAATTACCCTTGAGATAGATCACAGATCTAAATGTAGGAACTAAAACATAAAACTTCAAAAAGAAAGCATGGGGATGTCTTATTGAAATTAGGCAAAGATTTTTCAAGTGAGACCAAAAAACCATGCAACAAAAAAAGAGATAAATTAGACTTCATCAAAATTTAACACTTTTGTTCATCAAAAGACAATGTAAAAAAAACAAAATGAAGAGGCAACCCACAGACTGGGAAGTATTTGCAAAACATATACCTGATAAAGAACTTATATCCACAACATATATACACACACTTACACCCCCAAAAGGAGAAAATAAACAATTTGATTTTCAAAAAAGGAAAAACTTTTTTGAACGGACACTCTACCAAAAAAGGTATGATTGCCAGAAACCACAAGGTGCCTAATATCTTTAGTCATGAAGATATTAGTCATGAAGGAAAATTTAAAACTCCAATGACACACTATGAAATAATCACTAGAAAGTCTAAAATTGAGGATACTAACAAGTTTTGGTGCAGATGTGGAGCAATTAGAAGTCTCAGACATAAAATGGTACCACTTCTTTGGAAGAGAGTGTGATCGTTTCTTACAATGTTAAACATACACGTCATACAACCCAGCAATCCCATTCTTAGGTATTTACCCCAAAGAAATGAAGATACATCCACACAAATACTCAAATGTCCACAGCAGATTTATTCATCTTAGCCCCAAACTGATGCAATCCAAAACCCATTAACTGGCAAGTGGATAAACTGTGATACACTCATAAAATACAACACCCCTCGTCAATAAGTGAACCACTGATACTTGCAACGACATGAATGAGTATCTAAATCATTCTGTTAAGAAGCCAAAGAAGAGAAAAAAATATATATATGTTGCCTGATTCCACTTATATGAAATAATGAAAAGGCAAAACTCTAGTGAAACAGCACATCAGTGATTACCAGAGAGTAAAGTGAAAACTCTTGGGAGTGATGGATGGAAATGTTCTTTATTATGATTCTGGTGATGGTTACACGGCTGTATTCATTTATCAAAACTCATCAAATTGTACCCTTAAAATTGGTGAGTTTTGTATCTACTTTAACTCAGTCTAATTTTAAAAGTTAACTGCACTGGTTTGGTTAAGCTTTTAAGCAACTAAAGACAACAAATTATTGGGCTTGTACTTTATACAAGGCACCTCACAGATCTCTAGAAGGGAAGAAAAGAGCAAAGTGCCCTGAAGATGCGCAAGACAGGTCATGACCCCAAACCACTCGATCTAGAACATCTCTAAGCTTCTCCTGCCGTGCTCCCTTCCAGCCCTGGGTCATAGTTAGCCGCCCTGCTGGGCAGTCGGGGAGGTACACAGCTCAGACCTCTCTACAAGACAGAGCCTGCCTTTCAGCTCGGAGCTGTGCAGTCAGCCCTCCTGGCCCAGCACCTCCCAACGCATGTCAACCAAGGCCTCACTGGTGGGGCAGCTCCCACACGACACCTGAGCCGGGCAGGGGAGCAGGGCCAGGCCACTCCTGCCCACTCCTCTCATGCATATTCTGTGCTTCAAACCTCTCCGCTCAGGTCACCTGAGACGTTTCAGATCGTTGTTACGGTCTGAGTCTCCCATTGCCCGGTTCTGCTTCATCGTTTTTATTTTTCACAGGTATTACCCTCCAGCAACGCTCTTGTATTCATTCCCGCCTCCACCATTCTGTCTGCTTCCCAGAGGACCCACCTGACACTTAAGAGAGATGGAGTTCTTCTTTTCAGGAGGCGTTTGGCCATGTGAAAGCAGACGGCATCCCTGGATTTCCAGCGTGCTTATGCTGTCACAACTGTGTGTGCGTGTGTGCGTGTGTGCGTGCCTATCAACGGGCAGGTGTATATGCTATTGTCTATGCGTGTAGCTGCATAAAAGGAGCGGCCCTCCTCCGCACAACCTGCTGTGTGTCTGGAGTTAAACACCATTCATTCGGAAGAAGCTTATTTTCAGCTATGGCCTGGCTGACAGATGAATAACTCAAAGCAAAGAGAGGAGGAATGAGATATGGAACTTCAGGTTAAGAGAAATCAAGGATTCTGATTCTCAGAGTCAAGCACTTCATCCTGCAATCAGCTCCCTGTAAATCAGGAAAAAACCTAGTCTCTCTGACTTTGCAGGAGCCAAGGAGACACAGTGCCTTGCTCTGCACACTTGTAGCATCACCTTTACCCCCAGTGGGGTGTGGATGCTGTGAATGAACTGAGGTTCTCTCCCTCTCTCCCAACTGCTTCTTCATTTCTGTCCAGAGAGAAATCTGGGGATGAGAATGAATTCCCACAAGCTACAGAGGGCCAACGTCAGCTAGTGTGTGGATCCAGGTACACAGAGACACATGACAACATAAGATGCTCCTTCAGCACTGCATTGTGAGGTCAACGGTTCCCAAGTCTTGGCTCAATTCCTGATTTTTCATCATGTAAGAAAAGACCAGTTTCCTTTGAAAGAAAGTTAACACTTGATATAAATGAATACCTCTGGCAAATCATTACCCAAACAGTTTTCACACGTGAGAACAGGATAGCGCTTGCAACCATTCCTGGTAGAAAGAATGAACCAGAAGTAGAAACTACCATTATGTTTTTGTTTTGTTTTTTTTTGCGGTACACGGGCCTCTCACCGTTGTGGCCTCTCCCGTTGCGGAGCACAGGCTCCGGACGCGCAGGCTCAGCGGCCATGGCTCATGGGCCCAGCCGCTCCACAGCATGTGGGATCTTCCCGGACCGGGGCACGAACTCGCGTCCCCTGCATCGGCAGGTGGACTCTCAACCACTGCGCCACCAGGGAAGCCCTAGAAACTACCATTATGAACAATGCCTTGGTAGCATCATTTGCAAATATTTTCTGCCCACTCTAACCACTTTTGTTCAATATAGTTTTGGAAGCCCTAGCCACAAAAATCAGAGAAGAAAAAGAAATAAAAAGAATGCAAATTGGGAAGGAAGTAACACTGTCACTGTTTGCAGATGACATGATGCTACACATAGAGAATCCTAAAGATGCTACCAGAAAACTATTAGAGCTCCTCAATGAATCTGGTAAAGTTGCAGGATACAAAATTGACATATAGAAATCTGTTGCATTTCTATATACTAACAGCAAAATACGAGAAAGAGAAACTAAGGAAACAACCCCATTTGCCATTTGCATCAAAAAGATTCCTTGTAATGATCTGATCAATAACACAAAACTGTGCATCTAGGGTAATGAGAAGAAATGGATTTGTCAGAAAGTATATTGGATCTATGTAAAGAATAAGTAAATATTTAGTTAGAACTCAAGAGACCTTAGTCTGGTAAGCAATTACATAATGGATTCTAGGCTGCATAAATTTACTTGTTTGCACTTTCTCGAACATTTATAAAGATTACAGAATGATCTAAGATATTATATGATAATATTTCTGAGGAGCATTAGAAACTAAAACATCAAACCTGGAGAACACATTCAAAATACTCATATCCTGCCAATCGTACAGAAATATAAGAAAAATATATCTTCCGGAGTCAATTTCACTTTTATTTCCTGACCACCCTTGAGGGAGATGTATTTGTTTGGGACCTATAAAAGCCCTTAACCTCAGCGACTATTGAAGGCCAAACCACCATGTAACATTATGTATGGACATTTTATTTGTGTGGGCACGTGAGTGTGTGCTCACATGTACGCACACATGTGATGCAGGCACAGGGGACAGATGGAGGTGGGCTGGGTAATTGCTCCCCCACGGTCTCTGCCAACCACTTCCCTCCATCCTTCATGTAGAGAGTTGACATGTCCTCAGTCTTATGTAAAGCTCCACCTGCACTGATACATCTAAACCTGGGACGTCTTAGAGTCACTTTGAAGCTGATTCTTGAGAAGAGATTCATCAAACAGAGAGACTCAGATGCCCTTGAGATGATGTCCTATCTGATCCCTGAACTCAATTGTCCAGTCTTCAGGTCCTTGAACACAATTAATCAGCAGGACATAAGATGTCTAGAAAATATTGATGGGAGAACCTCATAAATACATAATCATTGGAAAGTCTAAATCACATTTGAGTTGCAAAACAATAACAACAATGGTAATAACAAAGGGAAAAAATGTTCTCTCCGGATCATGCAAGAAATGAATGACTTTAAGGAATGAACCCCACTTCACATCTGTTAGTTTTGCCATTTCCACTGGGATAATTCCCCAGGCAGTTCAATGAGAGCTCACCCCTAAGAGACGCTAAGACACCCTTCTTGAATTTAGATGCGCTTCTCTCTCATAGAGCTGAAAGTGGGATTTCACATAAAATAGAGAAACAGGGAGGATATTAAATTGTATATACTCTGTAACGATGACCAATATCACTGTGAAATTGCTTACAGTGCCGTTTGCATGACCTTTATTGCAATGACTGTGTGATGTTTTATTGAATAGATTAGACCGTTCTCACTCAGTTTAGTTACTGGAGAAAATCTAAACTGATTTTCAATGAGTTCAGCTGACATAGGAAATTTTCTATATTAAATATATAATTATTATAATATACTTATGCTGTCTCTTAAGCATGTCTGTAGTTGTGCCATGTTTCCATACATGCATACCTATAATTATTCATTCATACTAAAGCTAGTAGCAATTGAATGCTAACAGTAAACTCTTAAAGAATTTACTTTTTGCATTGTCTATATCAACTCCTGTCTATCCTTCTCTGTACTTCTGCAGTCATCACTACTCTTCTGAAAAAAAAGTTGAACTAAGTCACATTTGTCTTTGACTTCAAGTCCACTTTTTAAAATTTATTTATTTATTTATTTTTAACATCTTTATTGGAGTATAATTGCTTTACAATAGTGTTAGTTTCTGCTTTATAACAAAGTGAATCAGTCATACATATACTTATATCCTCATATCTCTTCCCTCTTGCGTCTCCCTCCCTCCCACCCTCCCTATTCCACCCCTCTAGGTGGTCACAAAGCACCGAGCTGATCTCCCTGTGCTATGAGGCTGCTTCCCACTAGTTACCTATTTTACATTTGGTAGTGTATATATGTCCATGCCACTCTCTCACTTCACCCCAGCTTACCCTTCCCCCTTCCCATGTCCTCAAGTCCATTCTCTAGTAGGTCTGCATCTTTATTCCTGTCTTTTTTTAACCTCTTAAATTTATTTTCATCCCCCTCTCCCACACACACATGCTCTTCCAAGGCTCCCAGAATCCATTTGGTCCCCATCCTTTCCCTCATTGATTAAAAATATGCTACCTCTCTCAATAATCTCCTGCATTTCAAAAGAATATCAACAAATACTGAGCTTATTGCTATTATATTAGAAGATGCTTATTATTGAAAGACACTAAACTCATCTGGTAGATACTAAAAAGAACAAGTACACAGGACTCATGCAGTATTGTCTCTTGTTGCTTATTGGACAGTTGACAGCATAGGGTGCAACACCAGACCCCGAGGGCTCAGAGCCAGAGCGTCGCAAGAGTGAAGGAGCATCTTGGACTCACCATGTCGAGTTGTCCCAAGAAAGAAGGTCTGCACTGGAATTTGCATGAGTGGGACACACATTTTATGAGACTGCGCCCCTGAGGCTTAGAATTGTTGGTTACAGCAATTATCCTATCCTGACTAATGAATAAACTTGAACCAGGAGTGGGGCTTTGCAGAAAGAAAGGAAGGGAAGAAGGGACAACATAAAAATTGAAAATATGAGACAATAACTTCATGATGGGCTGCATGAAGGAAAAAAAAAACTCCTGTAGGAGATGCTGCACTGGGACAAACGTATTAAAACTGTTGTCTGCAATATCATTGGGTACATTTGTCAAGGTGTTACAAGGAAATTTTAGTGCAAGAAAAAACAAGAATAGCAAGAGTCCAGTACACTGAGGCCTGGAAGGACTGTTTTGCTTCTAAACCCAAAAAGTAAGAGATGGGGTTGAGAAGGTCTTTTGAGTGACACCGGCAAGCCCCAGGCTCCCAGCAAAGACCAGATTAAGGTGTGGCTTTTTCCTCAAGCCACCACCTAAGGTAGCAGTGGCTAAACTGAAAGGACAGAGGGGCAACGATGTAAAGAGATGAAAACTGAGCTCTGGGTAATAAGTTCCGGTGCAGTTGCTGGCTCAAAGAACGGACTAGAGCAAATCAATCTGGAACCTAACTAAGTGTGATTGAACCACAGAGTTGAAGGGACGGGACAGTGAAGGATTTTGACAGGGAAGCCATAAAACACACAGCTGCTTCCCCAACTTTGCAGGAGCAGGAAGCCAGATGAGAAAGCTAATTAGCGTCCTACAAGGTTATACTCCTTCCCACGACTTCAGGTGTGGCCAAGATAGATAAAGGAAAAGAAAGAACTCTCCCCAGGGTAGAAAGAGCATAGAGAGCAATGGACCAGGGTTTCCCTGGGAGAGAGCAGGACCAAGGTACAACTGATGGAGATCCTGCCCTCAGGACAGGCAGCGCTCACAGCGCTGCCCGCAAGGTTCAAGCACTGCCTGGACCAATGCCTGCTGATGAAGGGTCTCCTCTTTCATCCGCCCCCATCTTAACACCATTAAGAATGCCTGAAGAGGGCGACACTGAACTCAAAATAAAGAATTATGAAATTTCACAATCCCTGGGACATGTGCAAAGAGCATCATGCTCTACATTCTCATCCTTACTGATGACCAGATGCCCCCGGAGGTGGGTCTGCATAGCAGCAATATTGCCGGCTCATCTCCGAATAAGAGCAATGGATGTGGAAAATGTCCACATCAGAGTCCTGGGATATTCCCCACGGGAGGACATCGCTGGGTGGAGAACGTAGAACTGTAAACCACAAGCTGTTTGAACAACTCAAGAGAGTCAACATAAGGGGCATCCAAAGAAGGAAAAAACTAGCCGATTGAAGTGCTGGCATTTCCAGAAATAATTCACAATTCAGTATAAGACTGCCCCCCTTCCCTGGTCACACCCCATCTCCCAGTAGGGAAAGCGGGTCTCTGATGTAGCCTGCTTTCCTCCTGCTTGGCTGTTTAAGGCTCTGTGTGTAACACTATCCCTAGGCAGTTGAGATGTGGTTTTCCATTTCCGTGTTGTAACGTATTTTAAAATATTTCAATATCAACGTATGTGTGGGCACACGTTAGTTCTTTTTTCTTAATTAATTCATTTTTTTCTTGGCTGTGTTGGGGTTTCGTTGCTGTGCACGGGCTTCTCATTGCGGTGGCTTCTCTTGCTGTGGAGCACGGGTTCTAGATACAAGGGCTTCAGTAGTTGTGGCATGTGGGCTCAGTAGTTGTGGCACGCGGGCTCAGTAGTTGTGGCTCGCGGGCTCTAGAGTGCAGGCTCAGTAGTCATGGCGCATGGGCTTAGTTGCTCCGCGGCATGTGGGATCTTCCCGGACCAGGGCTTGAACCCGTGTCCCCTGCATTGGCAGGCGGATTCTTAACCACTGTGCCACCAGGAGAATCCCACATTAGCTCTAATTTACACCTAGAAGAAGTTCCTGGGTACTTGAAGTGTCCTAACTAAGAATCACCTCTCTGGGGTGTTTTATCCCAGTGGCTGAGGCTGGCTTTGGCTTAGAGGAAGCTCAGTGGTCAGGTGGTCAGACAGAAGCCCTTGATATGAAAAAATGGAGTTTTGTAACTTTGAATTATCTTTTGTCTGTCCACAAAATCTGGCTTTCCAAACTATTTTCTCACTATGAACAAAACAAGTCAGCTTGGAGACTCTAAAAAGTCCCACTCTGAATGTCAAAAGCTGAACGTTATTTTTCTTTCTCATTGTGGGTGTAATAATCCTAAATTTCTGTGAGGCGGGTGGATTCCTCCGGCCCAACACAGGAGGTTTACAAACAAGGAAATGCAAAAGAGAAAGCATGCAAGGTTCTTTCAAGAACTATTACCTCTGTTCCACAGCTGTGGCTTCAGCCTTCCTTCCTACACTACTTTTTTTAAAAAAATTATATCTATCTATCTATATATCTGTATAACTGAAGTGTAGTTGATTTACAATGTTGTGGTAGTTTCAGGTGTACAGCAAAGTGATTCAGTTATATACATATATAATATGTATAACTTCTCCCTTATAGGTTATTACAAAATATTGAGTACAGTTCCCTGTGCTATACAGTAGGTCCCTACTGGTTATCTACTTCATATATAGTACTGTGTATCTGTTAATCCCAACCTCCTAATATATCCCTTCCCCACCTCCTTCCTCTTTGGTAACCATAAATTTGTTTTCTGTCTGTCAATCTATTTCCATTTTGTAAATAAGTTCCTTTGTTTCATTTTTTTAGATTCCACATGTAAGTGATATCATACATTTGTCTTTTTCTGTCTGACTTACTTCACTTAGTATGATAATCTCTAGGTCCATCCATGTTGCTGCAGATGGCATTATTTCATTCTTTTTTATGGCTGAGTAATATTCCATTGTATATATGTACCACATGTTCACTATCCATTCATCTGTTGATGGACATTTAGGTTGTTTTCATGTCCCAGCTGTTGTAAATAGTGCTGCTATGAACATAGGAGTGCATGTATCTTTTCAAATTATGGTTTTCTCTGGATATATGCCCAGGAGTGGGCTTGCTGGGTCACATGGTAGCTCTATTCTTAGTTTCCTTAAGGAGCTCCATACTGTTCTCCATAATGGCTGTACCATGAGGTGTCAGTTCACTCTGGTCAGAATGGCCATCATCAAAAAGTCTATAAATAATAGATCCTGCACTACTTCTTGAGTTAAGCTTCCTGGGTTCATTTCTCTAGTTTATCGACACCCAGGTCTGTCCTCATCTTGAAATCACTACCAGCAGATGTCACCAGTGGTGACACTGCTTATCGCTAAGTCCAGCGTACACCGTATTAGTCAGAATGTACCCACTTCCACACAGCTGATCCTCAGAGCTCGGTGGCTTCAGGCGACTGAAGACTGTTTTGTTTTCTCAGGTCACAGCCCAAGTGGGAGAGGGGCTCTGCTCCACGTCGTCAGGGACCCAGGTGCCTTCTGTCTCATGATGCTGCATCTTCCCTGCTTGCCCTCCGAGCTCACTGCAGAGCGGCGCACAGAGAGTCGGGGGGCGATAGCTGGGCGAATGATGTGGGGTCAGGGGTCTAAGTGGAGTGAATCCCCTCAGCCCGCCGCACAGCAGCCCCATAGTCACATGCCTCCCATCTAAATGCAACAGGCTAGGAACTGCAGCTCAGGGAGCCCAGGAGGAAGAGCTGAATGCGGGTGCCGGGAGCAGCATCTCCAGCCGCCATCCCCGTACAGTCCTCACGTCCCTTGACCCCTGTGCAGTCTTCCTACTCTGCTGACCTTCTCTCCCTCTTGAAATGCTCTCTCCTCTTGGTTTCCCTGCCTTCTCTCCAGCTACCCTTCGGAGGTTCTTCCTCGTGGTCCATTACCTGAAAGATGCCACTTCTCCTGTGTTCTCACTCTCTCTCCCTTGGCAACAAAACCCACTCGCACAGCATCACCTATCTGTGTGAGAAGCGTCGAATGGTGTCTCGACCCAGACCTCTTTCAATGGCCTCGTGGGCATTTCCTCTTTGAGATCCTAAAGGCATCTCAAAGCTGCCTCACCCACGCTTACACTCCTCACTTTCTTGCCACTTTTTCTGACTCAAGGACTGGCCCCACGGTCTGTACAAACCCCAAGTCATCTTTTTTTTTTTTTTTTTTTTGCGGTACACGGGCTTCTCACTGTTGTGGCCTCTCCCGTCGCGGAGCACAGGCTCCGGACGCGCAGGCTCAGCGGCCATGGCTCACGGGCCCAGCCACTCCGTGGCATGTGGGATCTTCCCGGACCGGGGCACGAACCCGCGTCCCCTGCATCGGCAGGCGGACTCTCAACCACTGCGCCACCAGGGAAGCCCCCAAGTCATCTTTGATTCCCTTTCTCCTTCACGTTCTGCTTCTAATCACTAAGTACTGATGATTCCACCAACTTCTTGTTTCTCTAATTTTTTTAAACCCCTCTCTTCAGCATCCTGGCTCCTTGCCTTGTGTATTTCAGTTCCTCCCAGGGGATCCTGGCTTCAGTTACCCTCCAGGAGGCAGACAGGCCCAATCACGTGCTTTTGTATTGAAAACACAAAAGTAGCCCCTCAAACCCAGTCCACTGTTCTCAGGATAAAATCCCACACACTAACCGGGTCTCTCGTATGGCTCTGATCTCCCAGGGCTGGCTTCCATGCCTCCTCTCCCACCCCTAGGTGCTCACATCGCTTTATAATTCTCCCCACACCTGTAAGAACATGACTACAGGGTATGGCAGGTATATAGCAGTGCTCAGTAACACTTAACTCAATAAATGAACAAATCACAGCAAGAAAGGAAGGAAGGAAAGAATTCAGATATTTCATAATCTGGGACACATACTGGAGTAGTAAATCCTGATTATACTAAAAGTCAGCATAATATGGAACTACAAATCCTCCAGTAAGTACACTTACAAATAAATTACGTGTCATTAGCATTAAAGAGCTTTGTCAAACCGTCATGGGAATGTTTGTAAAGTGTATCTAAGCTCTCAATTCATTATCTCTGGATTATCTTTAAATGAAGGGACCCTCACGATCCAGGAATAAAGCCCTGTAATAATTGCGGCACTAAATTGGTACTTAGCTCTTCCACTGGAAGCCGTTTTCCTAGCACATGATTGTCTATTTCATTAGCATCTCAACAGTATCCATTTGTAATCATCATGGTGGCTACAGTAAGCAAATGTTATTTTTTTAATCCTAAGAAATGATCTACAATAAAAACAAACTTAAAAAGTCATTTTCTTTTTTTTCTTCAAACGAGCTCAGTGGTAACAATCTGACTTTCATGTCTGAACTGATTCTGTTTGATACGCCTGCATCTCTGGAGAAACGCCGGCAAGACAGACTGCATCCTAATCGCCAAATATATCAGAATTGGCAGTGACAGTTGTGAGACTGCTAGAGTTTTCTTTCAGGCGTGGTCAGTAAGCAACTCAGATGGTTTCTGGTGAGTGACATGAACAGCCTCACCATTACAGTCGTCAATGGCCCTCACCTGTGGTGCAGGTAATGATGGCGCCTAACCCACGGGTAGCTGATGGTCAGTGTGTGAAGAGCAGTGGTCACACGGTGAGAGGTTCAGGAGGGGAGGGGGCTCCTGGGGGGGGGCGCTGAGGCAAATAAGCAGGAAGCAGGAGAGGAGACGCTGAGAGACGGACCAAGTGAGGTAAACACAGGGTCTGGAAAGGAAGGAAGGAAGGGAGGGAGGGAGGGAGGGAGGGAGGGAGGGAGGGAGGAAAGAAAGAAAGAAAGAAAGAAAGAAAGAAAGAAAGAAAGAAAGAAAAAAGAAAAGAAGAAAGAAAGAAAGAAAGGAAGGTAGGAAGAAAAAGAAAGAAAGGAAAGGAAGGAAGGAAAGAAAGAAAGGTAGAGAGATGGATAGAGAGATAGAGAGATGGATAGAGAGACAGATGGACAGAGAGATAGCTAGGAAGATAGATGGATGATAGAGAGGAAGGTGTTGGTGAGGATTTAGCTGGTGCTGTGGCGGGCTGTGTCCTGGACCAGCTGTGTGTAGCTAACCCAAGGGTCATAGGCAGAGGTTTGTATAATTGGCTAACAAGTCCCTGGGGGTCTGAGGCAAGGGCTTCATGAGACATTAGCACCCGGGAGCAGCTGAGAGCAGGTATGTGGGCACCGAAACGATTACTATCATGTTTACATCGTGCTCCCCGCTGTGCTCTTCAAGAGGCTGAATGATGCCCGGGTTCTCTTGTCCAGGCGCCTCTTCCTCTTAAACAAGATCTCCAGGTGGCGAGGGTTGCTGCTGTCCCGCACGTCAACGGATCCCACTTCGTTCAGTTTACATTTCGCTGCAGTGGTATCTGTGAAGCTGTTTTAGGCTGCAGCTAAGAGACATTTTTCTTACTATTTTGTCCCTTCCGTTCATCTAAAATTGACATATTTTTTCTGTATTATCTTTTAGTGCTTTATGGCAAAATGTCCACATTTCTCATTCAGCTACCCCAAGGTGCTTCTTGTGAGCAAAAGACAAGATAATGATCCCTTTATGAGAGGAGAGAAAGTTTCCCAAGTGTTTCCAAATCTGCCTTTATTTCATTATGCCTGGATCACTTGACAGAAGGGACTTCAAAGCTGATTGTGATGACGATTTACAAAATTAAGCAAGAAGCTGGAGGGACTGGGAACTTATCTATTCTCATGAAGTTAGTAATGGATCTTACTTGGTAGAGGAGCATTAATAACACTGTTTTCACAAAGACTGAAACACCGTATAACTCAGCAGGTATATTAGAGTTTAAGAAAGAGCTATAGAATAATTTCCAAATCAATTTCAAGATTCACCCATTTGAAATTCAGATCTTTTGTCCTAAAATCATTGCATTTCCAAGCTACAAGAATCTAAGAGATATGATCTGATTCACTTTGGTGTCTCCATCAGTACAACAGTGAATCCATCAGTCAGCACCTCTCCCTGTGGCTGATGTCAGGGAAGTATGAAACATGAACCCTGTCCTGAAACTTGGACCCGAGACCAAAGCTTAGGAAAAGAGGAGGGAAGACCATAGCGTGCACACACCTGTTGAGGACCCTGAATGGTATGTCAGTTCAGCAAAGGGAGAAATCTGTTTGAGCTGGAGGACTGCATGGAAGAGGTGGAATTTGACATTGACTTTCTAAATTACCTAACACTTAAAAAGCTAGAAAGAATGTGGGTGAGGATTTCAGACACTGGGGTCTGCCTGAGTGAGCCACAGAGGGACGAGTCCGCGCAGTTAATGGCCAGGGGGAAATATATGGCGGCCACATGGAGGATGGCGCTCACTCTTGACTTCAAATATCTGGTACGCGATCATAATAAACGTTACTAAATAGTCAAGTATTGGCAAAAGGGTTGATTATTTTGAGACGGAATCTAAGAGAAGGAAAGATGCCTCTATAAATTACTGATGCAACATGAGGGACGCCCCAGTGGCCCTGATTTCCAGAATCTGGTCCTACTCGAGTTGCTTCCTGTTCCCTTCCTATCCTGACGGCTGAAGTTGCATACACTGGGTGTGCTTCCCTCAACAAGTTCACGCATTCATGCAAATCTGCTGATGTCTGATAATTTCTTGATACATAACCATTTGCAGTAGTCGCTGAAATTCCATTTTGAATAGCCTCTTAGAAATTCAGGTAGGAGCACAGCGGTGCAGGTCAGGAAATTTGGAGGCATGAAAATTCCTTCCCAGGGTCTCCTGGCACGTGCAGGAGATGACCACTCTCAGAGACGAAGCCCTAGGATGACAGGAATGAGGCTTTCCTTTCTGCACCTCAGAACAGGAAAGAGGAGCTGCCTCTTTTTTCTCCACTGTGGCTGCCATCTCGTCATGTTTCCTTTCCCAAGAAGACTTTGTATACATGGCTGACCCCCAAGCACATGAGGCTGGTGTCCTTGGTCCATTACCAGTTGTTAGGATATCTTGGTCTTATGATGGATTTGTCATTAACTTTTAAAATAACTATGCATTTTTAATTGAAGTACAGTTGATTTACAATGCTGTGTTAGTTTCAGGTGTACAGCAAAGTAATTCAGTTACACATATATATACATACATATATTCTTTTTCAAATTATTTTCCCTTATAGGTTATTACAAAATATTGAGTACAGTTCCCTGTGCTGTACAGTAGGTCCTTGTTGTTCACCTATTTGATATATAGTAGTGTGCACATGTTAACCCCAAACTCCTAATTTATCTCATTTATTTGTATCATTTATTTTTATTGTTTTGAAATTTTATATCTGTATATATTTATTTTGATGTATCTTGAGGTTATAGAATTAGGTGGATACACATTTAAAATTGCTTAATCTTAGTGAAGCAAACCATCAACATATAACATCTTTATTTTTTAAATGTTTTTCTCCCTTGGGGTCTCTATTTCTACGATGTTAATGTACTTTCACCAGTTGTACATATTATTATTTTATTAGCATCTCCTAAATAAAAATAAATTAGTGTTTGTCTGGTACACCTTTCCCATCCTTTGACTTCAGGTTTTCTGCGTTCTTATGTTTTATGACTTTTAACTAGACAGTTTGGGTCAGTATTGTGATCACTGAAATCTTTGAATTCATTATTGCCTAATGTTTTTTCCTTTTTCTGCATTTTTCCATTTTCCCCTGTTTTTCTTCCTTTGGAGCAATTGAGGTCTGTTTTTGTTGTGTTTTTTCCATTTTCTCTTCTACTAGTTTGGCTGTTATTCTTTCTATATCTTTTGGTAGTTCTAAGAATTTTAATGTACATTTTTACCTTGCAAAGGTTTAAAGGGCAATCAACATATTTACAAAGTAAGCCAATTACAATGTTTTAAGTCTGATTGCCCATTCCTGACTACTGTACTATTAACTTCCTAACTTCGAAGATCAGGTTTTTGGTTTTTTTGTTGCTCTGCAGAGCAACAGGGTGCTTTCTGTAGATCTAGCTTCCAAGTCAATAATTCTCTGTTAGCATCATTTAGTATGATGCTGTTGTTAAGTTCATAAACAGATAGATGAGAGAGAGAGTGATTGATTGATTGACTGATTGATTCTGACAGGATGCAGGTCCCTGGCTCGGAGAACAATGTTTGTTATCCACAGAGCATCTTAGCCAGTTCCCCACAGTGCAATACGATGGGAGGCAGGAGTTCAGTGGCACATGTTTTAGACTCCCCTGGCCGTACTAAACTACTTGTCATGTCTTTAATGTGCCTCATCTCACTCACCTTTCGGCTGATCTGCTTGGAAAGCCCCTCTGCCTGACCTCATCTGGGGGGCAGGGGGTTTCTATTTCACTTTAACTCATTCAGGTACCACATGCTCCAGGAAGCCTCCGGTAAACTTGCTCTTTGCCCCTTTCGCCCCCCAGTACTTATCTCTCTCCAAGCACTCATCACAGTTTTTCAGTCAACAGCTTACTCTTTGTCTATCTCCTTTAATCTCCTTGAGGGCAGGAGATGTCTTTCCCATCTTTGCATTCCGAACGCCCATTGAAAGCATGGCACAAAATAATTCGCAGGGTTTCTACTGCCCTCACCAGACAATCGTTGTGATCCAACGTTCTAGTTTTTATTATTATTTTGTAAGATGGTATTAGAATCATAAAATGTTAGATGTAGAAGAATACCTATGCTGCCTTCTATAAGTGTGTCATATATAGAGTCACGTGGTTTTGGCTTTAAGCACGGATGATCCGTTAGGATACTCTCAGCTCCACATCCTCTTCAAATCATGGACCAGCACAAGCTTAAGTGCCTACAATCTTATTTCCTGGGAGGAAGAAAAGGTGAGCAACGCCGGCCACAAAGAAAAGGGAGGAAAATGGCCACTGGGTAAGTGAAACACAGGGTTTGTAGATTTATTAGTAATTCTGCTCTCCCAGAAATGTCTCGGCCTGGAGAAAGAAAATATTATAGACATTGTTTTCTATTTTAAATATTTTCCCTAACATCGCTTACTGAGTTCCATGAGCATGTCTAAATTGACAGAGCAGCAACGGTAGCTCATTTATTCCAGGGTCCTGCAATTTGCATAGTTTCATAACCTGTTAGCATCTGCTCATTGATAATTCTGAGCTTGTGCTCTCCTGCTGATTTTTCCTGCAGAGGTGGAAACGCACTCAATGTCAATCTGTTCCTTTAATTTTCCTGTGCAAACAAAGTCAGGGGCCAAAGATGCTCAGTGACTGCAAAAGATCATTATTATTCTACCAACTCTAAGAGTACAATACTCCATTACTACAACTTCTTAGGAATTAGTGCCCCTATAATCAAGACCGTGAGGCAGTGCAGAGGACAGATTCCCATAATACTACCCGCTCGCCGCAACTAGAGAAAGCCTGCACGCAGCTACGAAGACCCAACACAGCCAAAAATAAAAAATAATAAATAAATTTATTTTAAAAAATGCTACACAAATTATTTTGCAAAGGGCCAAGTGTAGCCTACCGTGGCCTAACAGGTTCGTTGCAAATTGTACAATTCTATATCCATCTCATCAGCTTTCAGAATGCACACTAGCTATGGACAAATTGGCTAACGCAAACCCAGGCTAACTGTAGGCATAAACAGAGTCCCCAGTACACCTGTATAAGATCTCAGGGGCTACCATGGAAATTTCTTTAAAAAGAAAATAAGACCAAAACAACTGTACCCCAATCAAAAAAAAAGAAAAAAAGTAAAGAAGACCTCCTTTGCAATTGAGAGGTACAGTTTAAAAGGAACCTCTCTTTGGGTGATAAAATGTATGGGCTTAAATTCACCCTAAGGTTAAAGTGAAGTATACTTTCCAAGACCAGAGAGTTCCCAGAAAATTTCATTGCGGTGGAAAAGGCGGGGGGGCAGGGGGGTCCGTGAAAGAATCTGGAGATAAAATTCCATCTTTATTTCCTTCACCATTAACTGAAATTTAGCATCTCCTTCAATTAGGAACGTAGGCAACAACCCTGCTGCAGTAGCAATGCCTGTGACTTCATTACCACTAGAAATCATTGACGCTCTTAATACCACGTTAAGCTTGTTGCAAATGTCTCAGGATATTATTTACTCTCAGCATGACTTTGAAATTCTTATCTGTAACTTTTAGTTTAAAAAGCACGTTCCTAGGGGCTTCCCTGGTGGCACAGTGGTTGAGAGTCCGCCTGCCAATGCGGGGGACACGGGTTCGTGCCCCGGTCCGGGAAGATCCCATATGCCGTGGAGCGGCTGGGCCTGTGAGCCATGGCCGCTGAGCCTGCGCGTCCGGAGCCTGTGCTCCGCAACGGGAGAGGCCCGCGCGCCGCAAAAAAAAAAAAAAAAAAAAAAAAAAAGCACGTTCCTATAACAAAATTTCTTTTTTAAAGTTTTGATAACTGCAATTTCAATATAGTCATTCATTTTCTTTGTAATCCCATGGTTTTCTCTTTTTCTTCTTCTTTTTGCATTTGAGAACTTCTCTCTTAGGAGGGTCTATAGACTTCACCAGAGGGTCAAAGGGTCTGTTTCTGAAAAAAGGGTAAGAACCCTGCCTTGAAGGTCAAGGAAGAGAGGAAAAGCCAGAGATTCTGTTGATAAAGTTCTCCAACTTCACAATTTTGCTCTTGGCGGAAAAAGCAGATGTCCCCTCATGAATGCACAATTTAAAAATCGATCTCAGGGTAATGATGGTGAGCAAATTCCAAACACAGCTTTTTCTAGGTTGACGGCTAAAGGTCATCCAGACCCTGAACCTTAGGAGAGGCCAAAAGCCTGAACCTCTGTGCAGGGAAATTCACCTTTTATAGAGCAATAAAAGAACACCATTTCCTAAGTAGGGAGAATTCTTTTGATTGGTATTAACTGAGGCTTGAAACAAGCACGTGGACAACAAAAAAAGGCGATGAAACCTCCCTTTTCCCAATCACGCCCCTTTCCTCTGCAAGAAAAGTGTGAAGGTAAAGAAACCCACTACTCTTTTCTACCTACAGTCTTAGCAAATCTCTCACAATCCGTGTGGATGAATGTTTTACTCTCTAAATACTAGGGATTTGATTCTCTGATCTGGCCACACTCACTTTTAATCAAACCAAACATAAAATTACCATTTCAAGTGCCCATTTGGTGCTAGACATACTGTTGAGTAAACGAGTGACTATTTGTTGAGCACATGCTATTTGCCAGGTACTTTCTATACCAAGGGTCAGCAAACTTTTTCTCTAAAGGGCCAGACAGTAAATATTTTAGGTTTTGCAGGCCCTCGGACAGTCTCTGCAGCAGCTGAGTGCAGGACAAAAGCAGCCACAGGTAATGTGAACGCAAACGGTGGACCGTGCTCCCCAAAAGCTGATTCACAGAAAAAGGCGTGGGGTCATATTGAGCCCATGGGCTGTATTTGCTGACTTCTGTTCTCGTGAACAAAGGACACACCGTTTCCATTGCGTGCAGCTTGCTTTCTAGCAGAGGGGCCTGCACCGTAAGCCAACAAGTTCATCCTACAGCTCCCTTTAAGGACAGAGGTGTCATAACGGGGAGCCCAGCAAGGGATGGGGCGGGGGCATCATGCGGGGAGACTGCAACGTTAACTAAGGGACAGGGAAGGCCTCTTTGAGAAAGGAACATTTGAGGAAAATTGTTAAGGAAACGCAGGAGCAAGCCATGAGTCAGGGAATGAAACTGTCTCTCTTGGACAGGAAGAAACCTGAGATTGATGACAATTTACTTGTCAAAATTCAGATGCCCAGGCCCACCCAGACCAAGAGGTTGTTCTTTCTGATTGCGTTGAAAGCTCTCCAGGTGATTTCCAGGCATGACTGAAAGTCTGCACTAGGCCATACTGACCTGTAACTTACTAAATTTCTTTTTAAAAAATTAACATAAACACTAATACTTTTACATGCAGAACAGTAAGAGTTAGAAATGTCAGACGTTCTATAGCTTCTGAGATGCTCATTGACTTGGTCAAGATATTCCGCAAAGCAGATGAGATTAAATATACAGAAAATCTCTTGGAAGAAACGCTTATGATGAAAAATAGGATTGGATCGGTGGGGGGAGGCTGGGGGACACCACAGAGCGAGAGGGAGAGAGAATTAGCACAGCCCTGACACAAAATACAAATGAACACAGCTGTCCATCCAGAGTGAGGGTGGACATCTTCTGATGGCTTCTCTTATTGGAATGGAAGAACACATCTGCAAGATCAACGGCTGCAGACAAGGTACATGAGGCCACACCCATCGCTTCAGCAACAGTCCCTGTCTGGCTGCAATCACAGCTTGTTCTTTAGTCTGTGTCAGCCAACGGTCTTTTTCCAGGATGTGTACAGTTCCTGCAGGGGCCAAACTGCTGAACTGAGTAGAGACATAATGGGTTCACTTTCCTAGTATTCTTTGAGTCTTTAGTGGTAGCATAAATCTTTGCCATCTCCCTCTAGGTTATAATATATATATACATATATATATTTTTTTTACTGGTACGCGGGCCTCTCACTGTTGTGGCCTCTTCCGTTGCGGAGCACAGGCTCCGGACGCGCAGGTTCAGCAGCCATGGCTCACGGGCCCAGCCGCTCCGCGGCATGTGGGATCTTCCCGGACCGGGGCACGAACCCGTGTCCCCCGTATCGGCAGGCGGACTCTCAACCACTGCACCACCAGGGAAGCCCAAGGATATAATATTTTTTATTTACTATCTTGGCAGGGGAGTGAGCAGGGATTTTCAGAAGTTTCCACTGGACCTTCCCCACTAGCATAGCTCTTATTCGCCATCCTAGAAAGCCAGGGACGGGGTCACTCCAAAAACTAAGGATATCAATTCCAGTTATGAACTTCGGGACTGGAGAAACGACCCCTGAGTAGATTCATCGTCCCAGTGGATCACTGTCAGGTGGATGGAAGCTAAGACTGCAGATGTGATGTAGCTCACATGCTCCCCATTCTTAAAGCTGGGCCATGATAAGCGTTTGGACCTCTGGGTATCAACGACAGTGCAGACCCTATGTCCAGCCGTCTCTGACATGCCTGGTTATTCTGCTTTCCTCAGTATAAAGTACCTTCTCATCACCCCCGTCTTACTCTGGTTGATGTTGATGTATTATCTTTCTTTTTTTCTCTCACAGGAGCCTCAAGGGTAATTTTTTTTCTTTTTTACCCCATTCCCACCTCCACTCACAACAAAAACAGAAAGAAAGATGCAGAAAACTAGGTTCAATGAAATTTTGACCTTAGTGTCACATGAAGATACCTGCTTCCAAAACCTCTTCCTGGTGAGACGGGGTCTAGGGGAAGTTGAGAGGGAAGAAAAAGCAGCATTTCAGAAGAGGAGGAAGGATGGTTGGGAGGTACCAGGGACATCAGAGTGAGACAGAGGGGAAGGACTCCCATCAGAAAACCAGACAGGGACTCAGGGGAGACCTGGAGGTGGGGGGAGCACGAAGGGAGAGGCTTGGCCCCCCAACAGGGAACTAAACACAACCTGTTGCCTATTCTCTAGAAGCAGGAGCCTGTGAACAAGGACTGTGGTTACAGGCAGACACCACTGACTTTTCTGTTTCAAAGCTCGTGACCCCTTTTTGAGTGAGTTCCTACAATATTCTTTTCCTGGTCAAATAAACTTTGTAAAAGTCCAAGATGAGTTTAGAGAACCTGCAGCAAATTTGATCAATAATTTCAGATTGACGCGCTCGCGCCCATACACGCCTGGGGTAAGGATGGAGGGAGCTGGGTCCTGGGTAAGTCCCGCGATGGAGATGAGACCGCTTCTCTCCTGGGTTGGTAAGTGGTCGTCATGCCACCGCAGGCAGTTCCTCGTTTGCTTGGAACCGCCCGCCCATGCAGGCACCTCTTCATGTCCACTTTTGGGGGAATAGCCCCCCTCGGACTCTGTACTCTGCCAGGGAGCAGGTGTGTGACCGAGGCTGACAGTCTCTGTTCAGCTGGCCAGGTGGGCGTCCTGAGCCCAGGTGCTCACAGCAGCCCTCACAGAGGGTCCCTAAGTCTAGATTCGAGGAAGGCATATACGGGAGCTCATCCTTGTTCGGGTCCAAATCTGACTCAGTCTCAAGCAATGGTGCAAATCAGATACGACTGGGCAGCTGCCTGTCTTGTCAACAGGCTGATACCTTTATGCTTCACAAGCCTAGAAAAACATGCAAAAGCAAGACATTCCCACAGAACTCTGGGCAGACTCCCAATTGCGCTAGGAAACAACTCCACCCCAGCAAGGACTACTCACTTCCATTAAACACACAGCCTGCAGGGAATTAGGGCATGTTCTTCTGCTATGACTTCTGCAGAATTTTAATTTCTTTTTTCTAGTTGTTCAAAATTTTCCTGCAAGATGATGAAGTGAAACCCAGGAACTGAAACACCATGGACTGTATAATGATGAGATTTCTGTTTAGAGAATCCTGGGGGCAATTTGGCTTAAACACTGACTTAAATGTCATTTAAGTCAACTCAACGGAGTTGGAGAGTCGCTTTTGAGCTTGATGCTCTGTTATGAAAAGACAAGAAAGGTAATGGAAGAAGCCTACGTCCTCTGGCAAATAGCTTTGGCTCAAAGGACGGCAAACATCACGATAAGTACCTTATAACTGATGGTGCAATGTATCGTCAGGTGTAAACAAACAGTAGAGCAGGGACATAAGTGGGGAATATTCAAGGGTGCCTTGGAAGCAATTTTCAAGTTTGCAAGCTCGGACTTCTACGGTCCTTACTGACTGTGAATCTGAGTCAGAGTCGGTAAGATGCCCGTGACAATGCTGAGAGAGAAACTGCCTAACACTGTGACGGAGAGTCAGGGTGTATCGCATTGTTACTTCCATCTGGTGGATGTGTGCTTTGTCACACCTGGAGAGGTCCAGGTAATTGTGAGGCATATTGTTTCAATTATGATTAACAGGCGATACTACTGGGCAGTTTGCCTCTAAAAAGTATCAACATGTACTTTAGGAAAATAGCATGGACTTTAAGTAAAACTTCCTACTATTTACTACCGTCCCCAAGTTACTTATTTCCACGTCTGGATATTACAGTTGAAGTTTGTTTCCTTCAGGTTACTTGGTGTCATGGACTGAATGTCCCTACATCCCCCTCTTCATTTTGGAGACCCTAACCCCCAGTGCAATGGTATTTGGAGATAGGGCCTCCGGCAGGTAACGAAGCTTAGACGAATTAATAAGGAGAGAGCCTTCGTGATGGGATTAGTGCCCGTATAAGAAGAGACACCAGGGAGCTCTCTTCCTCCCCTCTCCTTGCCATGTGAGGACACAGTGAGAAGGCGGCCATCTGAAAGCCAGGAAGAGAGCCCTCACCAGGGAAATGAATCAGATGTCATCTAGATCTTGGCCTTGCAGCCTCTGGGGCTGTGAGAAGTATATTTTTCTCCTGTTAAAGCCAGCCGGCCTGTGGTATTTTGTTATGGGTGCCTGAGCTGACAAACACACTTGTTACAAAGAACATCCCTGAGAGTTAAACTATAAAGTCAATCTATAAAGCACTGAAAGTGCATTACGCGAAGTCACTGTGGGGAGAAAAGAGACCTCAGGTGAGAGCAAGACTTGACGACAATTGGATTAAAGGTATTAAGGCAGAGGCCAGAGCTCTGCCTGGACCACAGAAAAATATTCGAGTCAAGTACAAAAAATGCTTCACTGGGAACCAGAAACCTGGGAGGCTGGTTTTGCCTCCGAGTCTATAAAGCTCTGCAAACTCAAGAAGCAACTTGAAACTCAATTTTTGAGCTCAAAGAAGTAGAAAATCACTTGCTCTGTCCCTGCGAAAGTGCAGTATATATACCTCTCAGAACTAGTCAGAGAACAGTCACCTGCCTGTCCTACCCTTCCTGTGGGGAGTCGGGGGGCGTGTGACTGGGTTACCACCATCTCTACACCGTGTGGCCAATTTACACAGCCACTGTCCCCTGTCTTCTGCCAGCATACGTGATTCAGCTGGGTCACATTCTATAAGCAACACTTTCATCCACGTCCAGCAGAACAGTCAGGAAGGACTCTTGCCCCCGCCCCAGGACCTACAGAAGTTCATTCTTAAGTTTGCTGTTTTATAAACGTCACCCACAAAGGAGACAGCTGCTAGGCCCAGCTATCACACAATATGTCCTATTGATTAACACAATAAACACGCAGGCATTATTGTACCTCAACACAATTTAAAACCTGTTTCATTCTAGGGCCCATCTTGTCCCTAGTGTTCTATTTTTAAAATACTATTCGATGTCCATAGCTGTTTTAATACAAAGGTATTTCTACTCAACTACTACCTCTCAAGGTCTCAGATATTGTTTTATGCAAAGCTTTTAAATCACAATAAAATGGTGATGAAATGGCAATAACTTAGCTGTCTTTTCCCATCGGCTTTAAATTGCATCGTATTACTCTAAAAATATTTCATATAGGGGCTTCCCTGGTGGCGCAGCGGTTGAGAATCTGCCTGCTAATGCAGGGGACATGGGTTCGAGCCCTGGTCTGGGAGGATCCCACGTGCCGCAGAGCAAGTAGGCCCGTGAGCCACAACTACTGAGCCTGCGCATCTGGAGCCTGTGCTCCTCAACAAGAGAGGCCGCGATAGTGAGAGGCCCGCGCACTGCGATGAAGAGTGGCCCCCGCTTGCCACAACTAGAGAAAGCCCTCACACAGAAACGAAGACCCAACACAGCAAAAATAAAAAAAAATTAAAAAAAAATATTTCATATAGTATAAGCTCACTCTCTCCTTACTTCCCTTCCGTAGGGTTTCTGGTGCACCTGTTATCCTGTGTTCATCCTGAAATTAACGACCTTCTTCTGTGCCTGCCCAAAACCCTGCCACCTTCAGCCTCTGCATCCTCCCAGCAGCCCCTTTGTTTGACCATGTTGGTCTTCAAAGCAGGAACAGGCCAATAAATTCCTGTAGCCCTTTTTAGCTCTATTTCAATATTATATTCCTTAGATTTGTGTGTGAATGCTGCACTGGAATGCATTTTTGGAGCCAAGGTGATGAAGACTTCACATACCCATATTCTCCCAAGAACTTAAGAAAATGCTGATGCAAAGGAAGAGGTTTAGAAATATGTGTCAATTAAATAACCCACAGCCATTTGGGAGAATGAGAATAGTTATTTCTCATCGTAAACACTCATATACACGTGTACACACACGCAAAGGGAATTAAATATTTATGCCGACCTGAAATGCAGACTTCAAAGCACTCAAAGAGGGACAGCCAATTCTTGTTATTTGTAATTTTTATGTTCTATAAAGTTTCCATGAGTCCTGAATTAGCGAACACGGAACCATTTTTCCTATGGAAAACGCAGGCTTAGGTTCCTGGGAGCCTCTGGTCACATTTTTCGTCAGCCAGTCAATACGTGACCTCGTTTTATCTGTGTTTCTGCTAAAAGAAACCTCATTGAATATAGTTTTGGATTCATTACCAGTGAATTCATGGCCAGCAGCGCCACAATGCAGCCTGAACGATGCTCATCTAACACACGTGGGCATCTTCTCTAAGGCACATCACAGCCTTCTTGCTCTTAGGAACACAAGAAGGCACCTCGTCACTATGATCAGGGTCCCCTTTTAACAACAAAATCACCCACAAAGAGCTAAAAAATGCAGAGACCATGCCACTAAAGAGACCCTGAGAAGGACACTGGTCTACAGCACGAGAGCTGATACCAGAAGGCAGAGCGTCGCCTGGCTCAACCTCAGTGAGCAGCTCGGGGATTTGAGGCTCTGTGTAAGTCTGCAAAGGGCCGCAGAGGTGCTGGGAGCACTGATCTGGGGCTTACAGATAACTTTTAGGGAGTAGGGGAGTTTGCAAATACGGACTCAGCAAATATTGAAGATCTACCCTCTGTGGGGCTCCCTGTTGCAGGCAGCGTGCGGGGGCCGGGGGCTTTTCCTTTTGCAATGTTTCCCGAAGACCCATCTGTACGCTTTATTTATTTATTTATGTTTGGCCGTGCCGCACGGCATGTGGGGTCCGACTCCCCGACCGGGGATCGAACCCATGTCCCCTGCACTGGACGCACAGAGTCCTACCCACTGCACCGCCGGGGAAGTCCCATCTACACCCTTGAAAGGGTGTGAAAGGGAAAGACAGGAACTTCAAGTCATAAGACTTCTGTGCCAGCCAGGCTCCACCAAGCATGCCTCGTCTGCACGTGAACCTCGGGGTCCTCACTTAGCAGTAGAATTGGACAGGGTGAGGACACATTTTTTTCATTAGTGCTCATTTTAACTGATATACATGTTTCTGGTGCACGTTAATTTGGGCTTACCATTGTGTGGTTCTTCCTTGAAACCAGTCTGCTGATTCCTGCAAACACTCACACAGAGTGAATTTACTGCGAAAATTGAGACACTGCGGGGTCTCCTACCCCTACAGTAGCACTTTGGAGACCTGCAGGAATTGTGGGGTGACCTCAAACCCACCCAGGGAGGGGCTGGCTCCATTACAGCTAATAATTAAGAGTCCTAGTAAGCATGATTGGTTGAGAATCCATACTCAATAATTATACTATCTGAAAAAAAAAAAGTTAAAAGTCCACTCTGGAGGCATGGGGGCTCTCAAAGGGGACAACTTCAGAAAAACAAAACAAAATAAAATGATATTAATGATGGTGATGATAATTAGAATAATAAACATGGGCAGAGGACTTGCTGCTCTGAGAAATTAGAACAAAAAAATTTAAAAAGTAAACTCAAAGGATTATGTTAGACTCAGTAAACGCGGTGGTGTTTATAAAACACCATGGAATATGTAGAAAGCGTGGTGAGCAGCTAGACAGTGAAAGGCCAGCTAATAAATGGAAATCAAATCTCTGTGCTCAGATGTTTTTTTCCTTTTATTCTTCACTTTCCTTGATACGGCTTAGACTATCTCTGTCTAATAATAAATTATCCATTTTTTAAGTTAAGAATGATTTGCTCGGGCCACATCAAACTGTAGTCGCCGGGCTGCTTGTTCCCCACATCCCAACACTCTGTGCTTATGGAAGAGACTCTGACAAGTACAGGTTTCTGGTAACTGACTATACTGCTGAACTGAATAAATAAGCATTTTCAGAACTCTAATGGAAAACTGATGAACTCATAAAAGTGCTAACAAAAGATCAAGATAAAAAAACAATTAATTACATGGGACTGAGTGAACTGATGAGGATGATTATAATTTTTGTGACTTTCTGTTTGAATAAAAAAAAAAAATCCCACAAGGACTCAGAGGCAAAAAATAGACAAATCAATTCTCACTGCAAAGTAAAGGAGCTGTTACAGTGGAGGATTCCTGGACTGAATGTCAATATTATGACATAGTGTGAGTGTGTTTCGTGTTTGGTAATTGCAGTCATTGTTGCTTTTGTTGTGGCCATCCATGTACAATGCTTGGTGTCAGTTTATTTATCTCTTGTAAAAATAAAATACAGTGTGTGTGTGTGTGTGAAAAAATTTAAAAAAAATTTTAAATAAATAAATAAAACAAACACTCTATGCTTCAAGGGCTGCTTATAATGTGGCCACAGAAAGACCACCGCAAATCGTCGGGTGCTAGTTAAGACCAGGACAGTTATAACCACAGGAGGGAACCGGGAGACATTCCTTGAACCCCCCAGTCGTGATGGAGCATCACCTGAGGTCAGGTGTGCTGTGCACGGTATGATGAAGATGAAGTAAACCATACGCTTTGACCAAGTTTGGTGCTGCTGAAAATGCAGATGGGGACAAACAGCAGGCGGCGGTTCTGACCCGTCCAGACTTCCCTCCTGCCTCCATCACAGAAGCCAGGCTCTGTGTGGTCAGAAATGTGACAGGCATCGGGACTTCCCTGGTGGCGCAGTGGTTAAGAATCCGCCTGCCAATGCAGGGGACACAGGTTTGAGCCCTGGTCCGGGAAGATCCCACATGCTGCAGAGCAACGAAACCTGTGCACCACAACTACTGAGCCTGCACTCTAGAGCCCGCGAGCCAACACTACTGAGCCCACGTGCCACAACTACTGAGCCTGCGCACCTAGGGCCCATGCTCCGCAACAAGAGAAGCCATCGCAATGAGAAGCCCACGCACCACAACGAAGAGTAGCCCGCTGCAACTAGAGAAAGCCCGAGCGTAGCAATGAAGACCCAATGCAGCCAAAAATAAATTAATTAATTTAAAAAAAAAAAAAGAAAAAGAAATGTTACAGGCATCATGCTCTCTACACAGCCTTCCCTGGGTAGGTCAGACCCTGCGTCCTTCCCAGCCCCGTTCCAGGGCAGGTGATGAGTTGGACAACAATTATTCACTGACTATGAGAGGTCTGCCCAGCCTTCTGCCAGGTGCCCTCGCTCAGATTTTCCGTGAATACTTGACACATGTATTTTTCAATTTGGGGAGCTGGTCTGAAATTCCCAAGCAGTCATCTTTCATAAAAATGGTGTGATAGAGGAAGTCTCTAGAATCATTGCTTTTCCTAGGAGCAACTTTATATGTCCTTATGAGCTCCCTCTTCTGCCCACTGTCAGGAAACTGGCTACACATATCTTTTCCTGACCCCTAATTTGTTTATATATTGGATGGGCCAAAAAGTTCGTTCGGTTTTTTTTCCGTAAGATGTCTTTAACTTCAAACAATTGTGTTAGATTGCATGTGACAGTTGTCATATCAGCGTGCATTTAAAAAAAGACATCAAAATTGGTGAATTTTTGTGTAGCCATTTTAATACGGGCCACTTTTTGGCCCACCCAATATTTTCTATGAGAAAAATAATCAATGATGTCACGAGATGTGCACACATCATTATAAGTTGATTACCTTCCTGGAAAATTTTCCTTTCGGTTTTGTCATCTTTCAGATTGCAAAGGAATGCATCTTGAATGCAGACACATCAGGCCAGAGAGGGGAGACATTCGTGGGCAGAGAGCTTCAGTCCTCCACATCCTACCCCTCATAGAAGGTTCTAGCAATGTCTACTCATAAGGCTCATGGTCCAGTTTGGCCACACAGCACTTCCTTCCTCCCACAGACCCCAGTGCAGTGCTCATGGGACACATCTCCAAAACAAAACCCCCTGTCCTGGCGTCCTCTGTCAGAGAAGAACTAATTTACACCCCGACAGTGTTCATGGAAGTGTCTGCCTTCTCCAAGGCAGGCGTAAGTGTAAGTGGTATAGCAGGATTGTTTTGAGGAAAAATCTCCCATCATTATAGGTTTTACCCCTAAAAATGATAACGGAAAATAGTGGGAATTCCAGAATCACTAAGGGACAGAAGGAAAAGAGAGACATGGAAAGGATGCTTGTCACGTAGATGGAGGAAAGCCAGAATGAGGACAATAAACCAGAAGCAGTGTTTTTTATATTTCAGTAACACTGAGTACACACAGTAACCCACCTGTATGGGAGAACAGTATTCCTCCAAGTCAGTGCTAATAACAAGATTCAGTTGGATTTAATACAATCCTAAATCTAATTTAACCTATATTTTAAAAAATGCACATTATATTATTAATTCATTCCCTATACCTATTACTCCTTTTTATTATAAAATTTATCTGACACAAACCAAGAAGGACCTTTATGTTTTTTCAGGCTTTTAAACATCTAATATAGCATATCATCTCTAACGATGTAGAGAAAATCTGTAACAATCAGATTTTAAAAGGGTTGAATATTGTTATAATTCGATGGAACGGGTAAAAAGCACTGTTATTAAGTTACAAAATTCTCACTCTCCCCTTAAAAAATTGGATTCATCAAGAAAATTATGTCATGTCTTCATTTGTTCTTAAAATATAAGAATAAAAAATGCAGCTAACTTTAGTTTTAAAGGCATCATAAGATTAAGAAAATTTTATTTAAAATAACAACTTGGCCAAACTGCAATTTACTAAAGAAATTAGGATAGAAATGTAAAGCACATGTGTGTTTATTGTGCATAAAATAATAAGAATTAAATCTGGTTGAGAGTAAAGGACAGTAGCAGACCCTTGGACTAGAAGTTAGGATATTTCAATTCTAGTTCAACAATGGCCAGGTCTCGGTGGACAAGTCTTGTAAATCACTGCTCAGTCAGTAAATTTTATTGAGCAGCTACTATATGCTGGGGGAATGTATGAAGAATTGGGGTACATCAGAACTGACGTTCCAGCTACTTTTTCTGGATTTCCATTTTTATGGGTCTCTGAATAGGGTTGAGGCTCCCTGCCTACGTGATGTGGTGCAACCTCAGAGCTTCAAGCAGCATCCACATAGCAACTGCTTCCAAGTTGTTATCTCCAGGTTTGCCCCTCTCCCCTGAAATAGGGATTTGCATATCCCACTGCTTGGATGTTTAATAGGCAACTCAAACCTAACCAGACTTCTGATTGGCCATCCCCAAACTGCTCCTCCCACAAAAACCTGGGAGTCAGTCTTGATTCCTCTCCCCACCCCCACCCCAGAATTTCTGGCAGAAAATCCCTCAGCTCTGTGTTCAAAATGCTGTGTCCTCAGAATCTGCTGATTTCTCCCCACCCCACCATCGTGACCCCCAAAGGCTTTGCCTGGATTCCTACAACAGTTTCCTAATAGGTTATAAGTCAACTGCTCTTAGACCTCTACGCCTAAACCTCAACACAGAAGCCAAGTGACTTTTTAAAAATTTAAGATCAGGGGCTTCCCTGGTGGCGCAGTGGTTAAGAATCCACCTGCCAACGCAGGGCACATGGGTTCGAGCCCTGGTCCGGGAAGATCCCACAGGCTGCGGAGCAACTAAGCCCATGCGCCATAACTACTGAGCCTGTGCTCTACAGCCCATGAGCTGCAGCTACTGAAGCCCTTGCTCCTAGAGCCCATGCTCCGCAACAGGAGAAGCCACCGCAATGATAAGGCCATGCACCACAATGAAGAGTGGCCCCCACTCACCGTGACTAGACAAAGCCCTCACACAGCAGCACCGAAGACCCAATGTGGCCCCAAAAAATAATAAAATAAATATATTTTTAAAAAATGTAAGATCGAGTCACCCACTCCTCAATAACTCCAATGACATAGCATCTTGTTCAGAGAAAAATCCACTATCTTTACAATCGGCCTCAACGACCATACATAACCCACCCAATTACCTCTCTACCCCATCACTCTCCTCACTCACTCTGTGCCAGCTCCACCAGACCCCTCGCCCTTCTCCGACACACCATGCACAGTGCTGCCTCGGGGCCTTTGCACCTGCTGCCGTCACGTGCAGTTCTCTGCCCACAGGCGGCCGTGGGGCTCACTCTCTCTCCTCTTCCAGGTCTTGCATTTTCTCAGTGAGGCTTCCCCTACCCAACCCCTTTCCCACCCCATACCCCCCTTCCCTGCATTGTCTGTCTCAACAGCATTTCTCAGGATCTGACATACAAAATATTATACTTATTTTTTATTCTCTGTCTCTTCCTACTAACAGACAAACTAGATGAGAACAAAGATTTTTGTGTTTTTATCCACTGCAGTATCTCCAATGCCTGACACATAATAAATTCTCAATAATTATTTATTGAATTAGCAAGTGACAATGAATGCATTGAAAAAACAGTGGGTGTTAATTATATGTTATCTTCACATATTCTGTGTGTGCGTGCGTGTGCGTGCGTGTGTGTGTGTGTGTGACAGAGAGAAACAGAAAGAGAGAGAGAGGAGGCCTCAAACTTCATGAAATGTCAGCCACTAATCAGTCAACATGCATTACTGAATACTTGCTTTGTACAAGAAAATCTTAGATGCTTTGTTGATAGAAATAGTTCATAATCAAACAGGAGAGAAAATTTAACAGATCTGTAATATCTTGGAAGCTGGGATGAGTGTGGCCTAGTGTATCCTCCATGGCTTCATGGAGGTAAGAATTCACCTTTCTTGGAAACAAGGATAATGATGAGAGATGTCTATGAAGGCCTGTAGGCAGGAGGACCAGATCAAGCAAAGGGGCAGTGTTTCAACCGCAGGCCATGCGTTCTCTGGACCTGGGGTCAATCCACCTGCCAGGAAAGGAGCACGATTTAGGGAGATAGACAAGTAGTCAGGTTACTGGGGCCACAATGTGGAAGACTCTGAAAGCCAAACTAAATTACTGAAAACTAATGGCCAATGAATATCATCTGAATAAGCCAGGAAAACCTCTCGTCAAACAATACACAATACGAGGCCTAAATCTATAAACAGCACCATGATTGGCTGCTCTGGACCACCTGGAAGCCAAGTGCACGGACGGCTCACATTCCCTTCCTCAGCTCCCCTTTACCCACTGCCGTGGTTTTGAGCCTCATGGAAACCAGAGGCCCTTCAGACCCTTGAAAACCACGGCTATAGATCACTGGGGTTTCCCTCTACATGTAATTTACATGTGTCTGCCATCATCTGGAAATCTAGTTAATATCACAGAGCCACAGCTGGCTATGCCTGAATGCCCCTCCTGAGCTGGTAGCCAGGAGATAACCCATCTGTGTGAACCTGGGCCTGGCTTGGCCATCTTCAGTGTCCTTCATCCCAGCACTCATTCAACAAACCTGGCCACGGTGCACCAGGCACCATCGCAGGCAGTGGGTGCAAAACGGAACCTAGAAAAGCTGATCGGGTTAACTGCTGCTGAGGAGACAACAGGTTCGTGTCCTGGAGCTTAAAGGGTGGGATTAACCAGAGTTATAAGGTTGGTCAGAGAAGGAGCTCTGAGGAAGCACGTTTAATCTGAGACGTTGAGGGAGGCAGGGGCTGGCTATGGGGTGAGTGAGGGAAGAGGATTCCAGATGGAGAGGACAGCACACACCAAGTCCTTATGGTAGGAACGTGTCTCAGACATGCAAGGAACTGAGCGATGGTCCCTGGGCTTGGAGGTCATTTGGTTTTTGTCTTCAGAGCAGAGGAGGATCCTCGCTACTAAACATGGCCGAGACTGCAAGATGCATTACTCCTGGTCTGTCCCAGATGCTTCTGCTTTTTAAGTCTGATACATCCACACCTACATCTATATCCTCATGTACACCTACATCTGCACCTACATTCACACCTACCTCTAGACAGACAGACCCTCCCCCCCCACACACACAGACACACACACACAGGCTACTTCCAGAGGTCACTAGGCCAGAGCTGCACTTGCCAAGTATAGTCAGCCCTGAACTTCATGGTTTACAGACTCCACATCTGCAAATTCACTGACTCGCTAAAATCTATTTGTAACCTCAAAATCAATACTCGTGTCACCTCTGCAGTCTTTCACAAACGTGCCCAAGGTGGTGACGATTTTGAGTTGCTGTCATGCGCGTCCCCTGAGGAGGTCAAACGGGGCGACGCCCTGCCTCTTTGTTTCAGCTCAGACTGCAAACCAGGGCCCTGTTCAGGGTTATTTCGTGCCATGTTTTTCACATTTTGTGGGTTTTTTCTTGGTGATCTCGCTGCTGAAAAAGACCCCCAAGCATAGTGCCGCCGGACCGCCTCATGTTCCTAAATGTGACACAGGCCTCACGGAGAAGCCACGTGTGTGAGACAAACTTCGTTCACACATGGGTTATACCGCTGGTGGCCTTGAGTTCAGTGCTGGTGAATCAAGAGTTACATATTCAATATGGCGTCTTTAAACAGAAAACACATAAAAGAAGGTTTGTATTGATCAGTTAAGAAAATGTGGTGAGCAGAGGCCCACAGGAAACCAACGCTGTGTTTCTTCCAGGAGCAGTGGTTCAATGTTCACTAATTCGGTGTTCACGACGCTTTATAGAACACGCCACAGCGAATGACAAGAATTGACCGTAGAAGATTTTGCCTCATTGTACGCAATTGGGAAGAGTGGTATGTAACTGGGAAGAGTGGAATGTAATTGGGAATAGAGGTATGTAATTGGGAAGAGTGCTATGTAACTGGGAAGAGTGGAATGTAACTGGGAAGAGTGGAATGTAATTGGGAACAGTGGTAAGCAGTTGATGAGAGATTAAGGCAGAAAACCAGGAAGGGGGACCTATTTGAAAGCACTGATCTTTAGATTTCTGTACCATTTTTCACACTCTCCAAAGACTTGAAGTAGCCCCTAGATTGGTAGATAAGGCAACGCTAGATTTAATCTCTTTTCAGTGAGCTGACGAGCAATCGTAGTTCTTGGTACACGTGCCCTATTCTGCTGGCACATCTGAAGCTGGAATACGATTACCTTCGGCAACCAAGTTAATTAACAAAACAAGAAAATGAATTCTGAACTGTCCCGTGACTCAAGGACAACCCTCCGTGGGACCGACTGGAATGAATCTGAGTAACACCATTTTGAACAGAATGTTCAAGTTTATATTTTTGTGTGCAGTTGCTTAAAAATATAATTTCTCAGTAAAGACTCCCTACTACACCTGAATCCGTATTATCACCTTGTTCATTCAATTGTATTTAAATAAATCAAAACTCCTCATAATGGTCTCTAAGACTGCGTGATTTCACTGCAGCTTTATTTTGTAACTCTCTACTTGATTATAAATTTCAAACAAAGGGAAGCGTTTGGATGATGATAGCATCCTACCGGATATCTATCCAACGCTAACATTTTGTCCTATTTGCTTCAGTTCTTTTAAGGAGAGGACGGTGGACAGACACAGCTGAGTCCCATCTTTGCCACTGGCTCTGGCCCCGCCTCCTCTCCCAGGTGTACATCCTCGGGATGATGTCTATCCCGCGTCCCTCTTGTTTGGAACCTTGACTACTTCTATACGGAATCATGAAGAACATAAAAGTTTTGCAGGGAAAAAGGAGCTTGGAGGTCACCTAAGTGATCATTATTTTACTGTTTTCTTTAGGACTAGCCAGGGGGGCAATAATAAAAAGCTCCTTGCTCTTTGAGAACCTAATGATGACCCTACTGGGTTATTCACAATACCAGCATGCAAGAGCAAAAATGTACGGGGTCCTCATTCAAGTAACGTGCTTTCGTTTAACCCCTTACAATTTTCAGGAGCTCTGTTTTCATTTCTGTCCCGAGTAAACACAGGATAACTCAACAATGATTACGGGTGTTCTGTTCATTTACTTGCCTTTCAAAAGCACTCATTTTGTTTTGAAAGATGAAGTTCCTTCACATATACTGTATTCAGTGAATGTTCAACTTTATTTTATACACTGTCATGGACAGTGTAACTGGAGACGATGGTCCACAGTGATGGCTACAAGTCCCCCAGGCCACACAAAGAGAGCCCAGGTAGCTCAGATGACAGGCATCACCAAGCCCTATCCTATTAATAATGCGTTAGCTCCTGCCATTGCCTGCAGCTCCACCATCGCTCAGAGAGGCCCTGATTGTGCCTTTGGCTTTCCTGGGTCCTCCACAGAGGACCACTGAATAGCGTATTGCAAAATTCACCGGGTGGTTAGTCATAGAAACCCAAGGCACAAATGCACAGCCACTACCTCCTGAGTGCCTGCTGTTGAACTTTAAGAACGTAAGAAAATGTCATTGAAGCCGAATCTGCAAATACAAATAGATAGCTAGCGGGAAGCAGCCGCACAGCACAGGGAGATCAGCTCGGTGCTTTGTGACCACCTAGAGGGGTGGGATAGGGAGGGTGGGAGGGAGGGAGACGGAAAAAAAAAAAAGAAATTGGTTCTAGAGAATCCACACAGCACATTCTTCTTTCCTGCTGAGAACGAGTGGCCAGCAAACCGCTTCCTGCCTGTTAACCATGAGATAGAGTCCAGGCTCTGTAGTCAAGCATTCAAAGATCCAACCTGCTTTTTCTCTACAGAACCATCTTGCTAGAATTAGACCGACCTGCCTGGTTTACCAAGACGGGCTATAAGAATTCCTCCCCTTCACCTTTCCTTAAGTGATGCCCGTGGCTCAGAATAACCCGAACCATTTTCCTTATCTCCTGAAATCCTCCTGAGTCCTCAAGGCAAAGCCACGTGCCCTTCCTGCCTGTGACCTTGACCTTCCCTGCACCCACAAGACCCCCACCTCCCAGTCTCCTGCATGGACAGCTCTGAAGGGCTGCACCGCTAATAGGACAGTGAACGTACATGCTGAGAGCTCACCTACAAGTGGCATTATTAAGAAGAACCTGGCTTAAAGATCGCTGGTGTGGGAGCCTTTGCTCACACTCACCACTACCTGCTTTGTTTCATTTCTGAGCACACAAAATACACTTCCCAACTCTCGTGCAGGAGGCTGGCACCACAGGACTAATTCTGGCCAGCGGGCCCTGAGCAGAGATGCAAATTCCCGCTACAAGGAAGCATGAGCCCTCTGGTCCCAGATTCGGGAACCGCAAGCCCTACGTGGAGAAGACAGAGCGGCACAGTGAAAACAGCTGAATCTCTGAGTCATTGTGTTGCCCGCAGGAGACTCTGAGGAAATTAAAATGAAAACCTTGGCTGTGCTGAACTACTCTTTTGGCAATAATCTGTAACCATAACACAGCTTCAGATTCTAATCCTGCATCAGCCATTAACACGATAACGTGGACAAATGATGTCTACAGCCTCTGAGGGAGAAGGAATTTGTCTGACAACCTGTAGAGAAGTCAAGCATTGGTTTCCCTACTGCATCGTACTTCCAGTGCGTCCACACATTTTTCTTATTTACTCTCCTAGCAAGGACCACGGAGCTTGCTCCCAGCTCCCTGCCATCGCAAACAATGCTGCAACGAACACGCTTGCGGGTTCCCGAGAAAGGATCTTTACAACCAGGACAGGGTTTCCAGGTGGTATGATGACAAAGTTCTGGAACTAGAGGGTAGCCATGTTCGCACACATTGTGAACACACTTAATGTCACTGAATTGTATATTTCGCCATGATAAGAAAGGTAATTGATACGCTACATTGCTTGAAACATTCATTTCTCTTAAGGAGTTGGGTTTTGTTTGCACTATTGATTTGCTCAGTCAACCTCTTCATCACAGAGAATACCAACGAAACAAGCTCAGACTTTTGCCAAATTAGTAAGATTCCATCTAATGAAGCTTTAGACTAGAATTCAAAAATCATTAACCGGACTAGGAGTCCAGCCAGATGTACCACTATCAGAAGAAAGGGCCTCAATGACTACATTTTTCAAAGTGGAATAATTCATTTATTTCCCTAAAAAGTACATCCCATTAGAGCAAATTTTTATGTCTCTGCACTGAAACATTTCAGTTCTCCCAGTGGGCATAGTGACAATTACTGTAAGAGATGCAGGTTCTTTCAGTTTAAGGTCATATTTGAGCTACACCTGTATCTACACGTATCTACATGTGTATCTATACACATACACACACACACCATCAATATCATAATTTGACATAAATTCCTGAGGAATTAATGTATTGGAGTCAATACATTAGGGCGTCTGCCCTAAGTGTGCAGAAATCGTGCATGTGTCTCGGTTTGAAGAAGAGGGGCCAGAGAGTCGTGGCCAGAACGGATGAAGGAAACTGTTCCCAGTGTGGGCAGCAGCAGCCTGCAATGCAGCATGGGGGAAGGGAAGGTATGTGGGGTCGGTCAGAGAGAACACAGAGCTGGCAGATCTAAGGGGCCAAGAAGTACAGTAGATGATGAAAAGCTAGTAAAGAGAAACAAAGTGCCAATACTCAAGGTCACTTTGCTGAATTCACCTGGCACGATTACAACATCAAATTAAAATAATAAGACCCGGAGGATGAACTCTGTCATCTTCTACAGTTTGGAAATAATAATTTCGTACCCTGAAGGACTGTGCACAATCAGTTCAAAAGGCACCCACATATTTTCAGGAGTGCCACATACCAGACCGATGCCAATGAATTGTGATTGCGGATTTTACTTGTCAAGGAAAAAGGCAAATAGGAAGGGATTCCCTTCATCACGGCTGCATGGTGTATTTGGGGCCAGGAAATGGAAGAGATCATGATTTCCCAAGTTTTCCTAATATTATGTCACCCCTGCAAACGTCAAAACCCTTCACATAACCCTTATTGGGTAATAGATGAACGGGTGGCATACACTGACTAAGAAATAGATACCAATTCCTTCAACACTGCTATTCACACCAGCTTCTAAGTACATCTCAAGTACAGTTGTGCGTAGTAGGTGAGTAAACGACCTTCCCTCTCCAGACTCCAGACACTCACCTTGCAAGGAAATCTACAAATCCTTAGCTCTGTGTCCTGGGATTTCCAGCTTGGTTTGCCAGCATCTGTGCTGGTGAAAGAGAGCTACCTGTTCAACTTATTTTGTATCAGTTATGTGGACTGATTCCTTTCATAACACAGAGCGCCCGTCCATAACTCTTAAGTTCACAGTCATTATCCGAAGTAATCTTCCACTCCTGCCTCTGCTCCGCCCGAGAGGTGAACCGATTTCTCTCCCTCCTATGAAACGTGAGTGTGCTGGGCTACATCCCCTCTGAAACCTCTTGTAGTTCTAATTATTCTGTGATTTTATAACATGATAAAACTGAACTAAGGCGATGGCTGTTAGGTTGTACTTCCTCATGCGTCTTAGTTTGGGGCCCCCTAGAAATAGACTCTAAAGGCTTATGGGGCACCAGTAGTTAAGTTGGAAGATGATTCCAGACACGCCACCAGGAGAGTGGGGAATGGAGCTGTTGGCCCTGTTCCTCAAGGAAGAGACTCCACGTTGGTGTTAAACATGAAAAAACTTGGGGCTTCCCTGGTGGCGCAGTGGTTGGGAGTCCGCCTGCCGATGCAGGGGATGCGGGTTCGTGCCCCGGCCCGGGAGGATCCCGCGTGCCGCGGAGCGGCTGGGCCCGTGAGCCATGGCCGCTGGGCCTGCGCGTCCGGAGCCTGTGCTCCGCGGCGGGAGAGGCCGCAGCAGTGAGAGGCCCGCGTACCGCAAAAAAAAAAAAAAAAAAAAAAAAA
>NW_020837949.1:3937040-4022588 GCF_003676395.1 Aethalodelphis obliquidens | reverse complement strand
AAAAAAAAAAAAAAAAAAAAAAAAAAAAAAAAAAAAAACCATGAAAAAACTTGATGAGGGAAAACGCTTGTGTGAAGGAAAATAGCGAGGGTGGCCTGGAAGCTACCAGACCACAGTGCAAGTCTGATCCCAGCGCAGGAGAGAAGCTTGGGTGCCTTTTTGGGTCCATGCATGCTCTTCAGAGAGTCTTTGAACGAAAGTTGGCCATCAGCGAGGTCCCCGATCTCCCAAGGGATGTTACTGTCTCCGCCACACTCTGTTCCTGGCTGGGAGGAGGGAGGCTGGATGTTGCACAACTGCCATGACAGATTCCAAAGCATAACAGCTGGGGCCTCAGCCAGCTGTTGTCCCTCCCTGCAGTTGGAGGTTGGCCAGGGCTTTCTCAAGGCCACCACGTAAGCCACGGAAGGGACCCAGTAGGGGTGCACTGTTAATCAACTTTCCACATGGGCAATGGGGACTGTGAGATACAGAGTTATCTTATCCCAGGTTGAGGGCTGGGGTGTCCATCTTCCAAGCCCCGTTGTCGAGTTGGTCAGGATTGCGGGCAGGGGCGTGAAATCCATGGCGCCTCTAGCCTGCCACACACCGATCAGAGCGCAGAAAAAGCCCTCAGACAATCGATACAGGTACTTCATTGGAAGCCAGGCCGGTAGGGACAGAAACGGCCAACTGGATATGGTCAGGGCCCCAACAGAGCCTGTGCCACTGCTAGAGACACGTGGCAGCAGAGATCCACCAGCCCCACGCTGGATGCCTCTCTCCAGCATCAAGGCCACATAGAAAGACCTTCTAAAGACAGCTCATGGTCAGGATTTGCTATGTGTGAAAGCTTTAACAAAGTGAAAATACCTACTCCTCGCTGCTGACTTTTTTGTTGTTGTTGTTGTTGTTGTTGCAGTACGCGGGCCTCTCACTGTTGCGGCCTCTCCCGTTGCGGAGCACAGGCTCCGGACGCACAGGCTCAGCGGCCATGGCTCACGGGCCCAGCCGCTCCGCGGCATGTGGGATCTTCCCGGACCAGGGCACGAACCCGTGTCCCCTGCATCGGCAGGTGGACTCTCAACCACTGCGCCACCAGGGAAGCCCTCGCTGCTGACTTGCAAGAAGATACAGAAATCTTGGGACAGACTCCTTTCTTGGCAGCCAAGGAGCTCTATTTAGCCTTATCACTGCCCACTATGAGGTTTTTTCTAAAAATTAATTTATTATTTTTGGCTGTGTTAGGTCTTCATTGCTGTGTGCGGGCTTTCTCTGGTTGTGGCGAGCGGGGGCTACTCTTCGTTGCAGTGTGCGGGCTTCTCACCACGGTGGCTTCTCTTGTTGCGGAGCACAGGCTGTAGACGTGGGGGCTTCAGTAGTTGTGGCACAAGGGGCTCAGCAGTTGTGGCACATGGGCTTAGTTGCTCCTCAGCATGTGCGATCTTCCCGGACCAGGGCTCGAACACATGTCCCCTGCCTTGGCAGGCCGATTCTCAACCACTGTGACACCAGGGAAGTCCCCCACCATGAGCTTCTAACAGCCTTTTTTTCTTTCTTTATGAAATAAATTGAACAGACTATTTAAAAGTTAAATAATCAGGCCATCATAGGGAAGACCCAATAGACTTGAAGTAAGGAAACAAGGTACAAGACAGTTAAGTTTCAAATAAGAGCAGAGCTAGCATTGCAAGAAGCCCTAGCGAGCCAAGGGGGCCAGGGTGGGCACACTCTAGGGGCAGGTAGTGGGTGTGATGACATGAGTCTCTCACTGAAGAAGAACAGATTCTGTAGAACAGGGTGTTTAGAACACACTTCTAATTGGTGGTCATTGTTTGCAAAATGCAGACTTGGACTACTCCACAGCCTGGGGTTATATAACCAACTCATTTTAATAAGGGCTGAAAACGCCAAAGCAATCAACATGACAAATTCTTCTGGACTGACTTGCAAAGGAATAGATGATGTACCTGCAAATATATGAATATCCATCATAGCTCCTAGGAGGATAGAGCTTTCACACTATGTGCCAGAAATTTTCTCATGGCATTACAGAATTTAGGAGCATTCCAGAATCGCCCAGAATTGCCCCAGATGCCAGAGTGACCGATATGTGCTTGGTCTCAGTGTTCTGCAGAAACATCAGCTCCGCAGATGGCCCACTGAAAGTTCAGTAGGTGTTCAATAAATATTAATGAATGTTGATGCTAAATTAATTGTGGAAGTGGTAGGTGGCATCATAGGAAGACTTCTCCTACGCGGAATGTATTTTTCTCAGTCCTGCTTCTAGACTGATGAGAGAGGATGACTTACAATAAATTCATTTCACTCTTCTCCCAGATCCAGAGCTAAAGATGAGACAGCCAGCGTGTAGTCACACGTTCAAAATGTCCCTGGTTTTTGCTTCTGCCTCCCTCTGCTGTAAAGGCTGGATGCCAGTTTGCATCGCAGGTGGGTAAACTAAAACTATCCCGCTTTTCTGAAAGAGATGATCACAGATAGGAATTTTAATCAAATACAATGCACAACGTGTCACCTCATCTTGTTGTTGTTCTGTCGTTTGCTTAGCGTGGTGTGAAGAGTGGGCAGCTAAAAGACAGAGACCGGTAAACTTGAAATCTCACCATCAGAAACATGGAATGGCCACTAAAACTTGATGTAAAAACTCCCAGTGGTGGTGGCCTGATGGTGACATTACAGCTCATCCCCTGGAGCAATTAGCAGGAACCCCAGGACTAGGCCCAGGTTTCCACTCTTCCCTCAGATACTGAATATCAGCACTTGTCTGTTTTTAAATTCCCAATTCAAGTTATAGAAAAATAGTATCCCCAAAGTACGATTCATTAGTAAAGCTGGCCACACTACAGTGAATTTTCTAACCTTCAAATTAATCATTAAAAAATAGTGATGTGCACTTATATGTGGAATCTAAAATACGACACAAATGAACTTATGTATGAAACAAAAACAGACTCACAGACTTGCCAGGGGGAGGGGAGTGGGGAAGGGAAGGATTGGGAGTTTGGGATTAGCAGATGCAAACTATTATGTATAGAATGGATAAACAACAAGGTCCTACTGTATAGGAACTATATTTAATATCCTGTGATAAACCATAATGGAAAAGAATACAAAAAAGAATATATGTATAACTGAGTCACTTTGCTGTACAGCAGAAACTAATACAACAATGTCAATCAACTATACTTTAATAAGATTAAAAAAATAGTGATATGGGTTATAGAAGGTAGCTTCTGAAATGCCTCCCAAGGATTCCATTGGATCCTATGCTTAGTGATAGCATAGTCTCCAGTTGTGCTGAAAACAGAAGAGGTTTTCTAATGTTACCTAATAAAGTTGCTTATTCAACTAAAGGGACTTCTGAGCACTGTAAAAGTTACCATCTGGGTTTTCCTTGCTGCTTATAGTATAATATGAGAGAAGGAGAGATAAAGTGAGGTAAGAATATTTAAACAGGGCTTCCCTGGTGGCACAGTGGTTGGGAGTCTGCCTGCCAATGCAAGGGACACGGGTTCGAGCCCTGGTCCGGGAAGATCCCACATGTCATGGAGCAACTAGGCTCGTGCACCACAACTGCTGAGCCTGTGCTCTAGAGCCTGCGAGCCACAACTACTGAGCCCACGTGCCACAACTGCTGGGACCTGCGCTCTGGAGCCGGTGCTCCGTAACAGGAGAGGTCACCACAGTGAGAGGCCCACACACCGCAATGAAGAGCAGCTCCAACTCGCCGCAACTAGAGAAAGCCTGCACGCAGCAATAAAGACCCAACGCAGGCAAAAAAAAAAAAAAAAAAAGAATATTTAAACAAAAAGACAACAGGAGACCCCAAGACTAAAAAGATACACTCAGAGACTTCTGGTTTCAGCCCCAACATGGAAAGAGTTTAGGGGTCATCACTCCCATCCTTACAACAAGGAAAACCTGAATGCACTGAAAATCGATGATGTTTCTTGGACCCAGAAGAGCATGGAGGCGCCAGGGCACTGGGCTTCCCAGGAATCTGCAGAGGTGAGTGAATACAGGAAGGTGGGGCTGAGATCTGCTTCCCTGGAGACACAAACCCGAAGGACCCTCCCTCAGTGGGAATTGTGATGAATTTCTGGAGGCTGAGAGTGGAGCAGTGCGGGGGCGGGAAACTCTGCGGGGCCTCAGGGCGCCACCCACTTGTGGATTTTACCTCCAGAAAAGAGTGGACTTGAGCATATGTGTTAGTGTGAAGCGCTCCCAGTCGCTCCAGGCAGCCGTAACAATGACCCCTGCCACCTGATGACGCCTACGGCCTTGCTAAGCTCCTTCTACACATCAATATTTCGGAGCCAGTTTCTTTACCCAGAACACAGCACGATAACACCTACCTCAGAGCTGTAAAATCAATGAGAGAAATAGTTTGCCCAGAGATATTCACCAGGGAAAGCAAAGCCCAGATTCTAGACCGACACCTGCCTCCACAGCCCTGCCGGGTCCACGGCGGTACTCAGATGCCCCAAATGTGCCTTCACATTTGTGGAACAGAAATGTCACGAGTCACCTTTGAACTGTCAGTGGGCAAAAGCGACGGTACATGATAACTTATTTTGCAAAACAGAGACGATTCCTGTTTGGACTCGGGACTATTAAAGAAATGACTGAACGTCAGCCAACACCTGAGACTGAAATCTCCCTTCTACTGTTCTAGGGGCACCATATGGAGATGTGCTTCTGTTAGCAACTCCCTGTGCAGCTCTGGTTCCCACAGGTGAAACCAACTCCGTCCTTCGTTTTACACATGATGAAACTAAGGCTGTGGGACTGGGAAATCGAAACCGAATTATGAGCCTTGACATTTCCACACAGAATATTCAAACTACCACTACCTAGAGAAATCTAGGCAAAACTTCACATTTGGCTAAATAACATGGCTGTATCCTAACGGTCCACTGTTCAGACTTGTGATTCTAACTGTTGCAATGCAGTCTTCATGGACCAAGTGCCCTTTCTTGATTTCTTTCTTTATTTTTAGTTCCCAAGGGTCAATTTTCCACCTCTACCCGAAGGCTGCCTAATTAGACCACGACTTCCCAGGCGCCAAAGAAAGAAGACGGAGGAGAACATACAAAGAAAAAACCCTGGGGACATGCAAATACTTCACTTCAGAAAGAAGTGGATGCACTCTGCTGCCCTCCCCCCAGCACGGCCCGGGTCACGCAGATGGCGCCTCGCAGACCGCCGCCTCGTGCAGCGCCTGCCCCGGGAGCTGTAGCTGGTGGGGACTCTGCCGAGGAGCCTGGGTACCGTCCCAGCTCGTCCTCCGCCCCCTCCACTGCCTCGTCTTCCCCGTGCAGTGGCGCCCGGCAGAGCCTCTTTTGCCACCTTCCGACCATCCCGGGAAGATTTGGCGGCTCCAGCCGGGGCACGAGCTGCAGGCGAGTGCGGGCGCCCGCCCCTCCAAGTGGCCCTGCTCAATTCAGCCGTGCCGGCGGCTGAGCTGCCTGGTCCGCACGGACTGCGGCTGCAGGCGCGGCGCTGGAGGGCGTGGAGGGGTGTGCGAAGGTCGGTGCTGGAGGCCCGCGCGAGCCCGTGCGCTACGCGCCCTGCAGCCGCAGCTCCGCCCGGGGGGGGGGCGGGGGGCGCGGGCTTCTCGTGCTTCCGCGGCTTTCCCCACCCCTTACTCGGGTGGAAGAGCTCAGTCCTGCGGCTCCCACCCTCCCCATACACTTACCTCCTCGCCCCACCTCGGAGCTCGCCTTTTGGATTTGCTCGCGCTTCTGGTCTGGAGAGTCCTGGACTATTTCCCGGGAAGGCAGCCCTGGGCCGAGCGCCCTCGGAGCAGGCGGCGCCGGCCGGGCTTCCTCCGGGTCCCAGCAGCTGCTTCTCCTTCTTCGGTTCGGGCTGCAGGGCTTGCCATCCCTGGGCCGGGGGCCCCACGGAAACCTGCCGCGTGGGGACGCTGCCCGGACGTGGCTGCACAGGGAGGACCCACCTCGCCTCCGGGAGACGCACACCTTGCCATCCTCCACGCGCCAAGGAACTTTTTTAAAGGTGGAGAATCGGCCTCCAACTTCCTCCGGACATGAATCAGACAGCGGGAGCCTCCAATAACGTCAGATGTCCCCCGGGGAAAGGCCACAAGGTAAGGGACCCGCGACGGAGGGGCTGGTGCGGGAACCTGGAGAGCAGGTGGCGGCTGCAGTTTGCGGGCGAGTGGACAGGCGCTGGTTTGCGTATTCCGAGCCGCCGGCCCCTCCTCAGCCGGGGAGGGGGTCCTTGAGTCCTGTCGGTGGACCGGGCGCGGGGGTTTGTGAGAACAGGTGGTGTTTAATCGACCCAAAGCCAACGCCAGGCTCTGCAGGTGCAACTGCTCTGGGCTGCCCGGGGCGCGGCCGACTTGCTGGCAGACGCAGCTGTTTCCACTGATTGCCGCGTTTCGGGTAGGGCGAGAGGTCAGCCGGGGGGCGGGAGGCAGGGCCTCTCGGAATCAGCCCGCGACACCTGCGCCGGAGCTTCCATTAAGGGCTTCCCAGGAAGCGTTCTGGGCTCTGCCCGGGGCGCACGCTCTTGTCGGTGTCACGGACACGTGCGTAATTAACTTTAATGGGCCGCTGCGTGCCTGGAATGATTTCCAGGAAATTACTGACGTTCAGAGGAAAGAGGGGCGGGCAGCGGCCCTCTGAGGAGCTGTTCTGAGAACCTCTCCAGTGGCCCAGAGCGGGAGGGACATGCCCAGGGAAGCATCTCTGTCCGCACGCAGAGAAGCAGATCCCCACGGAGGTCTCGGTTCCACGGCGATCTGGTGCGCGGCACAGCCTTGCTTGGCTATGGTCAGTTGTCCTCTTTTCTGCCTCACCAGTCTGTTCTCACCTTAGGTAGTGCTTAGCTTGCGAGGAAATTCCTTACCTGGGTTACACAGGGAAGCTGCGCGGCCGTGTGTGTATCAATGTGCTTTAAAAATATTTTAGAGTATTTCTCATTTCTTTTTTTTTAACTGAAAGAAGGCAAGTACTTTGGATCTTAGATATGATGTTACCTGAATCTGTGCTGTGAGCTTTTGTCTTGTGTTTGCTACGCCTGTTTTTGCTTCTACCTTCTTTATATGCAGAGAAGCATGTGTTTACTAGCGTGTTATTAACAGATTGTTCTCATTAATACCTATTTGTTGGCTGTTGGACATACGTGGAGCTGAAGTGAGTAATGGTATTAGATGCGTTTGGTGGATAAGGGAACTCCTGGTCTGTTATGTAACATAAGGATTCAGGACTGAATACTTTTATTTCAATTAAGTGATAACCAGCGTTTTCTACTCCGTTCAGGCCTGAGTGAAATATTTGAATCAGCGACTCATGTCTTGATCTCTGGTCTCATTAACTATGATTCGAGTAGTTACACTTTTCACGTTTACTTTATTTAATATCCTTAGGAGATGTCTTTTTAATATGGTGTCGCTGATATTATAAGACTTTAAAGATAATAAAGTTTCACTCATCAGTGAGTATGTAGTAGAGACATTCAGAAGATCATTCAGTAATTTCTTTTTTAAACTGCCTTCGGTTCCGATGGTAAAGTGGCTTCTTGGCAATACTGCAGGGTATTGACACCAGTAAAACTTTCCGGGAAGCGTCAAACACACAACAACAATTTAGAATGTACTAGAAAACCTCTAGTCATGAGTTAGGGATCACCCTGTGCCTCTAGCCGGTGCCCAACAAATGCTTGGTCCATTGAATGATATTAATTCAATAAACAATCATCGTCAGGCATTTATTTAGCAAACACTGTAAACTCCTACTAAGTTCCAAGAACTCAAATAAAAATCTGCAGATTGCTTTCACTCTCTAGAACACAGCTCTAGTCATACCCACCCTTCATGCTTTAAAATCTTTGATGGTCCCCATTGCCTAAAGGGAGGTTATGATTATCCATCTGCTGGGAGAAAAAAATTCCAATCCCCTTCCTCAAAGAAGAATCTAGTTAGGTTGTCCTCTGCCTTCGCACTCTGTAAGTTGTAGTTGGTAGTTGGTTTTGGAGGTTGCTGCAGTGCTGGGATGGAGTAGGGTTAGTGAATGTTCGGGAGAGAATGCGGGGCACGTACGGAGCAGGGGTTAACAGTCGACATTGGAAAGTACTGGACAGACCACATGAGGCTTAGGTTTCAAGAGTTTTAGTAAAGCATCAAACTTAATAATATCAGTTTATTTTATTGTACGTTTGAAGTGTTTGTTTCCATTTTATGTGCTCTTGGGAGGGTTCCTGTTGGGACACTTCTTGGGCGGAAGAGCCTCAACCTCTCCGGAAGCCGTTTCAGCTGGACTCCCTCTCGTGTTGTTTATTTACTGAGGACTGTCGCAGCCGTTTCTGTTCGGCACTTTATTATGACTTGTTCTTGGGCAGACGTTCCTTGGGAAACATTTACTGTCTTCCTCTTTTCGGTGGCCACTCAGTGGTTGAGTTTAGCCATCGTGGGATGTGTTTTTTGCCTCTGGGATCCTTCTCAAATATTGACACCCCCAGAATTGGGAAAAGAAAGGTCCTTGTTGTAGCTTCCTTGCCCCTGACTGTGGGGTCATCGACCATCTGCTAATAGCTGCCACGGACCACAGAGGGCACCAATCCAACTGTCATCCCTGGTGTGGGCAGGAGCCACTGGTCCAGAGTGACAGCCACCTGGCACTGGGAAAGTAAAATGTCCCCACGGGATCCTGCAGTCTCCCCTACCCCGTGTCAGTCTGGTGCTGGGCGCACTGAACGTATCCGTCAAGCACTGGTCAAGCACCAGTCAACAGCCAGGGCTGTTCTACAGATACTTGCAAGAGGGCCTGACAGCTGGGTGCAACCCACAGACCAGGGGAGCAGCTTACCTGGGGCAACTCCACAGGGGTGGGCTCTGCACCCGCCAGGGCTTACTGACTCCTGCCAGCTCTGGTCTGCTATTGAGACTTTCTGGAAACTCACTAAGTGCCTTATTCTCTTGCTTTCTTTTTTTTAAAAAAAGATACAAAATGAATGGTATACACTTTATGCTACTAATCACACAGAAATACACATGTGAAGAGAAAGGCAGTAAGGAAATATACCACACTGTTAACTCTGATGAGCTCAGTGTTAGGAGACAGAATGATTCTTATTTTCACTATACTTTCCACTTAAATCTTCCATGGTTATAATATATTGTAGGGTTTTGTAGGTTTTTTTTAAAAATATATTTTGCAATAATATCACTAAACAATGTGAACATTTAAAATTTTGGTTTGGAAAACTTACATACCATTGTAGAAGGAATTTATTAAAATCCAATATAACCTTTATAGAAAGAAGAGCTGCAGTTTTATTATTTATACAAGATGTTTGCATTTCTTTTTCACAGTCTGAAAGATACTAAAGTCTTCCGTGGTAAAAGGTGGGGTTACTGATACATCTCAGTATTGCAGAATGGACAACTTAAACTTTAATGTGTAGCCGCTCAACTGTATTCCAAAATTATTCTGTAATTTGTTTAAAAAATTTTTTTTTCCTTATGTTAACTTCTTACTTCATTGGTGCTAATTACTAATCCTTTTCTTCACTGCTTTTTGAAACATAAGAGCAGTGGTACATAGAAGTGACTGCTACTGATGTGGGGTGAGCATATTCAGGCCTGCAGGGTAGCCTCACACTCTGTTTTCTGATCTCGCCAGAGTATTAAAATTTCAATGTCATGCGTATTGAGAGGAAAATAAATTTTATATTTAAAACATTTTGACTGATAAACTAGATACAATATTGTATCTGAAGCTCTAATTTTGATTGCTTTATGTTGGGCATTTTTATAGTTGTTGGGGGAAATCAAGAGGACATAACTGCTGGTTGACCTGTGAGCTGGACCAGGGCAGTTGGAGGCTCCTCCCCCCGCCCCCGTCCTTGGAAGCTGCGTCTGCCTACTGTTCCCACAGTGGGAGCCGTTCCAAGGACGCAGCGTTGAGAGAGTGAGCTGCTGTTGAGACCACCTGGCCTGAATACGTGACTGAACCCAGTTAAGGCCTATCTATAAACTTGAGGATTCTGGCGGGCGGGTAAGGAGATCTGCGGGTCTTGGGGCCACCCGAGATCCAAGTCCCCTTGCTTATTAAAACTGCCCCCCTGCCAGTCTGGAGTGGTCTCTCCTTGCCCTCCACATGTGGGGGCAGGTTTCAGATTACACCCGGAAGCTCCTGAGGTTTTGAACCAGAAATAATCCAAGTGGTAAAAGTTTCTTTCTGATGAACTTAGCTTCTTTCTTCCTATTCACTTCTGCTTTCTACTTCTAGTGCTTATTTCACCATGAGACAGGGATGGCAAAGATATGGCCTATGGGTTCAGTTCAGGTTGGGTCTCTGTCATTTTCCCTTCAGGGCATTAAAAACAAAAGACTCTGTCAACAGAAAGCATTTTGGTTCAACAGGAGTATGCATTTTGTGAAATAATACTAGCTAGACCCACCTGCAGTTTTACTTGGCCTTTATTCTGAAAGGTATTTGTTTCCCGTTAGAGAATTCTGAGTTGAAAAGATTTTGGTTTCTCTTCCAGCACTTTTTTTTTTTTTAACATCTTTATTGGAGTATAATTGCTGTACAATGGTGTGTTAGTTACTGCTGTATAACAAAGTGAATCAGCTATACGTATACATATATCCCCATATCTCCTCCCTCTGCATCTCCCTCCCACCCTCCCTATCCCACCCCTCTAGGTGGTCACAAAGCACCCAGCTGATCTCCCTGTGCTATGCGGCTGCTTCCCACTAGCTATTTTACATTTGGTAGTGTGTATACGTCCATGCTACTCTCTCACTTTGTCCCAGCTTCCCCCACCCTGTGTCCTCAAGTCCATTCTCTACGTCTGCATCTTCCTGTCCTGCCCCTAGGTTCTTCAGAGCCTTTTTTTTTTTTAGATTCCATATATATGTGTTAGCATCTTTCAGCACTTTTATTTTTTTAAATTTTATTTTATTAATTTTTTTATACAGCAGGTTCTTATTAGTTATCCAATTTATACATAATAGTGTATGTATGTCAATCCCAATCTCCCAATTCATCCCACCACCACCCCCTTTCCCGCCTTGGTGTCCATACATTTGTTCTCTACACCTGTGTCTCTATTTCTGCAGCACTTTAAAGGTGGCATTCCACTCAATTCTGGTCTCAGTTTTTTCTACTGAGAGTGAGTAGTCATTTGCTACACTGGTCCCTGTGTGTAATGTGCCATTTTTCTCTATATACTGTCAAGATCTTCTCTCTGGTTTTCATTGTTTGAATGTTACATGCCCGGGCATGGTTCTCTTCCTGTGTATCCTGCTAGGGGTTCAAAGGTCATCTTGAATCTTTAAATTCACCACATTTGGGAATTTTGTGGCCATTATCTTTCCCAATGTTTTCTCCTGCCCTATTCTCAATTTGTTGAGATGACAATTATACATATGTTAGGCACTTTAATATCATTTTGCAGATCTTCATTTTCCTCTCTCTTCTTCAGATACACAGTCATTTCTATCGCTCAGTTTTCACATTTTGTGCTGTCTTCTCCATTCTACTGTTTGCAACTTCAGTGGTTTACTTCAGATGTTGTATTCTTAATTCCAGAATTCCCACTTTGTTCTATCTTCCCTGCTTAGATTTGCGGTCTTTCATTCGTTGTGTGAGTCCCATTTTCCTTTAATTGATGGCCCTCATTAGTAATCGCCACTTTTAAAATCCTTGCCTTCTAACATCTGGGTCGTTTGGGGACTGATCTGTGTTGATTGTGCTTCTTTGTTGAGAATGGGTCACGTTTTCATATTTCTTTGTATGTTGAGTAATTTTGAATTTTATCCTTGACATTGTGAATGTTGGGTGGAGACTGGTTTCTGTCCATTCTCACTAAGGTAGGCACTTAAGTAAACAGCAACTTACATGTAATTGTGTTCCTTTATCTTTATCTAGATCACCTTGAATTTCTCCAGTATTTGCATGCCTCAGGGGGCACCCAGGGATTTGGGCAGCATTTATACACAGAATTTGAGGCTGTCCTACTGTTTTTTTTTTTTTAGTTCTAGAAATCCCCCCTCACTTTCTAGCTGAAGCAGCTACCTCAAACCCTGTCCTCTACAAAATCTGCTCACTTCGGGTTGTTCTCTAGGGCTTTCAGATTATCAACTTGTTTTGCATTTTGAAAATTACATGTGTGAAGCTGGTTTGTCATGACCTTAACTCAGCCATTGTTGGGTCTGGGACTCCCCCTGTCTCTCTCACCAATAAATTTAATGCCCAGACTTTAGAATCAGTGGTTTGGGGGACCTCGCCTAGTGGAGCCCTGGAACCAGTGACATCAAGTTTCTATAACTCAACAGCCCTCTAGACTTACTCCTAACTTTTTCTAAATCTTTTTTTTTCTGTTTCAAATTCTTTATTATACGTTATGGTTGCACAGTTTGAAGATGGTTCAATACAATTGATTTTCAATTTTTCTTTGAATATTTTCCAGATTACTACATGGAAGTGACCATGAAAATATTTGGCATTTTAAAATTTTGAAACTCTGAACAGGCACTTACATGAAGGAAAACATTACCATTCACAGATAACCACATTTAAAACAGCTGCTTCAGGGCTTCCCTGGTGGCGCAGTGGTTGAGAGTCCGCCTGCCAATGCAGGGGACACGGGTTCGTGCCCCGGTCCGGGAACATCCCACATGACTTGGAGTGGCTGGGCCCATGAGCCTGTGCGTCCAGAGCCTGTGCTCCACGACGGGAGAGGCCACAACAGTAAGAGGCCTGCGTACCACAAAAAAAAAAAAAAAGATGCTTCAGCACAGGGTACATGGAACCTTTTGCCAGTTAAGAAGTTGGTTACTGACCATTTTTCAAAGTGCCGTAGTAGTAAAACAGGCTTAAAGAAATGTAATTTGAGTTACTTAGCTTACTCATAAAGTAAGTTTAACTGACAAGACTTGCACTGAAGTGTATAAAAAAATATTGGTACAAAAACCACTGAACCATAAGTGAAAGTAGTTTCACACAACAGGCTTCGTTTTAGTTCCTACACCCCACATTTAGTGTCTTTGCAGTCAGACCCCATGCATAGCATAAAAACACATGACTGCAACCTTCTTTTTTAGAGGGTTTGAATATTACTTGAATTTAATGTTTAAAAAATTTAAACAGAGTGGATGAAGAAGTTTAAATTTGAGTTTGAACTAGTCAAGGTTCCAATTTAACAAACATGAAATTGTCCAGATCTGGGTAACTACATACTTCACCTATTCTCCTGGGTCCCCCATCCTCAAATTTTCCCCTGAAAAGGGAAGAGAATATTTGCAAGAAAATTATATTTGCATATATGTGCTAAAAAGATTCATTAAACCAAAAAAATTTTTTTCGAAGTATTTACGGAAAAATTGTATAGTTTTAACAAACTAAAATGCCAACATAGAGTCAACTCCACATTGCAGAAAACATACAGTGGTACCTATCAGTTAGTAGTAGCAAAATGGTTACTTAATATGGTACCCACCCCCCCAAAAAAGCTGCAATGACATGCCACATAATCTCTTACGGAAAAAAATTTTAAATTCACACCACAGAAGACTTCAAAGAGAACAAAATTCAGGAAGCCATGGAATGGTGGACTCAGAGGCACCTACAGTGAAACACTTGTATGCATTTCTCAAACATGTATGGAAAATCATAAATGTAGTTTTCAAAAATACTGAAATGCCATGTTTTAAATCTTTGCAGGATGTACAGGCCACTCAGGTTTTCTAATTTTATTTGAACACCCAATATGTAATTTTTTGCATGTAGAGAATAAGAGGTAGTCATTAGCATGAAAAAGGAGAAGCAAAGAATTTGTAATCAACATTATGCAGAAAGAAAGCAAAATTACAAATACCAACCTACTCACATGAAAATCTTTAATGTTTATGCTGATGTATAGCTGAGTGCTTATCATTAAATGAAAGTGTGCAGTTAAAAAAAAAAACAACACGGCAGTTTAAGAAAGTTCCAGTGTTTCAAAGAAAGCATTTTTTAAATATGTATATACGTGAAGAACATTTAGTTATGCCATAAAATAAACTCAGCACTGTACGATAAAGGAAGGCTATCGTAAATGGGGTTTTGGCTTTTTCCCCCGCCCTACACGCTGCGACCATCTTTAACCTGCCGAGCTTAAATCTCAACGGATGTAGGAGGTTTTTTCTTCTTTTTTTCTCCTATTCAGTTCACATTTCAGGCGGCTCAGCAGATGCCTGTGATTCTGGCGATTCAACTCTCTGGTGAAAGTTTGCCCTCTGTTTCCTCAGTTTTTCAGGAGCTTTTCTCCACAAAATGATCTCCTGCTGCTTGAAGTACGTCCTGTCTTCCTCATCAACAAGGACTAGAATTAAAAAGTGCCTTATGGGGCTTCCCTGGTGGCGCAGTGGTTGAGTGTCTGCCTGCCGATCAGGGGACACGGGTTCGTGCCCCGGTCCGGGAGGATCCCACATGTTGCGGAGCGGCTGGGCCCGTGGGCCGTTGCCACTGAGCCTGCATGTCCGTAGCCTAAAAAAAAATACCTTATGGAAAATTTTTTGTTCACATCTCTCACTGTTGGAGTTGGGTCATATCCCACTAAAAACAGTCTTATTGGAGTTTATTCTCCTTTTACTGGTGTGCCATCCGTTATTTCATATTTAGCGATTGTTTCTGTTGTGGCACTGGGTCCAATTCCCGTGATCTCTTTTTTAAATCAATTGTAACTCCATGTGTTGGATTTTTTTTTTAATTAATTAATTAATTTATTTATGGCTGTGTTGGGTCTTCGTTTCTGTGCGAGGGCTTTCTCTAGTTGTGGCAAGCGGGGGCCACTCTTCATCGTGGTGCGCAGGCCTCTCACTATCGTGGCCTCTCTTGTTGCGGAGCACAGGCTCCAGACGCGCAGGCTCAGTAGTTGTGGCTCATGGGCCCAGTTGCTCCGCGGCATGTGGAATCCTCCCAGACCAGGGCTCGAACCCACGTCCCCTGCATTGGCAGGCAGATTCTCAACCACTGCGCCACCAGGGAAGCCCCATGTGTTGGATTTTTATTCTTACTAATAAGAAGTAAATTTTTCCCACAATCACATCCTTTAAATGATACTTTGATTTATTATATTCAAATTCTACTTGTAGACAATCTTCAGTGCCCGTTTCCATCTTAACAGAGTTGTTGACATCAGGATAGGTAGCAGGCTGGTGAACAATAAGGGCATACATATTCCTTTACCAAGTCTGTCAGTCTTCTTGCTGTTGTCACTTTAAGGAAATACCTTAAGCAGCATTGGCACCGATATGAGTCGCGTGGCTTTTCCACTTGTGTACATACAAAGTCATAACTTCTGCTCCGAGCCAGTTCTCCAGGTAAGGCTAGTTCTTTAGGTTTACAGACTCGTGAGTATTACTCTTGTCATTGAAAAGTTCAGTTTGACCTACAAATTCAGTTCGGATTCTTTGGTGTTCCAGCCTCTTTCCAGGTTGCTGAAAGGCTACGCTTACCTTTCCTGAAACAGATTCTCCATCACAGAAAAGATAGCGCTTTTCTACTTTGCCAACTTCCGTTTTCATTTCCACCATTTTCCTGTTTTCCCCATCATTAAGGACAACATCGATCTCACACGTGGGACCAAAAAATCCTCCAAGAAAACCCATTGTCGGTGCTGCCACCGCCGCGTCCCCCCCACTTCACTCCTCTTCCTTCAGGAGAACTCCCAGCGCAGGCTCCTGTTTTTCTAAATCTTTAGTACAAAATTTAATGCTCCTCTGCACTTTGAGACCATATCCAGGAAAGAAAGGCCAGCTGGTACCATTCTCCCAGTATTGCTTTACCCTCCTACCTTCCCCTCCCCAGGACTCTTTAAATCTCTGTGAACCACGCTTCTTGTTGGTTCTCAGTCTTTTTTCATATCGTCTTTTGTCACTCTTGCCTCTCCGTCTCTCTTTTTTCCCTCCAATGTATGTGCTCCAAAATTCACATTCTGATAAATGATAACTTGTTAAATCGAAAGGTTCTCATTTGTTCCTTTTTCCCCTTTCACAAAAAACAAAAGCCAATTTAATGATCTCCCTTCTCCAAGATAACTCCTCATTTCCCACTCTTTCCTGCCCCTTCCAGTTTAGATCCGCAGAGCTTCGCTTCATGGGCCATTTCACCCACTTTCCAAACTTTTCCTCAGTCTGCACTTTTTCTTTTTGGAATTAAGCGCCTCCTCCTCCTTTTCACGGGTGGAAGGATTTCCCTACCGCGTCTGGGGACACAGCTGAATCACCGACTTCCTCTCCTTAGGAGGCCTTCCTAGTGGTTAGATCAGCCGTGACTCACAAGCTGCTCTGGGCATCACAGACACACGCGAGGCTTGGGAATTGTGATTATCGCTGTCATAACGTGGTTCACGTCCTGCCTTTTCTCCTCCCTCACACGTTCTGGCCTGGGAGTGAGCACATCACAGCCACCATCCCTGGCCTGGGAGTGAGCACATCACAGATCTAGAATTCACCTGACAAGGTGTCCATCGTAACTCTGGGTTGCAGGTACCACTCTCCAGCTTGTCTTTTGGCTTGAATTCCAGACCTTTCTACCTGTTCTGATCCCTGTACCTACCAGGACCTCAGCCGACAGCTCTTACTGAATTCCCAGCTTCCCTGATCCTGACCACTGACATCTGTCATCCTCTGTGGGAGTGCCTGTTTTTCCCATTAGAGAGAATCCTCTTTGTTTTATTTTATTTTGTTTATTAATTATTTATTTGAAGTATAGTTGATTTATAGTGTAGTGTTAATTTCTGCCGTACAGCAGTGATTCAGGTATACATGTGTATACATACTTTTTCATATTCTTTTCCATTATGCTTTATCACAAGATATTTAATATTGTTCCCGGTGCTATACAGTAGGGCCTTGCTGTTTATTCGTTCTATATATAATAGTTTGTATTGGTTCATCCCAAACTCCCAATCCATCCCTCCCCCGTATGCCCTCCCCCTTGGCAACCACAAGTCTACTCTCTATGTCTGTGAGTCTGTTTCTGTTTCATAGGTAAGTTCATTTGTGTCATATTTTAGATTCCATATGTAAGTGATATTATATGGTATCTGTCTTTCTCCTTCTGACTTACTTCACTTAGTATGATAATCTCTAGGTCCATCCATGTAGCTGCAAATGTATGACAGTATCTTTTTTGCTTCTGTTCTTATTCCAGTTTCCCCTTAATTTCTGTGACGGTTTTATTTTTTCTCCAATTTATTTCCCAAGTTTGCCCACTGTTGCTTCATTTTTTTCTTACCTTCTCATTCTCTCTTTCCTGGATTATTACATATTTCCTGATGCCCTCCCTTAAAAGAGGCAATTCTTAAGATTTAAAAAAATGCATGTGAGTCTGTTGCTGTTTTGTAGATAAGTTCATTTGTGTCCTCTTTTGGATTCCAGATATAAGTGATATCATACGGTATTTGTCTTTCAGACTTACTTCTCTTAGTGTGATAATCTCTAGGTCCATCCACATTGCTGCAAATGGTATTATTTCAAGAGAATCCTCTGTATTTTAAAAGCCAATATTTTGTAATAACTGTAAATGGAATGTAACCTATAGAATTGTCTAGAAAGTTAAAAAATTAAACAAAAACCAAAGATAATTTTGCTCAGGTAATTTTGCTCAATCCTCTCGTTTCATAAAACCTGAGATCCAACAGGGTATAAGTAGTTCGTGAGAGAGTCAAGACTCAATTTTCGTTCCCTGCTTCCCAGACTTGCCAGATTCCATGGAACCAGGGCTGTTTCACGTCTGTCTTCTTTATTTGCACACAAAGTCAAGGGCCACATGCTGTATCAGCCTAAGGACGCTTCAGTGGTATTTAATGTTCCCAAGGGTGTGTCCTCGTCAGGGTTTGTCTTGCCAACCATGGTTCTTCATGCTAAACAAGGAGCTTCCTTGTGTGGTTAGTAATTTCTGAAAGAAATAGGAAAAGAAACCCATATAAATAAAAATATATATATGTAAATTCTTTTAGCTACCCAGAATCTAAATCATCCTGGAGAATTTTAGAAAGTTTAATGGAATGCATGAAACATAAATTGCTTTAATGACTTCCAGAATATTAGTGAAAATCTATTTATGTTATTTTGGTTTATGTTTTATTGATTTTTAAATTTTTCATTGTCCTCTCGCTTTCTCAGTAAAATGCATAAAACAAAGATAAGCTCATGCATAAGTTAACCAGAAATAGAGGGCAGTAAATGAGAAGTAAATGTTTTTCTGGTCTAACAGGTTGGATTGTTTTAAGTCAAAAGCTGTCCCTCAAGTGCAGTATTTTAATGATCTCTCATCTTGTATCTTGTGAAGGAAACAGAGGGATTGGAATTTTGTAGATCCCAAATCTCATATTACTTTTGACTAAGGGCCTGGAAATCTATATTTAGTCAGCAGAGGTGGAGGAAAGTTATCTGACACCTCACTCATCCCCTCCCCACATTTTAGGGCCTTAGAAAGTTTGAATTGTCTTCATGCCACATGATTATAATGCTCTTTCAAGTGTCTCTATCTTCCTTTTTCTATTTTTAAAATTTAAAACAATTTTTTATTGAACAATATAGCTGATTTACAATGTTGTGTTAATTTCAGGAGTACAGTAAGGTGATTCAATTATACATATATATATTCTTTTTCAGATTCTTTTCCATTATGGTTTATCACAGGATATCAAATATAGTTCCCTGTGCTATACAGGAGGACCTTGTTGTTTATCTACTTTATATGTAGTAGTATGTGTCTTCCGTCTTCCTTTTTTTTTTAAATGAAATTTTCAAATGCAGTTAAGAAGACATAAGATATTTAGACATGACTAGATAATTAAAAATTATATCTGACAAAATGTGAATGCAGCAGAACAAGTTCATATTTTTTAATTTTATTTTTCATAAAATAAAAGATGAAGCTGCATGGGGCCTTTGCTAAAGTCATCTCAAATGTATGAGTTCAGATGTGGAAAAACTCGTTCGGCGGAGGAATGTGGCATTGAGGGAAAGGGGGATGACTGGGTCTCACAGTTGGTTGAGCTGTGCCTCCTGTTTGGATTGAGTCTCAGGGAAGTGGCTGCAGCTCTCTGGGCCTTTTTTTTTTTTTCATTATGTGAAAACTGAGGACATTCACTAGGTTTCAGAGCCCCATCGAGCTCTTACTTGCTGATGATATTTCAACCCTAGGAAGAGCCAGGGCGAAGTGATTGCCATGATTAAGACATCCCTGGGCATAGAAATCAAAGGCATTTCTGTAGTAAAATGTACTCAGTGGAAACTCTAAGCCAGTGGGAGTCCTTCACACTTTAGCGTAAAAACAAACACGATGAATATCTGACATAAACTTGAGGCCTGAAGACTGGAAGGTCCTAAATGAAATGAAGAGGCCATCAACAGTTTGAGATGCTTTTCTCTGTCCTTCCACTTTTCACAACTTTTTCCTGAATGTTATCTTATTTCATCTTCATAACAGCTACTAAGGTAGATACCTAAGTTTCTATTTCTCCTTTTTTTTTAAACTGAGGAAATGGAGCTCCATGATTATATGCAAAGCATTTGTAGTCACGGTGGGGGGGGTAGAAAGCAAGAAAATGTGTTCAAACTGAAAATGTATAAATAAATAGTAATGCATTTTGTTATTCAGTAAGTTTCAACCCCTAAGTCTATCTATTCCTTTCCTCAGTGCTGAGGTTTATTTATGTATTTCATAGGCATTGGACTCCTTGTTTACTGTTCTTAAAAAAAAAAAAAACTGCTACTTTTATGAGTGAGATAGGATTTTCACAGATGAGACAGGAAACAACAGCATAAAATACCAGGGGGTGTGAAACATGAGTACAGCCACATTGCAGGATTGCAGTTGGTCAGAGAAAAGAGTGGTCAGCAGTGTTTAGCCGGGTCATAGCATGTGTCCTACAGTCATAGAAATAGCACACAGACGCAAGGCTTAGTGCAACACACCTTTTCTTCTTCCCTGATTGATAACTGTGATCTTTGGCAACTGAGGGACGCATAGAATTCTGATACAGTTATTACTTCACATTGTCTGTATTGGCTTCTGGTGCTTTTTATTTGGAACCCGTGAGAATAGAGTCTCGTTCTTTCCAGTACAGGAACTCTGCAGCTTAATTTCCTCTGCGTAACAGTCAAGAGTCTGAGAAATCATCAAGAGGAACACAATATGAAACAAATAAAAACAATAAAGCAATGTGTAGCATCTTCTCCCCGGCTGTATCCACTTTTGTGGTGGTGCAACATTTCTTTCTTAATTCACTCGTCAACTCCCAGCTGGACATGTGTGTACCAGAGATGCTATTCCTTGCTTCCTGGGCCATTTGTGGTCTGTGACAGTAGAACCCTGCCCACGCCCTTCCTTTCCTGTTTGAAAAAGAGGACTTGACCTTCTCCTGATACAGCTGTTTAGACCAGGGCCGACCACGTGCTCCCAGGGGGATAAATCCCCAGGATGTGCTGGGCCAGTCAAACACTCTCGGAAATTTGAGCTAAGAGACACCCATCAGAGGACAGAGGGCTCACAGGTAAGGTCACATAGCCTCTGACAGCCATGTACGGTCATGGGCTGCTAAGGATAACTGTTGGGAGAAAGGGGAGGGGGGAGCAGCAGAGGTGACAGACACGATGACCCCTGAGACTCAGAGGACCCGGCCTCACTTTCAGACTTTCTGGGTACAGTTCACGTGAAGCCTGTCTCTACTCCCCTTTAGTTCCTCGTAGGCTCCTTCTGTTTCCTGAGATGTCCAATATATAAAATTGATAGAAAATAAAGAAAACTCTGTAATTACTACCAAGAGTTCCTATTTTTCACTCCCTCTCCCCATTCCTACCAAATAGAACTGTTTTGGTTGAACAGACTTTTTGATAAGCTTCTTTGCATTCTTGCTGTGTCTCTCAGGAGACACAAGTGAGGGGGAAACAAAAGTCACTGAATTGCTTTCTAAGCAGGAGTGGGACTGATGGCTACGTTCCAGGTTATTAGTGGACAGAGCTCGCCAGAGCTGAACTTGTCAGAAAAATAGAGGGTATGTGTGAGGCTTTATAGCAAGAGATAAAAGGGAACAAGGAAGAAAAAGATGATGTTGCTGGCGGCCAGGAGATGTGGGTTGGGGAACAGAATAGAAATGTTGGGTGTTGTATGTCACTTTTCAGAGAAGTAGCAAGAAAACCTGTGGGCTCACTGATGTGCTATATGGCTAGACCTGGCTTTTCTGTGGCAATTGGATCTGGGTCGTTTGATGTAACATTGAATATAGGTTCAAGATGAGGGTCGGACAAGGTCTCCACTGCCCAGAATATCTCGATTACATCCACAATACATTTGTTTGTTATTGTTTTTGCTTTGCTTTTTAATTTGAGCTACTTTGGGGGGTTTCTACAGTTTTCGCTATCAAATGAGCTCTAGGAAAAATGATGTGGAATGTGTAAAGCGCCTGGGGGCTTCAATAAGCCTGAGACCCGACCTCCTTCTTCAATGAATTCCCAGCGTTCTTCTGAATGCCCTGGCCTCCTGGAGCTTTCATGAAATGACCTTATTTTTTTCCACCTGCGCCTTTGAAACAAATCTTTGGCTAGTTTGTACCCAGATTTGTGAAGCTATTCAGCTTTTGCTGGGTCCTTTTCTGTTACAAATAGTGTGATTTCAGAAGTTAAAATGCCCAGGCCAGTCTACTGTAATAAGCTCAAGACAGGCTTCTCCTCTCTCTCAGCTTGACCTGTTTGAGGTCTAGAAGCCTGTGGGACGGGTGGGGGGCGGCTTCTCTGTGCCTCCTTCCTGGCACGTTTCTTATTCCTCTTCTGCGCCCACCAGTCCCCATTTGTCACTCCTCCAAGGCTGAGTTCAGACAGAGAAGAAATGAGGGGAAAGGCAGAGCGAATATGGAGGGTCACAGATTGCTCTAGCTGTGGCAAATCCACAAAAGTGACCTTTTATTTTCGTGGGGTGTTTTCAGGGCGTTTTCTTTGAACGTGCTCACACAGGATATTGATGGGTGACTGTAGCATCTTCCCCAGCTGTGATACTGTCCCCATCCTCGCGCTTCCTGGTGTCACCCTGGGCCAGGTACTTTGCTCCGTTGGGTGGGGCTCCTGGCTTCCACCTCCCACGTGGTCCATTTCTGGTTCATGAGAAGCATCCTGTGTCCCATCACCATTACTGGTACAGCTTGCTCACTCTTCACATCTGGCTGCCTGAGAGGCACTCTGGGTTCAGCTCCTTGATTTTAAATTTTTCCAGGAGGGGTCTGTGTACCACTGCTTTACGCTTCGGGGGGCCCCATTTCAAGCTCCCTGAGGGGAACTCTGTTCTCAGAGACAACCAACAGCTTTGCTTTTCCTCATCCGGTTGTACATCCTTCTCCACCGGAAGGATGGAGATTCCAGAGAATTCCACCAACTCTCTGTATTGGAAGCTTCCCCTCAGGTGGGTGATGGCTATTGTGTGCTATCCATTTCAAACCCCTTTATCGTTTCCTGTATTAATAGTCTAACAGACCCTTTAGGCTGTAGGGATGCTTGGCTACCGTCATTACAGTTCTTAACTTCTGGTGCCTCAGTTGAAACTGAGTTAGGAAGATGCTGTTAAGCTTGGTTCTCTCTCTACTTGGAGTTATCTTACATCTCTGAGAACACCGGGCAGTTGGTGACATGTGTAAGGGGGGATGCTCCCTAAGCGCAGTGTGTGTACTGAGAGGATGTGTCTTGGCTTCTGTGATTTGAAAAGGATTCACGGAAGCGCTGGGGTTTCCGCTGGGCAGTGGAGGACACAGTGCTTCGCTTGAGATGGTGCTTTACCTAAAGAACACAGGCAGCCTCGCCAAAATGGAAAGTTTCCATTTTCTCTACTCATTAAGTACGGGGGTTGCTTACGTGCTCATGTGTATCCGAGGAAAGTGGGAACTCTTGGCAAATTCACCCTTCACGCTAAAATCCCCGCTAGCGTGGTGCTTCTCAAACCTTGCTGTGTACACCCCTCACCTAGGCATTCTCGTAAGAACGCATATTCTGATTGAGTAGTTCTGGGGTGGGGCCCGAGATTCTGCATTTCTTAGAAAGCCCCCCAACGCTGCTATTGGTGGTCATCCTCAGAGCACCCATTTTTTTTATATAGAGGCCTGGTCCAGCGTCTTGGGTCAGCTGTCCACTTCAGATAGCATCTTCTTCTCGTCCTGCTCTGGTAGTTTCTCCCCTCAGAGCACACTTTGAGTAGCTAGGCTCCATTGCTTCCCTGAGTGATGCGTCACGTATTAAGTGACGCATTTGGTATGTGATTGTGACAAATCGCCGGAAGTCTTTCATTTTGGGAAAAGGGTCTTCGTCGTAGTTTGCACGTAATGGTCCCTCATTTCTTTGATCTGTGATTAGAAATTGTGGTACCATTCATTTGGAGAGGAGGATTGAAATAGGAAGGAAAAGAGTGGGCTTCCCATGGTCCGCTAGGCTCTCAACTGGCTTTGTGGCCGTTACCAAGGAATCAGCATCTCCATGTTTAGCCACTTTTATTAAAGAGTTTATTGTGTTAGGTGGTCTCCAGGGGCCTAGAAAATACTAATATTATATTTCTAAATATATTTTGTGCTTGTCTACTCAGCTGTATTATTAAAAAAAACTTGGGAGCCAACTCTGTATTTTTCCATATATTTTTATTCCTGGAACAGGCGCTAGAACCTTGCCCTTAGTTCATGGCCAGTAAATATTTGTGGATGATGTGGACAATGCAGAAGAACTTTGGTGATAGGAGAGTGGATCCAAATAGTGAGGGATCCACCAAGTTGTTTTTTTTTTTTTAATTTATTTTTATTTATTTATTTTTTTTGCGTTACGCGGGCCTCTCACTGTTGTGGCCTCTCCCGTTGTGGAGCACAGGCTCCGAACGCGCAGGCTCAGCGGCCATGGCTCACGGGCCCAGCCCCTCCGCGGCATGTGGGATCTTCCCGGACCGGGGCATGAACCCGTGTCCCCTGCATCGGCAGGCGGACTCTTAACCACTGGGCCACCAGGGAAGCCCAAGTTTTTTTTTTTTTTAAAGGGTATTTTAAAAAATTTATTTATTTTGGCTGCACTGGGTCTTCGTTGCTGCACGCAGGCTTTCTCTAGTTGCGGCGAGCGGGGACTACTCTTCCTTGCGGTGCGCGGGCTTCTCATTGCAGTGGCTTCTCTTGTTGCAGAGCACGGGCTCTAGGCGCCCAGGCTTCAGGAGTTGTGGCTCGCAGGATCTAGAGCACAGTCTCAGTAGTTGTGGCACGCGGGCTCAGTAGTTGTGGCTCACGGGCTTAGTTGCTCCGCGGCATGTGGGATCTTCCCGGCAGGGAACGAACCCGGGTCCCCTGCACTGGCAGACGGATTCTGAACCACTGTGCCACTAGGGAAGCCCTCCACCAGGTTTTTTAAAGTGTTTTTAGCAAAGCTTTATTGATTAATGATGTTGATTTCCTAAGTGAAAATAATAAATTCCGTAATATCCATGTGTGCTGAGTTTCTTGTCTCTGAGTTTGACTAGGGTTAAGAGAGGCAACCCTTCCAAAATCCAGTCGGATCAGTAGAGCAAGAGAGTTATAAACTTTCGCATTATAAAACAATGAAGTTTTTTGAAGAAACAGGCCAAGAAATATAGTCAAAGAAAACCTATATTTCCTGTCTCATACATTTTAGTGATTCTGCATCAATAAAACTTCCTGTTCTCTTTAAGTTATGGTTCACCAGGACATTATCAAAACCCCTTAATCTTTCTAAATAGTTCCTATATTCTTAAAGTATCTATTTTAATTCTAGACACATCAGAATCCACTTAATAATTTGCAGAATCCTTGGTGGAGCTCTGAGCTGTCACGTCACGTACTCTCTCCTGGGTTGTAGAGGTGTTAAATTAAGGAGAGTCAAGAAAAAGATTGATGGAAAAGGCAAAATGACCCAGTCAAAATCTTTAAATTATGTGCTATTACAAACAAGGAAATGTCACTATGACATTTACTAGCTGGAAAAGAGGAAGGAGGAGGGGGTGAGCAGGAGTTATAAGTAAGCTTAAGTCTAGAAATTCCTACTTGGTACATCCACATACTGGAGTGAGGCAAATGTTTCCATTTATCCAGGAGAGCAGAAAAATACCCATTTATTTTTTTAAATCTACTTGTTAAATTATAGCTTTTATTTTAAGGGCACTAGATTGAGTAAATTGCTGCACGGAAGGCAACTTTGAAGATGGAAGATTCAAGTGTAAAATTTATGCCTTTACCCAACTTTCAAAAAGGTGAGAAAAGCTCTACATATATGGATTTGATATTATGGGAGACTTTGAAGTCTTATTCTGGACAAATGTATCAGAGACTACAAATTTTTAAATTTACATTACTCCCCATCGAAGATCCCTTTGCAGCACTGTTGCTTTGATAGCGCCATATACATCCATTTTTGTTGTGTTTCGCGTAAAATGGATACCCGGAACTGATGTTTCTTGGAGGGGTGTGAAGGTAGCCCCTGGGTGGTAACGAGTGTGTCGGTGAGTAAAAACCGAGGCAACATGAGCTCCTTTTATCATCTAAATGGATTTCGATATCTGAAGTGGAAGATTCAAAGTTAGAAAATTGGTAATGGTATTAGGGTCGCAGGAGAAAAACAATTACTTGGATGTGGGTGTGGTATTATGGGAAATAGACTAGAAAGTTAATCCAGGGTCAACAAAGCAATATCTCAACAGCTGTGAAAATACAGTTAGGAATAAAGAAAGTGCTTTATGGTGGACCAGGCATTTTTAATTTCTTTGGGTAAAGTGCAGCAGTTTGGAAAAGGAGGAAGTATTCCTCATGATTAGGCAGTGATTAGGCAAGAAAAGGAGGACGGTTTCTCTGTGGATTAGAAGATAGAAAACTGTGTGCCAGGAGTGGATTTCTTTCACGTAACCCTCACAGTGGTCCTCCGAGGTGCTCTTGCAAGGACTCAGAGATGTTAAGTAACTTGCCTGTGGTCCCATGTCCACTAAGATGCAGATCTGGACTTCAGACCTAGGCTCTGAATCTTACTGCTTTACGCCAACACCATACTGGATAGTCAATGGTGGAAAGGAAGTAAATTAATCAAAATCATCATTTAGCTATTTGGGCATTAGTCGAATTGGCTGTTCACTAGGTAAAGTTCTTGTACATCAGGGGAACATTATCATACAATAGCAGTGTCCTGATGTTGCAGAAACTATGGCTCTGATATATTTGCTGAAAGGTCATTTATTTTCACAAACTGATCTTGTAGCCATTAATCTCACAACTCTCTCATTAGTTCTAATGATAAGTTTTGGTTGATTCTGTATATTTGATCATACTATCTACAAATAAAGACAGCTGTATCTCTTACTTTCCATACCTTATTTTCCTATTTATATCTGTATATCTATATCTGTATGTAAATATAGATATATCTCTATATAAGAACCTGCTGTATAGCACAGGGAACTCTATTCAATACTCCGTAATGACCTATATGGGAATAGAATCTTAAAAAGAGTGGATATATGTATGTGTATAACTGAATCACTTTGTTGTACAGCAGAAACTGATACAACATTGTAAATCAACTATACTCCAATAAAACTTTAAAAAAAAAAAAAGGATGTGAACACTTACTTACTTGATTCTGATGCTTCAGACCCCAGTAGGAAGAATTCAGCCTGAACAGTTGGTGATTTGGTGGAGGTTAAGTGCAGGTGGGTGGGAGCCATGAAGGCCCCTGGGGGCAGCTTTAAGGGGGGAGGGGGAAGGTTCACACTCTCTGGAACAAGAAGAAATTATCTCATGGGTGGTAACTCATGCCACTTCAGATCCGAGATTGGATCCTGCAACAGAAAAAGGACCTTCATGAAAAAGCCGGGGAAATCCAACACATTCTTTAGTTCAGAGTATTGGAGCAATATTAATTTCCTGATTTTGCTGCTTGTACTATTGCTGTACGGATGTTAACATTAGGGTACGCAGGAATTCACGCTTAAATTTGCAACTTTTTTGTTAGACTAAAACTGTTTAAAAATGAAGAGTTTTTAAACAGGAGCTTAAGGATTACAGAGAAGAGTGTATGAAGAAAAGTGTGAAACTGGTTATCGTTTAAAAAGTGCACACAGAGAAAGGAGCATTTACGGAAGCTGAGCATGAGGGTTTAGAGAAGAGAAGCAGTGACTCCAAAGAATACTGTGTCCTGCAAACCAGGAAAATGGCGTTGCTGGAACTGCGCCCCTACAGAGCGCACCTGTGGACTCACCCCAGACAAAGCAACGATACCGAGATTCCATACGTTTGTGGGGTGGTCAGTCTTCTTGAAATTAACAGTATATGTGAGCACAGTAATGAGTTTTAGAAAGGCCTCACTACGGAACCCTTTTTTAAAAACAAATTCAATGTTTCCAAAATTCTTTAGCTGTGAGTACTTCTTTCTTTTCAAATAGCCCTTTGATAATCAACTTCATGAAATCAGGAATGAGGTCTACTTGGAGCCAGTTATACAAATACAATTCATAGCACATAATAGGTATTTATTCATTAGACAAGTATTATCATCTAACAATATAAGGGATGTTGTTAGACCCACTAACATCCCTTAGACCTTGGGTTCTGAGGAATATGCTTGGGCAAAGCTTGAACAGACACGAAAATGACAAGAGGGTGGCAGCCTTGGGGCAAATAAGAGTGAATAACCCTGAGAATATGGGCGTAGAAAAACGAGGACCAGTTCTCTCCCAAGCCTGCTGATAAGAAGGATGAAGTGAGAATCCAAATCGGTGGTAAATTGAAAGGGATGTGCGGTCGTGGACAGAATAGGATTTTTAGGTTGATTAATTCTACCAGCTGGTCCTCTAGGTTTCCATTTGGAATTTGATGCAAAGAGGTGCGTTGAAACAAAGATGTTTCCCCATGGGATGGATCATAACCTGATATCTCCTCATAATCTTGGATTCAGAGGAAAGGAAAGAAATATAGTTCCTAACGCTAGAGAAGGAATAAAAGAGAAAAATAATGAGCAATGGTGGCCATGATAAATTGCCCTGTCACATTTATTACAATCCTTTCTTGAGACGTTTGTGAGAGAGACACTGATGAGGTCCGGACCATTTTATGTACTTAGGCATCCTCCCTGAATTGTTCTAGAAGAGAGAGTTTTTAGTGCAGATTAATGAATTATCTGTGCTAGTCAGGATCATGAAGCATTATGACTACTTCTGGGTCCATGTCTCAATTCGCCTGTACAGACTGAAGTCTTCTGCAGACCCTGGGCAGCCACCCATCACTTTAGAGTCCTGAGGTTTTGGTCCAAGATGAGAAATAGCCTAGCAACTCGCTTGAATCCTTCATTAGTCCTGGATCAAGATCCCCCAGGGCTGCAGGGAAGGCCATTCAGGCGGAGCAGAGGCAGATACGGGCCAGAAGTGATCAGCCAGGGAAGGTGTCCTGCTCACGGGGCCTGCCAGCGGGCTGACAGGTGGGGAGGGATGGGCGTGCGGCCCCTCGGGGACCAGGCGCAGTCTCTGTGCACATGGCTCCCAGCTCTATCCCCTCCATCAAGTCGGTCTACTTAAGGGAAACCAGGCTCTGCAGACTCATGTGCCCACTGAGAGCTCTTGTGCTTCCCTGGGCATCTCTCAGGGAACAGGGCAGCCCTGCTCGCCATGTCCTGGAGGTGGGAGGTGATTTGACGGCACAGGAAAGTCCCCTCCCCTGTGATCTGCCCCAGAATCTGCCTCTACGGAGACGGAGATGACACTCGTTGAAAACAAGTTTAGCTGCCTCAGTCATCTTAAGGGTATTTGAATTTTAGCCTAATTTATAAGATGTCATTAATGGTTTTCTCATATATCAAGATACGTAATCAGGTGATAAAGCAGTAATCCTATCTTAAGGTCACAAACTATTATAATAAACTGAAGAAAGCCATAGGCCCGCGACCCAGAGAAATACACACATGAACCTACTCACGTGCATCTCTCATTTAACACTGACTATTCAGTCTAGAAGGGACAGTCCGGATCACTGTGGTAGACACCAGTTTTCTCCCCCATAATCTTCTTCACAGCCACCGTGCCGTTTGGGAGGGTTTAGTCCCATTGCCATCTATTGGGTGGACATGATTCATCTAAACCAATAAGAATAATACAAAGCGACCGGCTCCAGGAACTCAGGCCTAACCAGCGAGTCTGTGACATTGCCCAGGTCATGGTAGGCATGGTCCAACCATGTCGAGTGGCAGGGCTTTCCCTGGGAATCTAAGATAGCGCTCCAGCCTTCGACAGACCACGGAGAACTTCACTGCTCAGGTGGGATTAAGCATCTAGTTGTGAGAGCTCAAACTCTCATTAGTGTGTACCCCCTTTGAAGTTGTGTTTACTACTATTATTTGCAATAAAATGAGTTCTGAATGGTACAGTCACCCCGGGCGGAGTCTTCAAGTGCAGGTGTGCCAGAGAGAGAGTTTCCAAGAACTGAGGATGGGCTGGGAAACCAGGAGGGCTCAGGAAGGGAAGGTTCTTGTCTTTCCAGCACACCGCCAGCCTGTGTAAAGGTGGAGCTCTTGACCTGTGCCCTTGGTGTGTGTGGAGCCAGAGTCATGCCTGGCCGTGTGCGTTTCTCTACCCAGTCTGTGACTAACCTTGGTCTGCAGACCCCGCAGTTGGTCAAGGTCCCGAGACGCAAAAGAAACAACTAACACCCGGCAGGACGGAACTGAGCCTGGCAACTTCAACGCCACGTGGGCGCCTTGTAGACAGCCCCACTGCTGCCCTGCTCTGCGGAACTCGCTGAAATGTGCACCTTGCCTGCAGGTGATGTAGCCGAAATTTGGCCTCTGAGCCCTGGTACCGAAATTCGGTGACAGAGTTTTGGGTGAAGTAGAAAAGAACAGCTTTATTGCTTTGCCAGGCAAAGGGGGCCACAGCGGACTAATGCCCTCCAAACTGCGTGTCCTGCCCTGGAGGGGTTCGTGAGCAGTTTTATAGGAATGGTTCAAAGAGGGTCGTCAGCTTGCGGACATTCTTCTGATTGGTTGGTGGTGAGGTCATCGGGAGTCAGCATGATCAACCTTCTGGTTCCAACTGGTCTGGGGTCTGTGTGCTTGTGGGCAGCAGACAGTTAACTTCTCCTGCCTGGTGGGAGCTTCAGAATCTGCAAAACAGCTCAAAGATATTGTTCTGTGTATCCCTTGAGGGGAAAACTGGACCCTGCCCCAAGGCTGTACTATTGTTTCTTTTTTTTTTTAAATTTACTTATATACATATTTTTGACTGCGTTGGGTCTTCATTGCAGCGAGCGGGGCTACTCTTGGTTGTGGTGCGCGGGCTTCTCACTGCGGTGGTTTCTCTTGTTGTGGAGCACAGGCTCTAGGCACACGGGCTCTAGTTGTGGCTCGCAGGCTCTAGAGCACAGGCTCTGTAGTTGTGGCGCACGGGCTTAGTTGCTCCGCGGCACGTGAGATCTTCCTGGACCAGGGCTCAAACCCATGTCCCCTGCATTGGCAGGCGGATTCTTAACCACTGCGCCACCAGGGAAGTCCTCCTGTCGTATTGTTTCTTGACTGCTCTGCCCTTGTCTCTGCATCCCCTCCCTTCCCTGATTAGCAACAACCTGCCCTTTGGAACTCAGGGAAGGTCACGGAGGCTGAATGAAGCCTGTTTCCTGCAATCAAGAAACGGGGGACACAGAAAGGCTTTTGTGCCCAGGAGCCCCACAGGGTCCTGCTCGGTTTCAGTGACACCTGCAGGTTCATGAAGCCCTTGCCTGTCTTTACCTGCTCACCTGAACCTTGCTGAAGATGAAGCTGGGAAACCCACAGAACCTTTTATGGAGCACGTAGAAGTTAGCGTGCAGGGTGTATTCCAGACGTGTTCACAGAGCACAGAGCGAGGCACAGGGCAGGCGTACAGTCAGGTGTTTCTGACTGGTAAGCTTTTCTTTTTTGGTCTCCTTCAGGGTTAAAAACATCCCCCTGCCCCCCAAGGCCTCCATCCCCGGCTTCAGGCTGGGCTCCGAGGCCTGGTGCGCAGCTGCTATTCCGAGGCTTCTTCTCACTGCTGTGTTTGGTTGGTCCCCTGTTTACCATAAGTCACATCTTTTTCATTTGGGGAATCCTTTTACTAAAACTCAAAACCTGAGGAAGAGTGTGTGGGACGTGAATTTTGAATCCTTTAAGGTAGGAACATCTTTAATTTTGCATTCACTCATGATTAATAATTTGGGTGGCGTAAGTACTCTAGGTTGAAAGTTATTTTTACTTTCAACTTTAAAAGCATTACTCCATCATCTGCTAGTGACAGTGCCCAAACTAGAGGTGTCATCTTGTGTATTATTATTTTCTCTTTTAGAATTCTCTGTACTTGATTTTCTTTTTTTAAAAAATTAATTAATTTTTATTGAGATAGAGTTGATTTACAATGTTGTTTCGTTTCAGGTATACAGCATTGTGATTCAGGTATATATATATAATATTATATATATATGTATATATTCTTTTTCAGATTCTTTTCCCTTACAGGTTCTTACAAAACATTAAGTATAGTTCCCTGTGCTATACAGTAGGTCCCTGTTGGTTATCTGTTTTATATATAGTAGTGTGTATTTGTTAATCCCCAGGTCCTAATTCATCCCTCCCACTTTCCCCTTTGGTAACCATAAGTTTGTTTCCTAATTCGGTGAGTCTGTTTCTGTTTTGTAAATAAGTCCATTTGTATCGTTTTTTCAGATGCCACATATAAGCGATATCATATGATATTTGTCTTTCTGTCTTTCTCTGTGTGACTTACTTCACTTAGTGTGATAATAAGCTTTTCTTTTTAACCACATCCAACTATAATTTTGGGCAAGTCATAAAATCTATATTGTATATAAAGATATGGAAGTTGTAAAGATATAGAAGCTGTAAAGATGTGGAAGCTGTAAAGCTGTGGAAGTTGACATTGTATGTTTATCAGCTTTTGCTCCCAAACACTGTTAGGAAGTTAAAATGGCAATAGGAACTTGAATACTCTGATGATAGGATTATAAATTAGTACAGCTATTTTGAGAAAGTACCACTGTATACTAAAGCCGACCGTGACCAGACCCTACCACCCAGTAATTTCGTTCCTAAACACACACATATGCACCAGAAGACATGTACACGAATATTCATAGCAACGTTTTTGTCAGAGCCCTGGACTGGGAACAACTTTGATGGACATCAGAGTAGACTGGATACATACATGGTGGTATTTTTCATGTACTGGAATACTATAAAAAATGTAAAAGAATGAGCCCTAGTGACATGCAGCAACATGGATGAATCACATGATCATACTTTTTTAAGGAAAAGAATCCATAATGTGTGTGTAAACACGTAGTACAGTGCCTGGAACACAGTAGTTATTCTATAAATGTTAGTTTGTCATTCCTCTTGAAATATAAAAGCATGTGAGGAGTTACAATTAGTGCTCAGTGAGTAAACGAAGGAGGTTTTCCTAGTTTTCTCTGCACCTCTAGTATGGCATGTGTAATTAAATTTGTGTCAACAAATCTAATACATGTGTAATCAGCATTTTGCAAAGAACATTGCCATCATGTAATCTAGCCTGTGTTGCAAATCCTAATTCATCAATCTGGAAACAAAAATAGGCACTTCTGTATTTAGCATGAATTTAATTGTAGAAGATGGAGGTTCTGAAGTTGGAATTACATGATAGGAAAAATGATAGAGAATATTACTTTTGAATTCCCCAGAATTGATTCTACCTTGTTCATTAATACTTAGCTAGCATTCATCCTGTCATCTTTTATGTCATTGAGAAGAATCAGGTTGTTTGCAGGGGAGATATTTGATAATCCTCAGTATTTGAGTTCTTCTTGTTCTTGAAGAGAATTAGTTTGGGGTGATATATTGTGATAAGAGTGACTTAATTTCAGGTGAAGATATGCCTCATGACTTCCATTTTAAATCTTAAACACCCACAGAGTTAAATTGCAGAGAAGCTCATAAAAATCACTGACTATAAATGAGGGCACATTGGAGTTCTAACGATATGCTTTCGGAGTCTGAAAAGATCTAGTGGTCCATTGTTAATAGGCCACCCCAACAAAGTCTGTGTTTTTTTCCCTGAAATGCTGAATTTCACAGGGAACAGGCAGGTAGAGAATGGTGGGAAGTTGATATAAATTTCATTTATATTTACTAGGTTTGAATAAAGTAATTTAAAGTTAACCCCTAAAATATCAGACCAAAACTGAAGACTGAATAAGCATCTCTAATTATTGAATGGTAAAATCTTTTCGGCATATAGCTAATTCTCAATCACCCAGCATAGGGGGATGAGAATGAAGTTCTAACTACCTCTAATTCACAGGGAATCCAGAAATCTAAATAATAAATCCACAGTAGTCAAAAGTAGACTTCAGGGCTCTCTGGTCACCTCTTGTTACCATTGTTGCTCTTGTGTTTTGTTTGTTTTGTTGGTTGGTTTGTTTTCCAATCTGTGGAAAATGAGCAGCTGGGAATTGGAATAAACTTAGATCCCCAGGAGGGCAGGAGGGAGGCTTGGTAAGGAGCCAGGAGCTGGTTATCATGGCTTATCACAAACCCAAATCTCTGTGCTCTCGTCTGTCTGTATCTTCTCCTCAGGTCCCTTTGTCTGTTCTAACACGGTTAGCACGCTGTTTGGCCAACTGCTAGACTGAAAGCTTCCTGAGGGCAGGGCTCTGTTCGTTGACCCGTCCCAATTGCCTAGAACAGGGTCTGGCTTATGGGGTTTGAATATATATTTGTTGGTTGAATTAAATACACACAATTTTAGTATTTTGTAGGGACAACTTCATCCCCCTTATTTCCCCTCTTTTCTATTTATTAATCTTTTCAGTCATTTACCAGGTGTCTTCCCATGTTTTCAGTTTTTCCAAATTTACTATGATACATTTTTTTTTAATTTTGAAAAAGTTTTATTTTTAATGTATGGTGGGCATGCCCTGCAAATGGACCTATAATTCTTTTTTTTTTTTTTTTTTTTTGGCGGTACGTGGGTCTCTCACTGTTGTGGCCTCTCCCGTTGCGGAGCACAGGCTCCGGACACGCAGGCTTAGCGGCCATGGCTCACGGGCCCAGCCGCTCCACAGCACGTGGGATCCTCCCGGACCGGGGCACGAACCCGTGTCCCCTGCATCGGCAGGCGGACTCTCAACCACTGCGCCACCAGAGAAGCCCTCGATCTATAATTCTAATGCATTTCTAAGTTTGAGTTTTTTCATTGAGAACTAGGTGCTGTATCTCTTCATTTTTAAAAGTGTTTTCCGATCTTTAGTAGAACTTGATTGTTTTCTTCATGTAGGAATAAAAAACAAATGTGGAGGATTAAATATTTAAGTACCTAAATATTTATTATTGTTTGTCATGTAAACACGTATCCATTTCATATTCTAACTGAATGTATTTGCTAAGGCCACGCTGACTTCTGTACATTTATTTTGTAATCCGCCATCTACTGGACCGCGACTCACAGGTTTTCAGTTGGTTCGCTTGAGTGCTCTTGCCAGACATTTATCATTTTTACTTCTCTTTTGCAAAATTCACACTTCAGTCTTTTTATATTAACTCTTTCTTTAGTAGTATTCATGGTATATGACTACCAATGCTGGTTAAAAGCATTAATCTAAGTACATGAGCAATTATATATCAATGCAAATATGAACACGGTAAAAATATGTAAATAATGTTAACTGATTCACAAAATAACATTTCAGATAACAAAAGCATCCAGAGATCTCCATATCCCTAGTAATTAAAATATATATAAATTAAAATGAGGCTACTGTTTCGATCTATAAGCTTGGAAAGATCAATCTTTTAAATCCAGTGTTCTTCTCAGCAGAGGAACAAAGTCTCACCGCTGCTTAGGGAAGTACAAATGTATACAAACACTCTAGAAATGAATTTGGCACTATATGCACAAAACTCTGGGGGAGAAGTTTTTTCTTTCAGAAATGTGTTTTGAAAACATAACTAGATAAATTTACAAAAATGTTTGTAAAGAGGGGTTCATTGTAGCTGAAAACAACAAAAACCCAAACCAAGCAATATCCAAACCTGAACAGCCATTCTCTAGAGATGGTGTCTTTATACAGGCAACACAGTCAACTGAGCAAAGTGTTCCATTTTTGTTTTAAAAAACTATACAATGATATGTCAAAATTTCATCGGAAGAAGTTTGTTTACTGTGGTTACTAAATATCAATATTTAGACATTGAAGGTGGGAGTGATTTGCACTTTTTGTTTTCATGTGTGCTGATCTATTTTGTCTGATTTTCTGTAATGGTGATCTGAATTGCAAGGGTGTTCCTTCTGGGAACCTGTAGTGTACACCCTAAGAGCTAGAGCAGGAGAGGAAGAAAAATGTCATTGACATGTTAGTGGCTCAATACTGGCCTTCCTCAGGCTGCCTAGCCAACCTATGTATACCTTCATCCGATTTTCTTTTATGGCAAGAAGAAGAAAATCTAAATTCTTTAAGACTCAGAGAATAATTTCAAAGTATCTATTTTATAGACATTAAATCTCAAAACCCCAAAGCTGTATTACTCCATTAAAGCTTGTGGGTGTGGTTTGGGGACTTTTTTCTTTTAAAGCATGGGTCCCCTGGCCTATTGGTAACATTTAGTGAACTATATTCTGTAGCTGCCAATAGAATGACCGGTTCAAGTTGAGGACAGTATAGACTTTTCATCCATCAGGGGGTCTGTAGACTTTCTGGACCAAATCATTAATAAGTGCAAAAGTTTCACTGGAAAAAGAGCCAGGTGAGAAGAATCCCATTAGCTCAGTGATTCTGAAATTTACCAGTTTCATTGCCCACTTTATACCCTATTCTGTTGTTTCACAACATCTCTGCAATCACAACAGGTGCTTTGCAATGATGGCCTCTCGCAATCCGTGCTGGCCCCTGGGACACAGTCATCATTGCCTGGACATGGTGCACCTGGTCAGAGGAGTTCATGCTGTCATAACTTTGAGTTCTCTGGATTATTGTAGCTACTTGTGTTGGGTTCAATTCCCATCAAATTCCTTCCTGTTGTTACCTGAAAATCTTCAGTTGACACCTCGGGTAAGAAAGTACCAGTGTTGTTATTGGTGCTTCGAAGAAAATCTAGCTAACAATAGTGGAGAAACCTTTTAAGAAATACTGTGTCGTTAGTGCTGTGATGCTCCAGAAGATGCCACTCTGTCTAAAATTACAAGTAATGGTAAGACATTGTGTCATACTTTAGTTGCACTGTGTTTTTGTCAATGTGTTTTTTAAAAAAATTTATTGAAGGGTAGTTGATTTACAATGTTGTGTCAATTCTGTACAGCAGAGTGATTCTGTTTATATATATATATATATTCTTTTTCATATTCTTTTCCATTATGGTTTATCCCACAATATTGAATATAGTTCCCTGTGCTATGTAGTAGGACCCTGTTGTTCATCTATCCTATATATAATAGTTCGCATCTACTAATCCCGAACTCCCAATCCTTTCCTTCCCCACCCCCCGCCTTGGCAACCACCAGTCTGTTCTCTATGTCTGTGGTAATTGTCTTAACATAAATTAACGTGTCTTACAATCAATGGTGTCTTAGATTCAATCAAACAAGGAACATGTTTTGTACTGTCCCCTTTACTATCCTAAAATAGATTTCCTAGATAATAAAGCTACCTACGTACATAATTTTCAAAAATCAATATAATCATCTATCTCCAATATGACAAATAAAAGGGTATCAATATGTATCCCCAAGGAGAATGATTTCGTGCAACCATAACCACATACATAATGGAGTAGTCAAATATTTGTATCTACCTGCGGTGAATAACAGTGGATTTAAGAGAAATGAGATAATCAGAAGCTATTCTTTACAAGAAGTACATGAAAACAAAATGAACAGGTACGGGTGGGTGCTAGTGTACAAAGTAATGCTACAGTAAACAATAACTAGTAAGCATTATTTGTATTGATGAGACAAAGAAGAAAATAACCTTAATTGAGGTGGAGATAACACAGCTTGGAAGATTATAAACTGTTGAAATGGAAATAATGAGAGAGTGTTTTCACAGAAGAGCTGAGATTTATTTACAAGTGTAATGTCAACATAATTGCCTTTGTTGTGACATGGGATGGGACAGTGATAACTGTCACTGAAAATATATTTACTGTTAGGAAATTCTTCTACAAGTCCAGGTGTGAATCAGTTCTCCACAACTTAAAAAGATCTTGAAGATAATATACAATGCTTTTTGCAGGTCAACTGGAAAAAATTATAACACAGGCGCCTGTAGAGAATTTGTGTAAACTTCTGAGGGTATTAGCTGAGGAGGATAGGAAAAATAACAGCTAATCCCAAAACAAATAAATATTACAGTAGCTAATTTTCATGTTTATATCACTATGCTATATAAGTTTTAAGATGTGTAAGTTGGCAATAATATGAAATATTTTAAAAAATCACCTTTATTAATGAAATTCAATGAGATTCCTGCCTTTCATGAGACTTCATCAATGTAATTGTATCTGATTTTAAGGCTCCCAGAAGGAGTCTCAAATCTCCTCTCTTACATCATGGCAACTGGGTCCGCATGCTTTTGTATAGCATCTGCTATCACTTTTCTACTAACTATGACATTGAAAATTTTACAGTGCATTAAGTAGAGGTATGGAGTGAATAAATTATTCCATTACTCAAGACAATATCTTTAATCCACTGAATCATCCCTCTCCACAATAATATTCTCTCAAATGTTTGTACATTTATGTAACTTCTTGTAAAACATTTCCATGATAACTATGCACTCATCTCAGTCTACTTAGGCTGCTATAACAAAAATACCATAGGGTGGGTGATTTTTAAACAAAAAAAATTAATGTCTCACAGTCTGGAAGCTGGGAAGTCCAAGATCAAGGCACCGGCAGATCTGGTGTCTGGTGAGGGCCCCTTCCTGGCTCACAGGAGTCTGTCTTGTAACTGTGGCCTCACGTGGCAGAAGGGAAGAGGGAGTTCTCTGGGTCTCTTTTATAAAGGCACTAATCTCATTCATGAGGGCCCCGCCCTCATGACCTAATCACCCCCAAAGGCCCCATCTCCTAACACCATCACACTGGGGATTAGGTTTTAACCTATGAATTTTGAACATATGAACAGTCAGTTCACAGGGGTACTAAAGTATCGAAAATATACCATCCACAGTAGATTCCATCTACTGGGGCATTTGAAATTCACAAAGGAGGTGGGACAATTTTGTTTTGTAGAATTGACCTGTGTGTTGAAGAACAGTTAGCATAATTTTTACCAATTTATTAAAAGCCAGTAGCATCCCTAATTAAAAATACTCTCAGAGGTTTTCAAAACACTCCAGCTAGGGGTGGTATCGCCCCCATGGAGAACCACCGCAGTCACTAGCCCTGGGAGGGAAGAGTGGAAAACGAGTAGGAAGTAGGCAACCTGGAACTCTGTCCCCAGTCCACACATAGTACTGGCTGCACGATTGTTCTACTGCATGTTTCTCGAGCATATTTCAATGGGGGAGGACATTGTGACCCAGGTTGGCCCCTTCAGTTAATTAAGTAATGAACCTTAGTAGACTGAAGAACAAAACAAGACAAAATTTTAACCTAAGACATCCTTCACTATAAATTAGGACCTGCATTTTATTTTATTATTATTTTTTTACCTATCAGTAATTACCTTATTTTTTTTAACATTTGTATTGAAGTATAATTGCTTTACAATGGTGTGTTAGTTTCTGCTTTATAATAAAGTGAATCAGCTATACATATACATATATACCCGTATCTCCTCCCTTTTGCGTCTCCCTCCCTCCCACCCTCCCTATCCCACCCCTCTAGGTGGTCACAAAGCTCCAAGCTGATCTCCCTGTGCTATGCAGCTGTTTCCCACTAGCTATCTGTTTTACATTTGGTAGTGTATATATGTCCATGCCACTCTCTCACTTCGTCCCAGCTTACCCTTCCCCCTCCCCGTGTCCTCAAGTCCATTCTCTATGTCTGCATCTTTATTCCTGTCCTGCCCCTAGGTTCTTCAGAACCATTTTTGTTTGTTTGTTTGTTTTAGATTCCATATATATGTGTTAGCATACGGTATTTGTTTTTCTCTTTCTAACTTGCTTCACTCTGTATGACAGATTGTAGGTCCATCCACCTCACTACAAATAACTCAATTTCGTTTCTTTTCATGGCTGAGTAATATTCTATTGTGTATATGTGCCACATCTTTATCCATTCATCTGTTGATGGACGCTTAGGTTGCTTCCATGTCCTGGCTATTGTAAATAGAGCTGCAGTGAACATTGTGGTACATGACTGTTTTTGAATTATGGTTTTCTCAGGGTATATGTCCAGTAGTGGGATTGCTGGGTCATATGGTAGTTCTATTTTTAGTTTTTTAAGGAACCTCCATACTGTTCTCCATAGTGGCTGTATCAATTTACATTCCCACCAACAGTGCAAGAGGGTTCCCTTTTCTCCACACCCTCTCCAGCATTTATTGTTTGTAGATTTTTTTGATGATGGCCATTCTGACTGGTGTGAGGTGATACCTCATTGTAGTTTTGATTTGCATTTCTCTAATGATTAGTGATGTTGAGCATTCTTTCATGTGTTTGCTGGCAATCTGTATATCTTCTTTGGAGAAATGTCTATTTAGGTCTTCTGCCCATTTTTGGATTGGGTTGTTTGTTTTTTTGATATTGAGCTGCGTGAGCTGCTTGTAAATTTTGGAGATTAATCCTTTGTCAGTTGCTTCATTTGCAAATATTTTCTCCTGTTCTGAGGGTTGTCTTTTGGTCTTGTTTATGGTTTCCTTTGCTGTGCAAAAGCTTTTAGGTTTCACTAGGTCCCATTTGTTTATTTATTTTTTTATTTCCATTTCTCTAGGAGGTGGGTCAAAAAGGATCTTGCTGTGATTTATGTCATAGAGTGTTCTGCCTATGTTTTCCTCTACGAATTTTATAGTGTCTGGCCTTACATTTAGGTCTTTAATCCATTTTGAGTTTGTTTTTGTGTATGGTGTTAGGAAGTATTCTAATTTCATTCTTTTACATGTAGCTGTCCAGTTTTCCCAGCACCACTTATTGAAGAGACTGTGTTTTCTCCATTGTATACTCTTGCCTCCTTTATCAAAAATTAGGTGACCATATGTGTGTGGGTTTATCTCTGGGCTTTCTATCCTGTTCCATTGATCTATATTTCTGTTTTCATGCCAGTACCATACTGTCTTGATTACTGTAGCTTTGTAGTATAGTCTGAAGTCCAGGACCCTGATTCCTCCAGCTCTGTTTTTCTGTCTCAAGATAGCTTTGGCTATTTGGAGGGCCTGCATTTTAGTCAGAGACTCAAGTCAGTCCAAAATGGCATGCTCTTCTTCCTAGGAAATCTGGACAAAACAGTGAAGGGACAGGACTTCCCTTGTGGCCCAGTGGTTAAGAAGCCACCTGCAAATGCAGGGGACATGGGTTTGAGCCCTGGTCTGGGAAGATCCCACATGCTGTGGAGCAACTAAGCCCCTGCACCACAACTACTGAGCCTGAGCTCTAGAGCCCGCAAGCCATAACTACTGAAGCCCACGTGCCTGGAGCCCATTCTCCACGATGGGAGAAGCCACCGCAATGAGAAGCCTGTGCACCGCAATGAAGAGTGGCCCCCACTCGCCATAGCTAGAGAGGTCCCGCCTGCACCAATGGAGACCCAATGCAGCCAAAAATAAATTAAAAAAAGAAAAAGAAAAAAAAAGTGAAGGGACACATCCCACAACCTTCTCCCTACACCCTTGGGAATGACAGATGAAAGTGGCATCTCATTATTTTGGAACTTAAGCATTTTAATCCAACTAAGAATGCACAGGAAAGTTTCTGTTATTTGTTTTGGATGGCAACACAGCCAAGTATCAGCTAATTCCAGTAGACAGTCACTGGGGGGAGTGATCCCAGGCATAGCCAATGTCTCCTTAGATATAATAAGAAGGAATCACGGAAACACACACACACTAATGGACACAATGCTATAGGATCTACTTTATTCTGACCAGAAAGAATTAAATCAAATTAGAATTATGTGGGAAATAGACATATGTAGGAAAGGTTCTAGAAGGCTCACTTTTAGGTCCCTTTTTGTCAGTCTTATCAGTACTAACACAGAAAATGATTTATTACTAAAGTCAAACCAAGAACACTATGTTAAAGCTCCTTTTTAAAATGGAAATAAATTTGAAAAACTAGAAGTATTCGAATAAAAAATTATAAAAATGTACACACATTTATCTAATTGAGCTATTGTTATATTTAGGAATGCTTCATTTGTTTTAAGCAGAGGAAGCCAGCATTATTCAGCAAGTGATTCTGGAACAGTTAGCTTTCTGGAAGAAAATCAATTTAAAAGCTGTGTAGCACACACACATAATATTAAATTCCAGATATGGTAAGGAAAAAAGCCATACAAAATTAATGGAAATAGTGGGTGGGAAATATATCTTAGGCTTGAGAGTAAAGAAAAATGTCTCAAAGAACACTGAAAGCTTTGAGGGTATAATTTTTTTCAATCCATGGGAACGGAAGACAAAGTATGAAAAACAGAGCAAATACAACAGGAATTTCATCAAACTAATAACTAAAGAAATGAAGTTTTAATTGGTGCCAGTTTAACAAAGATCATTGAAGTGATAACATCTTTGGGCAGCATTGTGTGTACAGATACATATAGCGAGTACATATATACAGAGTGTACATATGCAATATATATGTGTGTGTTATATATACATATGTGTGAAAAACTCTTGAATGTATATTACATGAACAAAAGGAGATTAAAATATTGTACGTTGTGATATATATGTAGCATATATATCACATATATGTGACAAACTTGTAAATAATCATCTTTCCAGGTCTGTTTTCATTCTCCTTGAGGCGTCAGACCTACATGGTAGCATCAACACCTCCATCGATGGGTGACAATTTCCTCTAGAGAACGCTAGAATTAGCAAGATAAATGGAAAATATTCTGCAAAGACATTGGAAATCACTGCCTTCTTAAGGATACCTATAAAGGCTTTTTCCTCTGTGTGTACATATTCATAGTGATAAGACCATAATAAACGCTCAGAAGTATTTGTAATTATCTTTGTATTTCTAAACTTTATTTGATGTACTTTGCAATGTTGGTGTTTGATCTCATTTGAGATCTTATATTAGCTTAATATTTTGAAACAGATTTTCATATTTTTTATCCTTGTGCTCGTCTCAAAGTGAAGAGTCATAACGGCCATGGAACTGTAATATATTCATTTACCAAAACTTTTGGAAAATGTCTTTTATTCTTGTCACATTGAGAAATGGTCCATTAGTTTTGGACTGTATGGGATTCTCTCACACTGTATTCAGTTTATTACTACTTCTTCCAAATTTGAGATTTATCATCTAAATCGGTGTTCTCCCATTACAAGGAAAATGAAGTATGAATGATATTAGGTGGGTGTTTCTTCATAAACATTCTTGAGAACTTCAGTAAACCGCAGGTCAACCAGTGTTAAATGCCTGTATTCACTATTTCTGTTCTGAAGTATTTCGAGCTTTATAATCTTGGCGGGATAAGATATACATGGGGGGATAAGGTATACATGAAACAATGAGAGAAATATTCAAAGAATGTAGAGCAGGTGAACAAAGGAAGATTGAAAGCGTGTTGTATACATTTTTTTAAAAGGCAGGTACATAAACAAAAAACTGTGTGTTAAATTCAGAGAACCCTTGAGTCAGCTTCTGTCCTCAGGGTGGCTGTGAAGGTTATCTGACATTGTTTTTCCAATCTTTTTTTTTCTTACTTTCATACATCTAGCATGTCACTTTGTTTTCAAAAAAAAAAAAAAGAATTCTGCTAGGGAGGAAGGGCAGGTATTGATTTATTCCCTCATCCCTAAAGCAGGAGGAGAAATACATGGAAAATTGAAGTGACCTCCCTAAGGTCAGATAGTTTCATGGCAGTGACACTGAGACGTTGAATTCACTGAGCTGGGGAAGCTTTGGTCTGCAGGAGGCAACTAGGTGGGCCTCCTAGTTGCCCACCAGGGTCCAGGATTGGAATGGGGCAGGTCTGCATATACCTAACCCACCAGCACCTCACCTGGGACCAGGTGGGGGAACCCCCAGCACAGAGGCCCCAGCGAGGGTTCAATGAGGTGAAATGAATCATGGAAACTCCAGGCCCAAGTTCAAGGCCCCCTGTGCCTACCGGTGGGGAATTCTTCATGGAATGAGTCATCTTGAGCTTTATTTAGGGGGTTCATTGCTGAGATGCCAAAATGGTATTGAGGCCCTGATACAGTACTGTTTCCGCATAGAATTCTGTCTGTGCTCTAGAAATTTGACAGACACTAAGAAAGAAAAGACAAACAAAAATATTGACTTCTAGCTGATCTCTGAAATCAGCTCCTACACTGGCCTGAAGCATGACCTCTGATTATTCCTCTTTCAGCACAAGTTATTACATTCCTTTGTTCAATTACTGGTGCTTTAAAATACACTAGAATTTTCTCTCTCCGATGGCGCTACCTGCAATTCCCTGCCTGCTCAGAAGATGCATCGGGAAAGGAAATTTGAATTCTTACTGCTGAAGATAAAATTAGGTTTTAAAGTTTGAAAACTGTAGTAATCGTTGAATAAGAAGCCCCCCTCCCCCATGTTTATTCTAAATAATTGGAAAGAAGTATTTCACTGGGTCAGGAAACCCCACTGGCTCTCCATTCAAAGTACATCCAGAATCTGCCCACTTCTGTCACCACAATTGCCGTTGTTTGAGCCACCATCTCTTGCCCAGATCACTGCAGTACCTCCCTCATGCAGGGAGGTCATGCCCAGCAGGGCCGCACGGTGGTCCTGGAAAGACAGAAGCTGGGTCCTCTCATTGCTCTGCTCAGAATCCTGCCAGGACAAAGGACAGGGTCTCACTCAGAGTAATCCAGTCCCAACAGCAGCCCCCGCGCCCTCCTAGCCACCTCGGCCTTCATCTCTCACCTCTCCCCACTGGCCTGGTCATTCCAGAGACATCGGTCCTGGGATGTTCCTCTAGCACCCAGCATGCCTCAGCCTGGGATGTTTGTCCACTTGTACCCACCATCCAGACACCTGAGTGCCTTACTCCCCAGCAAGTTCAAGTCTTTGCTCAAATGTAAACTTCCCAAGGGGGGCCTTGCCAGTCCACTCAGTTGGAAACTGTCCTCTGCTCCCTCTCATTCCTGATTGTTCTTATCTAGCTCTACTTGGTTTCTTTTTTTATTTTTTTAATTAACTTATCTACTTATTTATATTTTTGGCGGCATTGGGTCTTTGTTGCTCGGTGAGGGCTTTCTCTAGTTGCGGCAAGTGGGGACTACTCTTCATTGCAGTGCACGGGCTTCTCACTGCGGTGGCTTCTCTTGTTGAGGAGCATGGGCTCTAGGCACACGAGCTTCAGTAGTTGTGGCATTCAGGCTCAGTGGTTGTGGCACACGGGCTTAGTTGCTCCACGGCATGTGGGATCTTCCTGGACCAGGGCTCAAACCCATGTCCCCTGCATTGGCAGGCGGTTTCTTAACCTCCGTGCCACCCTGTGGCACAGGAAAGTCCCTGTTTTCTTTTTCATAATGCCATAATTCATCACTTCTAATGCAGAGATTATGTTCCAGATTTTGATATCTCTAAGGCTGGGATGCATCGTCACCATCTGTGGCCTCAGGGAAAGGTGGTGAGACTGTTGCCATTACTTATCCACTTACATCAAAACGTAGAGCGCAGGTGTCAGAGGCTGTCAAGAAAACCCCGTTAACAACAGTGAAACACTCTTAATGGCACAGAGCATGGTATTGTGCAGGGAAAAATGATAACGATTTGACTTGCATTGAAAAGTGATTCAGAAGAGTCAGTCCTGAATGTGAAGACATTTTAGGAATGTCTTAACCAATGTATTTCATTCATTTTTTTATTGGAGTCTAGTTGATTGACAATGTTTTGTTAGTTTCAGGTATACAGCAAAGTGATTCAGTTATATATTCTTTTTCAGATTCTTGTCCATTATAGGTAATTACAAGATGCTGAATGTAGTTCCCTGTGCTCTAGAGTAGGTCCTTGTTGTTTATCTATCTTATATACAGTAGTGTGTTTCTGTTCATCCCAAACTCCTAATTTATCACTCCCCCCCCTTTCCCCTTTGGGAAACATAAGCTTGTTTTCTATGTCTGTGAGTCTGCTTCTGTCTTTTTGTAAATAAGTTCATTTGTATCATTTTTTTTTAGATTCCACATGTAAGTGACATCATACAGTATTTGTCTTTCTCTGTCTGACTTACTTCACTTAGTATAATCTCTAAGTCCATCCATGTTGCTGCAAATGACATTATTTCAGTCTTTTTTATGGCTGAGTAGTATTCCCCTGTATATATGTACCACACCTTCTTTATCCATTCATCTATTGGTGGACATTTAGGTTGCTTCCATGTCTTGGCTATTGTGAATAGTGCTGCTGTGAACATAGGGGTGCACGAATCTTTTCAAATTAGAGTTTTCATCTTTACGGGATATATGCCCAGGAGTGGGATTGCTGGATCATATAGTAAATCTGTTTTTAGTTTTTTAAGGAGCTTCTGTACTATTCTCTGAGGTGGTTACACCAATTTACGTTCCCACCAACAGTGTAGGAGGGTTCCCTTTTCTCCGCACCCTCTCCAGCATTTATTGTTTGTAGATTTTTGATGATAGCCATTCTGACCAGTGTGAGGTGGTACCTCACTGTAGTTTTGAGTTGCATTTCTCTAATAAGTAGCGATGTTGAGCATCTTTTCATGTGCCTGTTGGCCACCTGGATGTCTTCTTTGGAGAAATGCCTGTTTAGGTTATTTCATTCTTAATTTTTGACAAGAATGATATATGATAAACAATAATGTAGAAAAATCTAAAGTATTATTTTAATAAAGTCAAGTGAAAATTAGTGTTTCCATTTTACGTCTCAAAATGGTGTTTCTTTCTCAATGGTGTATAAAGTAATGGTCTAGCTTACAATCGATAACATTTTAAACTTAATAAAATATAGTATATATTTTACTTATTTTCTTGTTTACAATCTAACAACTTTACTCTTAGGTTTTTGTTTTATTTGTTAGTTTTAGAGTCTCTTGTACTATTACATATTTTTTAATTGAGAAGTAGACATAGAATATTATGTTACTTTTGGGTGTACATCATAGTGATTCAGTGTTTGTATATATTGCAAAATGGTCACCACAATAAGTTTAGTTAACGTCCATCACCACACATAGTTACAGTTTTTTCCATGGGATGAGAACTTTTAAGATCTACTCTCTTAACAACTTTCAAATATACAGTAAAATATTGTTAACTAGAGTCGCCCTGCTGCACATCACATCCCCAGGGCTTGTGTATCTTATAACTAGAAGTTTGTACCCTTTGACCCTGTTTACTCCTTTTGCCACCCTCTTCTCCCCACCTCTGGTAGCCACCACCAATCTGTTCTCTGTAGCTATGAACTTTTTTTTACTTTTAAATCTTCTTTTCCTTATAAAATATGCTTTCTACTTCTGGTCTTTTTCTATACTGCTGTGGGTTTACTCTTATGGCCCTTTAAGAATGACCATTTCTCTTTGTTCTAGTGGTGGTATGTGGGCAGGAACTGACCTAGTTTCAGGGTGAAGATGGGAGAAGCAGGAGAAAGAATAAATAGAGATGGGAGAAAGTTTTCTTTGAATGTAAATAAATACGACGATGGAAATTTGATTTACCAAAATGTGCTAGAAATTAGACTTATGAATATTAAATGTGATTTAATGGATGACCCTTACACAGCCTTTTTATTTTCATCTTTTTTGCTAGAAATCTTTCTAAAATTGTGGAATCCTTTTCCTACTGTCTCGGTAAGCAGGAATTGACATGTCACACGTAACATTTAGAAAACTGAAAATTCTTCTAGAAATTAGAATGTGCCAATATTTCTTACCTTAAAAGACAATAGAAGTAGAGTTTAAAGGTTTAGGAGATTTGATGTCCATTTTAGGAATGTGTACTGATGCAGGCATAGTACGAAAACAGAGCATCCAAGTCCTAACACCAGCTTGCTTTCCAGAGATTTGCCACTTTTTCCTGAACGTTTATAACCGAGGAAACATTACTTATTTGAGCTTTTCGCTGTGTTTAGGTGGAATGCAGGTGATGAATTATTCTTTAAATGCTCTGAGGCTGAGCATGTGTTCTAATCTGGATGCCTCCAGCTCAGTGGCAGGAGGGAAATGCACATGCACGCTGCTGTGTGCCAAAGCTGAATACCTCTGCTCCTGGCCGTTCTTCATTTCCAAATACCCACATCGATTCCTTCCTAGGCTCGGGTCGATGCTTTGGCTTGAAGGCAGCTTCTGCCTGGAAGCTGTGGAGGCAGGATGAAGCGTGAGAGAAAAATCTGTTACCCTGGACAGCAGTAAGGTGGCCTGAAACGAGAGAAATACCATCCCCACCTTAGGGAGAGGAGTGCCAACAGGCAACCACAGGGAGGAAGCAAATGTCATTGTAAACAGTATCTGTGTCCTTCTTCTTCCCCTTGATATTAACTCTTTGCTTTCTGGGGGCTCAAAGGCTTGGTCCCCGGCTCCACCACGTTTTAGCCATCACTTAGCCGTCCATCATGTCTGTGTATCACTATGACCTTGCAAAACGCCTAGCATGGGGCAGAGGTGCAGAAAATGATGATGAATAAATGGGTCCATGAATGTGACCTGATGCTTGGCCCCCTGCATCAGTCCACAGTCTTGTGACTCTCAGGGACCCCCCCCTCCCCGGTTTGCTCCTCTTTCCTTTTTTTTTTTTTTTGCGGTACGCGGGCCTCTCACTGTTGTGGCCTCTCCCGTCGCGGAGCACAGGCTCCGGATGCACAGCCTCAGCGGCCATGGCTCATGGGCCCAGCCGCTCCGTGGCATGTGGGATCTTCCCGGACCGGGGCACGAACCCGCGTCCCCTGCATCGGCAGGTGGACTGTCAACCACTGCGCCACCAGGGAAGCCCATGCTCCTCTTTTCTTAACTCCCGCTGAGAATATGCTCAAGTTGGAAGGATCTTCCAGCCCCCCTCACTTGACGTGGGGATGGTGGTGAGCTGTCCCGCTCAGGGAATTGTAGTCCCTAAGACGGTGTGATAAACTAACATACAACGAAGAGAGCCTGGGACAAGGTCTTGGATCTCCTTCCTCCTGAGGATGCTCTTTGCCAAGTCAGGTGACCTCTCTGAGCCACACTTTCTCATCTCCTGCAGGTGTACCATCATTCCTCTCTGCCTTCTCCTCAGGGTTGTCGTAGAGATCAAATGAGTTCGTTGATGTAAAAGCTTTCAAATACAGCCCTTCAAATGAAGGCATTGCTCACGGATGAGCGATTATAATTATTCAGGCTCTTCTCAGCAAGGGAACACGTTTGCATCCCAGTAGAAATCACCAGGACCTTAAAGGGGCTGCTGATAGAAGGAATCCCAGTCCGACCCAGGAGGAAAATGCTTTGGTGTCCCGAGGGGGCCCTGGGTCCCCTCTGTGGCCACCTGATGCTGAAGTTTTAGACAAAGTTCACTGACTTGGTGTCATGAAAGCATTTCTTCGTGACATCAGCTAGACGAGTCCCATGCTTGTCATCTCACAGCTGCAAAGCCCTGTCTGAATTACACTTTGATTTCAGTGACCAACTGAAAAATCATCATTGTTCACAGCAGCTCATTTCTGGTGTTGACAGATGGCTCAGGATTTCAGAGTTGGAAGAGAGCTCAGAGATGGTAAGACTGTAGGACATAGGCTTAACCAACCCCTCCGTGGGCCATGCAGTTTTTAATAAATCACATACCATTCTAGATGGGGGAATTATCTGGTGGTCCGGTGGCTAGGACTCTGCGCTTTCACTGCCAAGGGCCCGGGTTCGATCCCTGGTCGGGGAACTAAGATCCCCCAAGCCGGCAGCACAGCCCCCCCCCCCAAAAAAAAATTCTAGATGGAATAAATGCATTTTAGTATACTTATTTTTATTTCGGCCCTAATAGTGATTCTAATACAGAGTTGAGAAAAATGGCCAAAATGATGCCATTGAAATGTGAGGTAATAGGGAAGAAAGCGTTGAAAATATATTTAGTTACTAACTGCACTGTCCGAGGAGGACAAAGCCATTTGTCTACCTAGTGCTTATCTCAGAAACTGTAGACATTTGAATGGAATTATCTGGCTTTTTCTCAGTATCTCTTCTCCCTATTTCCTCTCCAAAATAATCCAAATGTCTGCCTCTCCTTTTTTTTTTTTTTTTTTGCCGTACGCGGGCCTCTCACTGTTGTGGCCTCTCCCGTTGCGGAGCACAGGCTCCGGACGCGCAGTCTTAGCGGCCGTGGCTCACGGGCCCAGCCGCTCCACGGCATGTGGGATCTTCCCGGACCGGGGCACGAACCCGCGTCCCCTGCATCGGCAGGCGGACTCTCAACCACTGCGTCACCAGGGAAGCCCCTGCCTCTCCTTTTTAAAAAAATTTATTTTACTGAAATATAGTTGATTTACAATGTTGTGTGAATTTCTGCTGTACAGCAAAGTGATTCAGTTACACATATATATACATTCTTTTTCCTATTCTTTGCCATCACGGTTTATCACTCTGCCTCTCCTTCTTAATAAGCACTGGGACATCTATCCTGTGGCAGGTTCTTGATATTTCTGACTTAGATAATAAAGTCCTAAGTCGCGTTCCATTGAAAGTTTAAACAATAATTATGTGATAATGGTAGAATGGTGGGCAATTGACCTGATGATCCAAGGCGAACCACGCGGTGTAAATGTGCCATGATATCAAATAAGGTTCTCAATCCCAATTCCAGTGTGTGTGTGGAGGCTTCCCTACACCAACGGGTAATTCTCGGAAGCCAGCAGTGTGTCTGAGAATTCAACTCAGTGCTAGCACTGTCTCCCCGGAGATAGGACCGGACTCCAGAGGTGAAGGGCTCAGTCCCACAAGACCACCCTCCACTTCAGAAGCCAGTTGCCAAGTCCAGGTTGTCACCTGTACTTCTGACCGACTGTTCCCACCTCCTTGGGTTTGGTGAATTTGCTAGAATGGCTCACAGAACTTGGGAAAACCCTTTCACTCACTAGGTCACTGATTTATTTTATAAAGATATTAAAGGATACAAATCAACAGCCAGATGAAGGATGCAGAGCACAAGACGTGGGTGGGGAAAGAGTGCAGAACTTCCCTGCTCTCATCCAGCACCACCCTCTGCGAATCCCCACGTGTTCACCACCCCGAAGCCCCTTGAACCCTGTCCTTCTGGGTGGTTATGCAGGCTTCGTCACAAAGGCATGATTGATTGAATCATCGGCCATTGGCGACTGATTCAACCCCGGGCCCCTCCCCCGCCCCAGGTCAGGAGGTGGGACGGGAAGTTCCAACCCTCCCATCTTGTGGTTGGTTCTCGGGCCGCCAGCCCTCACCCTGGAGTGGGATCCAAAAGTCTCCTTCCCAGAAGCGTTTCAAATATAATTCCATCACTCTTATTGCTCAGGAAATTCCAAGGCACTGGGGAGCTGGAAGCCAGAAACTGGACGAAGACCAAATGTATTTTTCCTATAAACCACAGTATCACAGATATCCAAGATGCTCTTCTTTTGATGAACTGTTCAATTGGAACCTGGTTTTAATAACACACCGCTCCGAAGGGAGCCTTATTTTACCTGGCCTAGACTGTTACTCAGGACACGCTCTCTACCGTCAAGCAGGGATACAATAACCCAGCATGAAAAGGTCCCCAAGTACGGATAGCTCCTACTGGTGAGTCAGGATGCTGGGCAGTGAAATGTCTACAACAGTGAACAGTGAGCATGAGAACGAAGCAAATTGCCGGTACCTGACCGGACCCAATGGCCACCTAGGAGGCTTGAGTTAAAAGATGCTCAGGGCTTCCCCGGAGGCGCAGTAGTTGAGAGTCCACCTGCCGATTCAGGGGACGCGGGTTCGTGCCCCGGTCCGGGAAGATCCCACATGCCGCGGAGAGGCTGGGCCCGTGAGCCATGGCCGCTGAGCCTGTGCTCCGCAACGGGAGAGGCCACAACAGTGAGAGGCCTGTGTACCGCAAAAAAAAAAAAAGATGCTCAATCATTTTCTTCTCAATATGTGATATTTCGCTCTGGACGATGACATCTTACTAGGTTGAGCTTTGCCCTCTCACACGCCCTGTTTAAAATACAAACATATCTGGGTTACAGCATGTTAAACGGATTATGTGGGGAGAGGCGTTCTTCCCTGGGCCAGAAAGCCCAGTCTCCCCCCCCCTCCCCCCGGCGGCGTCAGGTGCCTAAGAGGAAGCAGTGTGAGAAGGAGGGGGGACGAGCTGAGGGAAGGGGGCAGGGCACAGGCAGCCGACCCTGTGATTTTCCAAGCGTGTTTCCTTTTTATTAGGTCCTCAGGACCCCTCTGGTGGTAGGAAGTGGCATATTCATGCTTTGGGGAAAGCTGCCTCAGAGTGAAGATGGGAACAGTCCACAGAAGCCTGAGTGTGTGAAGTCAGAGGAACCTTTGAGGTTCTGGGTCTGGACCCCTCATTTCACAGATGCAGATGTGAGAGCTCTTCTCTCAGGGCACGCACCTGTCCTGTAAATTGCATCTTCTGTGGAGACGTGTAAAGGCCTTTTCCGTGCTTGTGTAACTGCTGTGTTTTTGCTGGATCCTCGTCCCAGTTCCAGCCAAAGATTCTTTACGTGAATTCTTGAATTTCATGAATGAGGACGGTTTTCAGCATCCCCTTCCGCACCAACAAATCACCCTGTGTTAACAGCCTGCCGTGAATTTCAAGAAGGCTCTGTGTACATGGAAGTACGCAATGCACTGCAACAAAGACCAGGATTTTTTAAAAAGTAGGAGAAAAATCTTCTCATGCATCGTGAAATGTTAATGGAGATGCGTCATCGAAGGTTAAAAAATACAAACTCCTAAATGAACATGCCTCGTGAAGATGTGGTTTAAATCGTCGCTGCTATCGCTCCCAAGGTTAGCCTTTCTGACATAAAAATCTCAAGGCGTCCCAGTGACGCGTCAGCAGAAGAGGCTTCATAAAGTCCCCATAAGTTCATCTTCAGTCGGAACAAGGTAAATGTGAGGTCACTTGTAGAGCTTTCCCAAGGCGAAGCAGGCCAAAGATGTCGTCAGAACTCTTGTTTAAACTTGCAAATCTGCCACCTCTGTGCAAATTATCTGTATTTCACGTGTAACTGTCACAAAGTGGCATTCTAAATTATTACTTGTTATTCTACAGATTTTATTAAAAGATATGTATGGGAAGAAGTTAATATGCATTAAGAGAATATCACCAATTAGTGGAATAAGGAATGATTTTTTTCAAGAAACTAGCCAATTTCCTCAATGTCATTTATTATATAAATCAATATTTTCACCACATATCATACCCCAAACTTAATTCCAGATAGATTTAAGTAGCTAAATATAAAAGCAGAAAAGAGGATAACTTTACACCATAAAACTAAGAAAAATAGGGGTAACCACCTATTTTCTCAATAAATAACAACATTCTCAGAATAAAAGCAATACAATGATCAGGGAGAAAAAATATTCTTAGATTCTATTTATCTGACAAACGAGCTATATGTACAAATATTATACATTTAAAGTCTGTAGCAGGAGTAAAAGGAAAACAAAAATCTGGTAAAATGCCACAAATTTCATACGTAAAGTATCTAATATAGTAAGAGATTGAGTACATTCTTTAGAAAAATTGCGCAGAATACATAGATGTTCTGAAAAGTGGAAGAAAGTTTGAACTCATTAATAATTATTGCTGTGTTGTTTATAACACCGAAAAATTGGAAATAACTATTTCTCCTAGAAGAAATATTGTTGACAGCACCAAATTACCATTCAGTCACATGATATTTAAGGCTCTGTTTCACAATGGTGGACAAAGTTTATATAATTAAATCCCCTCTCTTCCCTCAGAGCTTGACATGAGAGTAAAGACATACGAAAGGGACTGTGGTTATAAGAGACTGAAAAGCCCAGAGGGAAGCAGCCGATTAAGATTTTGAGAAATTCCTATAAGACAGAAAGAAGATGAGAGCGCATTAACAAATACATCTCAGTAAAGGAAGTCGTGGTCGGAGAACCTGTTAAGAGCAGTGTTCAGACCGTGGATACCCATTCATTAGGGTTGTGCTCTGGTCCCTAACATACTGGCGATGGAGCAGCTGCAGAGAGGAACAGCAGATGAATGAAGTGACTGATCTGTGGAAGGGACACCAGGCCATTCTTATCAAGGGCCCTCTCCTGTCTCCCACCTGTAGAGCTGAGGGTGCTTCCTCAGTCTGAGACGGTGGCGTTGCAGACCGTGGGAGAGAAGGAACATTCAACAAGTGATGCTAAATGACGCGAGACCAGCAGCTTACTCGTATGGGAAAACATAAAACCAGCTTCACGGACGTAGAGAACAGACATGTGGTTGCCAAGGGGGAGGGGGTGGGGGAGGGATGGATTGGGACTTTGGGATTAGCAGATGCCAACTATTATATATGGAAAGGATAAACAAGGTCCTACTGTAGAGCGCAGGGAACTATATTCAAATCCTGTAATGAACCATGATGGAAAAGAATGTGACAAAAAGAATGTATAGGTATGTATAACAATCATTTTGCTGCACAACAGAAATCAACACAACATTGTAAAATGACTATACTTCAATTAAAAAAAAAGAAACCAGCACCTCTTCCTCAGCACACCCGCATGAATGAAGTCCTGGCGAAGTAAAGATGTGAATATGAAAAACAAGACTAAAACTTTTTGAAAGTACAATAGACATATCTGAATGATCCCATCGGGGTGGAAAGGGTTTCACACACAAGACACACACGTTACAAACTACATACATCACAAAAGCTAGAAGTCACTATATTTCATTTAAATCATTAGTGCATCAGACGATATCATGTTTAAGTGTGGGGCTGGGGAACCACCCCACACTCAGAGAAACCCACATAACCAAGGATTTCCCATTCAGAATATCTAAAATGCTTCTACAGACCAGTTAATGAAAGAAAAACAACTAAATATAAAAATGGACAAATGATATAATCCAGAAACTCAAGGAGAGAAAACCCAAATGGCCAGTACATTTATCTGAATGATCTCAAATTTTATGCATAGTCAGGAAAAGGCAAGTTAAAACTACAGTGAACCATCATTTCTCACCCATCACGATGGCAAACCGGCAACTTCTGACACATGATGTGTTGGAGAGAGGGACAAAGGCAGTTGTCACACAGGACAGGTGAAAAGGGCCAACCCTGGCAAAGTTAATGAGGGAGCAATTGCAGCTTGAGGGGTAAGCCCTGGAGGAACTAGTTCCAAGAGCTAGTTAAACACTAAAATGGAGAGATGCGAGAATGTTTATGCAGCCTTGTTAGTACAAGTAAAAATTGGGGGCTTCCCTGGTGGCGCAGTGGTTGAGAGTCCGCCTGCCGAGGCAGGGGATGCGGGTTCGTGCCCCGGTCCGGGAAGATCCCACGTGCCGCCGAGCGGCTGGGCCCGTGAGCCATGGCCGCTGAGCCTGCGCGTCCGGAGCCTGTGCTCCGCAACGGGAGAGACCACAATAGTGAGAGGCCTGCGTACCGCAAAAAAAAAAAAAAAAGAAAGAAAAAGAAATTGGGGAACAATTTGTAAATGCATTAGTGGAGGAATAGATACAGAACGTACAGTGAAATTCAAGGGAGCACCGTCCAGTGAGGAAGGGAATCTGCATCAGTCAAAGGGGATGAACCTCACACACACAGTACTGGGTGACATCACGCTGCAGGGTATGTGCTGTGTGGTACCATCATGAAGTATAAAATGCAAAACAATGATGTGCACTTATCTAGCCATATGTAGATTAAGGTAGCTTAAGCACTTTTAAAAATGTGTGGCCCCAAAGCAGCAAGTTTAGAATGGCAGTGAGCTTGGGATGGGGAAGGGGGAAAACCTGCAATTTGAGGTAGGCAGGACGGATACTCAGCTATGTTTGTCATGTTTTGTTTCTTAGCCTGGGCGATGGGTGCCAGGGTCATGGGATCTTTTCTGCTTATCTGAAATAGTTCATACTTCAAAAAAGGAAAAGAAAACAGAGGATAAAAAAATAAAGAAATTAGAGTATTTCTCAGAGCTGAAGAAGACACCTGTTTTCAAATTGAAATGGGCCATGTAATAGGACAAATAAAATAAGATCCATATTGCCCAGAATATTCATATTTAATATGAAATTATAGAAGAATATATGGACAGGATCTTAAAAGCTGGAGGTGGGAGGGAGTGGAGTGGAGGGGGAGGGAGAGAGAGGAATATTGCTTGAAACAAAGCAGGGTACCTACAAAGAAATGAAAATTCTTTGGTATTTTGCTTATTAAAAGGTTTCAACCAGAAGACAATGGATAAATGTCTCCAAGGTTGGAAGGGAACATCCGGAATTCATGGGTTCCAGAATTTAACACCTAACCAAACTTCCCATTAGTATGAAGGTGAAATAAGGACATTTTCAGCCTTGCAAACTTGGAAGCCTTTATCTCACATGACCCATTTCAGGCAAAGACAGTCAAGGTCATAATCCAGCAAAACAAAACAGGAGCCCAAGAGGAGAAAGCAAGATTGTTAAAAGTTTATTTATTTTATCAAAGTATAGTTGATTTATAGTTGTGTTAATTTCTGCTGGACAGCAGAGTGACTCAGTTATACACATATATACGTTCTTATTTATATTCTTATCCACTGTGGTTTATCCCAGGATATTGAATATAGTTCCCTGTGCTATACAGTAGGACCTTGTTGTTTATTCATTCTATATGTAATAGTTTGCATCTGCTAATCCCAAACTCCCAATCCATCCCTCCCCCACCCCCTCTCCACCTTGGCAATAAGTCTGTTCTCTATATTTGTGAGTCTGTTTTGTAGATAGATTCATTTGTGCCATATTTTAGATTCCACATATAAGTGATATATATGATATTTGTCTTGCTCTTTCTGACTTACGTCACTTAGTATGATAATCTCTAGGTGCATCCATGTTGCTGCAAATGGCATTTCATTCTTTTTTATGGCTGAGTAGTATTCCGTTGTATATGTGTTATCACATCTTATTTATCCATTCCTCTGTTGTTGGACATTTAGGTTGTTTCCATGTCTTGGCTATGAGAAAGCAAGATATTTTAAAAGAAAGAAAGTAAACCAGGAATACAGTAAAGAATCATCAGGGATAATTGAATGACGGGGGGGGGGGGCAGCCTAGAAAGTACATTACAGCTTTCAATGAATATTAAAATTAACCAGTCACATGTATGATCTTGCGGGTTGTGAAAAGACCTATTTCTTCTATATAACAGGATTACAAGGTGAGTTGACTTCATCAATCACGCTGCCTTTTATTCCATTTCTAAGACTACTGATCGTAAGATAGACCGTACTTTACATGCCCAAGAAAGGAAAAAAGATCGCCAATGATATTTCACCCAAATGCTTTCATCTCTCTTAGCACTTTAATTTTATATTTATTGAAAAGGTCCATTTAGAATTATTTAAAAATTAAAATCATAGGGCTTCCCTGGTGACGCAGTGGTTGAGAGTCCGCCTGCCGATGCAGGGGACGCGGGTTCGTGCCCCGGTCCGGGAAGATCCCACATGCCGCGGAGCGGCTGGGCCCGTGAGCCATGGCTGCTGAGCCTGCGCGTCCGGAGCCTGTGCTCCGCGACGGGAGAGGCCACGGCGGTGGGAGGCCCGCGAACCGAAAAAAAAAAAAAAATTAAAATCATAGACCGACTGGAAGCGTAATAAAAAAGGAAAATTAAGTAAATTGTTTATGTCATATTCAGAGTAACTTTTCAATAGAGAGGCATTCGTGTTGCTGTTTTCCGTACATCATCCTCTGTGCCGTGAGTAGCGTGGTCGACGCAACAGTTCTTAAAACAGTGCTACACTATTGTATTTTGCAGTACTTTCCAAGGTCATTTTCTTTATCATCCAGAAGGTGTCCACAGAGAAATTTCTGTTAATAACTAGTACTCACGTTCCTTCCTGAAATGGACTTCTTGGGACCTGACTGAAATATTGAGCAGTTGTGGTTAAACGGGGATGATAACCAAGTTGGAAAAAATTCACAGTTTTTTCAGGAATATTTGTTCAGTTTTTGTTTGTTTCTCCTTGTTATTTTTGTTGTTATTTATGTTTCTCTCCACACTCCCTCACATCATGTACATAAAAAACAATCCATTTGGTCTTAAAGCTAGGATCATTTTTCTTCCAGGGGCGCAAGCTTAGTAATTTAAACTTCTGTCTTCTCTGTAGCTTTGATCACACTACTTGATACTGCAGGGAATAATATTTCCAGAATCCTAATAGTTTAAATGTTTTTAATTGATTTTGAATTTCCCAAGTATATCAGAAAAGGTTTATTTGTAATTTGAGAACAGCATGTAAATAGTACAAACCTTGACATTATAAGTGGAATGAATAGTAGGTTTCATACTGGAAGATACAAGAGGTAATATAGGTGCAAACATTCTTCATCCTACAAACGGTAATCAGGAGATGCTGTCTAAAATTGATGGGTATATTACTGAAAGCGATTCCAGCTGCTATAGCAAATAAACCCTGGTATCCTGATCTTTTAACAAAATCGTAGTTCCTATTTCAGTCACTGAGTGAAAGCAGGTGGCCTTCAAGATGGTGAGTCAAGGACCCACGTCCTTCCTACTTGTGGATCCATCATTTCCTAATATTTTAAGACTATTTTAATTCTAACCTCAGAATGGGAAAGAACCAGAAGGTTCTCAGAACGAGTCCAGGATGTCTTATGGGCCAGGCCTGAGAATGGCATATACTTCTGCCACATTCCAATAGCTAGAACTTAGTCACACAGAAGGGCAGGCTAAGCAATGCAATGAGCTGTGTGATTTGCTGGAAGAGGAAAATTGGTATGGTGAAAAATAAACAAGTTTCCTCCAAAATGGATAAAGAAAGAGTGATTCAAATTTATTATTAAAATGATAATATCGGTGATTTTAAAAATCTAAAATATAAGAAGAAAAGTTGGTAAGAAGAAGAGAACAGTTGAAAGGCAAGGTCAACAGACACATGAAAAGATGCTCATCATTCCTAAGTATTAGAGAAATGCACATCAAAACTACAGTGAGGTGTCACCACACACCAGTCAGAATGGCCACCATCAAAAAGTCTACAAGTCATAAATGCTGGAGAAACTGTGGTGAAAAGGGAACTCTTCTGCACTGTTGGTGGAAATATAAATTGGTGCAGCCACTGTGGAGAATAGTATGGAGGATCCACAGAAAACTAAAAATAGAGCTACCATATGATCCACCAATCCCACTCTTGGGCATATATGCAGAGAAGACTCTAATTCGGAAAGACTCATGCACCACAATGTTCATGCACCCCATCAAAGAGACATGCACCCCTAGTGCATAGATACATGCACTATTTGCAGTAGGCAAGACATGGAAGCAACCCAAATGTCCATTGATGGATGAATGGGTAAGCAAGATGTGATACAGACGCACACACACGCACACACATGCACACACGCAGTGGAATACTACTCAGCCATAAAAAGAATGAAATAACGCCATTTGCAGCAACATGGATGGACCTAGAGATTATTATAGTAAGTGAAGTGAGTCAGACAGAGAAAGACAAACACCATATGATATCACTTATATGTAGAATCTAAAATATGACACAAATGAACTTATTTACAAAACAGAAACAGACTCACAGACATAGAGAACAGACTTGTGGTTGCCAAGCGGGGGGTGCAGGGGAGGGATGGACTGGGAATTTGGGATTAGCAGATGCAAACTGGTATATATAGAATGGATAAACAACAAGGTCCTACTGTAGAGCACAGGGAACTGTATTCAAGATCCTATGATAAGCCATAATGGAAAAGAATATGAAAAAGAATGTATATATAGGTATAACTGAATCACTTTGCTGTACAGCAGAAATTAACACAACATTGTAAATCAACTATACTTCAATAAAATAAATTTTAAAAATTAGGTAGATGCCTAAGCTTCTTCCCCAGGTTGTGGAGGTAGCTGACAGGACAACTAGAAGTGGTACCACCAAAGTGGCCCCCTTTGAGGATGTGGACTTAGGGTGGTGCTAATGCTGCTTTTGGTGATGAGGAATAATTTACATTTTTACTGTTACTTTTCAGTGCTATTTTGAATTTTTATCCTTACGTCTATGGATATCTTTTGTAATTATTCAATTAATCATAGTAATAGTGGTAACAGGCTAAAAAATTAAAGCCAAGGGCAGAGATCCACGTGAATAATAAGTAACTATAGACAAGGAATAAGAAACACTAATTTTTCATAACTTTGATTATTACATTAACATATCCTCATACCATTAAGGGGGAAAATGCAGGATCAAAATTTTTAACAAATATGATCTCTTTCACATAAGTAATATGCATAGAAAAGCCTAGAAGGAAACAGTTATTATTTTGGTCATTTATTTATGCTGAATTCTTTTCTTGTCTTTTGTCTCGTTTTGTCTTTATTATTTTCTATACTTATGGTGAATTATATTATTGTCTATACTTTTCTGTCTCAAAAATTGAAATTGATTTTATTCTCAAAAAAAAAAAAAAGATGAGCCATGAAAGATAACACAATAACTTACAATTGAAATTGTACATATGGTGCTTGAAACTGTAACTGGCTTTGTCTAATGATGGAATAACCATTAGAGCTAGGAATCAAGGTCCTAGGTTTTTATCCCAAATATATTGCTAATTAAACATGATCCCAGGTAAGTCACTTTATCAGTGCCTCAGTTTCTCAGTTGCCAGATGATGTTTACATTTTCAGTACCTACAACCTGAACATTTTCTCATAACCACACTCGTAACCTACTTGTGCTGCCGTTGGATGTAAAGCAGAGTAAAGTCCGCAGAGCCCTATCGTAGGAAATGTGTGTTTTTTTCCACCTTCAGGGATGAGGTGCCTGCAAAGTGAGAAGAGCCTTGCTGTGATTCATCTAAAATCTGCTTCCTGTGGCTTTTATCCATTGGCCGTATTTATGTAGCTGGAGGGTCCACACAGCTAGCCTCTACAGGGAAGCACTTCTGCCCTTCTCTTGTCTCTAACTGAATAAACCCGATTCACTCTCCCTGTGCCTTTCTACCACTTCCTCATGAGGTTGGTTTATGACCCAGTTAGTGCACTTATAATATTCCGTATCATTTGTTCCCAAACCCCCTTTCTTCCGCTCAGTTATTTGGCTAGGTGAACTGTTAGTAGGACAAAATGAAAAAAAATGTTTCTTTTCACCCCTGCGAGGGACTGATTGTCTGTGTCCCTCCCTCCACATTCGTATGTTGAAATCCTAACCCCCAATGTGATGGTATTAGGAGGTGGAGGCTTTGGGACATAATTAGGTCACGAAGGTGCAGCCCTCATGGTGGGAGTTTTGCCCTTGCAAAAGGGACCCCTGAGGGAGGAGGCATGGGGGAGGGATGGATGGGGAGTTTGGGATTAGCAGATGCAAACTGTTGTATACAGGATGGATAAATAACAAGGTCCTACCATACAGCACAGGGAACTGTATTCAATATTCTGTGATAAATCATAATGGAAAAGAATATGAAAAAGAATGTATATGTAAGTATAACTGAATCACTTTGCTGTACAGCAGAAATTAACACAACATGGTAAACCAATGATACTTCAATAAAATAAATTTGTTTTAAAAAGGGACCCCTGAGAGCTCGCTCACCCTTTTCCTGCCACAGTGAAAAGTCAAGAGTCTGCAACCCTTCCCAGCACCTGACTGTGTGGGCACCCCGACCGTGGAATCCCAGCCTCCAGAACTGAGAAATAGATTTCTGTTGTGGGGAAGCCACCCAGGCTATGGTATTGGGTTACACCAGCCCGAATGGACCAAGACAGCACCTTCCCCCAATCCCAGAACACACTTCAGTTCTCCATTTTTATATCAAAGTGGGTGGTACATTGCCTACCCACCCCAGAGCTGGCACAGCTATTAATCAGCTAATATCTAGAAAGGCCTCCAGAAATAAAATCAGTATATAAATACTCAGTATAATGAGGATGATTAAACAGCCCACTGGTGGACAGAAAATACTTCCTTGTTTGTATGCACTTAGCTGATCTAACAAAAATTGTGTTTGTAAGATCCCTGCCAGAAATATTTCCTAGTAATAAAATATAAATCCTTTATGGATTACATACTTCCCCCCCCTTAACTTTTTTTTAAAATTACCTCATATATAACTTGGATAACATCAGGCTTTCTGAGGCGCTTACCACACTCTCAGCAGCGCTGAGTTAAAATATACGTTCGACATCATATTTTTTTCTAGTCTTTAAGAAAGCCTCACCCAAGTGCTTTTTCAAAGGCTTTTGCAAATGAAATATTCCGAGAGGGCCTCATGTATTACTGCTGAATTCGGTAATTCTTAGCAATCACACTGGAATCCATTCCCTTCGGAGTCAGCCTCCTTTCCTGCATGTATCACACAGCAACCCTTTTCCTCAAAGCCCACTTAGCACTTTTGCAAAAATGACAACTTGGCCTGCTATGCTCCTGGCCCAACCAAAGTGGACATGCATCTGGGATGGAACTTAGTTGCCTGAAGTGCTCTGGGTTTTTCTAGGAATGGAAAAGGAGGCTCTCTTTTCCACCTGACCCCCTAATTCCAGTTGAAACCATGCCCATTGAAGCATGGTCTCTCTCTGTGGGCTTCTTTTATTGGTTCAGTTTGGTTTCAGACTTTTAAAAAGATTTGCAATTTCTTGCTGCTTGCCTACAGATTCTGAAAACCTGCATTGCTATCAACGATTGGATCTAAAAGGTTTCTGCTTACATACTTGACCCACTAGAATTAATTTGTTTTCTACATTTTTCTGGGAAGCGTCTGAGTATTATGACCTTCATTAAAAATTCACCTAGAAGCTCCAGTGTATCTCTTCTGCACATCAGTTTGGCTTCCATATGCCATATCAAATGGGAGAGAAAAACAGATTAAGAAACCCAGTATGTTAATTATAGACATGCAATTTGTAAGCTCTGTTGATCTTTGTTTAAAATATTACATTTAGCATATATAAGTACATACGAATAATATATGCATACCTATACTAATGCAAAATATGAACTTTAACACATATGTATGCTAAAATAAGAGTGTAACTCATCAGTTGTTCAAGTGTATAAAATTAGAGGTATTTGGAAAAATAAGTAGAATACTGAAAACAGAATTGAAATCACCAACTTTTATGACGTTTACTGGGAAATTTATGACCACCAAATGTTGAAGACCAACTTTGAACAGAAAAAAGTCAGGAGGTGTAAATGAAAAAGTTAAAATAACTAACAGATAAAATACTGTGAAAACATTTCCAAGATGAGGTGACAGGATCTGTGTGGGGCAACTTTCTCATCTTTTAGAAAAAAAATACCAGATGTTTAAGTTATGTCAATTTGTAATGTTAACAGTTTTCAGTAGAACATTCAGCAGTCTATGAAAATGTCCAAAATACCAGAAAGAAACACACTCACACAACAAAAAGAATTTAAAGTTGTATTTTATAATTTTGACTTCCACTTCTGGAAAGATGGAGTAGACACGCTTTTCTGTATTCCTCCACGGAGTACAGCTAAAACCCTGGCCATTTATGTAAAACAAACGTAAGGAGACTCTGAAAGGAGGAGAGAAGGCAGACCAACCAGAGACCTTGAGACCCGAGGAACCAGCCAGCGTGAGTTCCTTGGGTTTCTTTTCCCCCTCACGTCTCCCAGACGAGGTATGGAGAAGTGGGAGACCTGGAGACACCAGTGAGTCCAAACAAGAATGTCCCACGAAAAGCCCGCACTCTCCAGCAGGACCAGGAAAGGGGCAGCCTAGCCAGGCAGAACACTTCCAGACGAGGACCACCCGACTCCAGCTAACAGCATGCAAAAAACTGCATCCCACTCCCAGCTCCCCAAGTGAAGCCCAGAGGAATAAGTGAAGGAGAGCCATGCCAGGGTGTAATGGGGCACCTCAAACCCGCTATGGTGTTGTCAGAGAAGCCTCCTGGGGAGCCAGGCCCTTCCCTCTCCCCTGGCAGGAAGGGGATCCCCTGCCGTGGTGCCCATGGAGACCACGTGGAGAGCTGCACTTCCACCTCCAACTGGTGTGGCAAGAGGTCCTCTCACTGCCACTGGAGAGTCAGAACTCTCGCTGGTGCCCGGAGAGAAGGACAGCACCCCAGAGGGTCAGACCACATGAGGAGCAGTGGCGAGGTGCCCCCCACCCTGCCAACCTGGGTGTTTTAGTGGGCGTGTGTTGGGGAGCCTGGGGTCCCACTTCTGTCCTGGCATCTGGCATCACTGGACATTAAGTGCAGAACCTGGACTCTCATTCCCACCAGGCAGAGCTCCCACTTCCTCTGCCCACAAAACACAACATTAAATAAGATCGAGAGTCTTAGAACATAATAGGGATGGTGGGCAGAGAGGGTCTGACTCTAAAGGTGCCGCAGGAGGGAGATGGACTTGTCTGTATCTTGAGCACAGTGGTGGTTATAGGAATCTGCTCATGGGAGAGAATGACATAGATCTGTACATACCCACTGCTCAGATGTGGAATTCCAGGTTTGGGTATGGTACTACAATTATTTAAGAGGTAGAGCTATTGGGAGAAACTGAGTGGAGGCTATATGGGACCTCTCAGGACTACCATTATGATTTCCTCTGACTCTTATTTTCAAACAAAAAAGCTTTTAAAAATCATGTGCCGTATATAAATATTAAATAGAAAATAGAGGAAACCAGAGATCGCGTATTATTATTATTATTATTGCTTTTATTTCACTGCATGTGACTAGGATAAAAATTTCCAATTGGGAAAGGAACTACTGTATATCCAATGGGAGAATATATTCATGGGCAAAAAATGGAAATATACACGAATCCATTTCGTGTATGTGTGGGAAATTTCTGGAAGAATACACAGGAACTTTGGATCTTGGGGCTGACAGCTGGGGAGAGGATGGGACTTTGCTTTTCATTTCTGCCTTTCTGCATGTTTGCAGATCTTACCATGTGAACCTATCACTTTCATAACTGTATTACCTACAGGCTATAAAGGAAGAAATGATTTTGCAAACAGATCACATGGAAAAGACCTGGTTGGAAATAATATGAAAACAAAATGGAATTCAAACCATAGAAATTTACAGTTGGGGGTAATTCTAACTCAAGGTCTATAGAACACTTAAATTTATTTATTCCAGAATTTACAGTTTCTTGGATTTCTTTCCAGTCATCGCCAGCGTGCGGTGCAGTTACGTAGATACATTACGGTTGACCATTTATCTTTATGTTCATCCATGAGTACGCGATCAGCTAGGCAAAAATGCAGGACTGTGTACGACTATATAAACAATATTTTGCCACTTGGGAGGCCCGAGAACCTCAAGCAAAGCATTATAAAAACTCAAGGCCATATTCTGATACTTTGGTCTATACAATTGCTTCTCCTCTTCCTTGTTTGTCCTCTCTTGCTGAGTTTCTCCTTTTTCCCTTTGATGATTCGTGTCACCAGATTTCTGTCCCCGTTCATTCCACACAACATGTATTGACTGTCTACTGTGTGACAGGCAGCGTTCTGGGCATTGGGGATACAACCGTGGGGAAACCAAGGTCACTGCTGGACGGGAGGGCACTTACCAGTGCTGTGAACGGGCTCTGAGGGCCATCACCTCCCATGTCAGCACGCCTCATTCTCATGGACTCAGCACGGTGTGGAGAAGGAATTGGGCAAGTCAAACATATTCACTAATTGCTCAGGGCATCCTTTCTGTGCAGACTTAAATATGGACAGTGGAAACCCCTTCTTACAGCTTCCAGGAGCACATGTTTCTTGTCCGGTGTAACCAAATGCTATTCAGCAACCCTGTGTGCTCCAAAGGAGGGGAAGCAGATGCTTCATCTGAGAAGGGAATTTGGGCCCAGAATTGTATTTTAGAACCTGTGCTCCATTTCATTATGTGTTTATGGGAAACTGAAATGGAACAAGGGAAAACAGATTCGGGCCCAAGGATAATGCACTGGTCTCCTGGTTACAGCTTGAGTCTTCTGTTAAATGGTATAAATCCTTTTCAGTGATATGAATTTGACTCACCATCAATGGCAGTGGATTGAGAAACTTTTCCAGTTTTAGCTGTTAGCCAAGAGCCCTCAGTGAAGTAAATGACTTAGAAATATCAAACTCTTCTCTGAGATGGGCTTGGAAAGATTTCAAAGCTTCAGTCATTGGATTTTCACTTCTTAGCACAGCAAAACCTGCTAAAAACAAGCTCGTGTTAGATTGCTTTTCTCTCTCATAAAGCGAATCTGCGTGCACAACATTTTTTAAAAAATGAAACCGTGATTGGCATGAGCCGACGCTGGACTTTGATTCATGTTCTTGAGAATTTTGCAAGTTTTCTTGAATTTCCAAGATCAACTGGAAAGTCAGCCTTTGGGAGACTATCTGCCCTGGCAAATCTTCCAACAAAAGTTAGAAGAATAAGGACGGAAGTGTAGGACAGAGGGTTGGCAAGAACATCTCTTCTCTCCACGTTGATTGCCAAGTTGGCCTCCATTTGGTTGTTCTGTGTGTATATTGGGGACAGTGGTTTGGGGCATCTGGACTGTGTTGTATTAAGTGAGTCCATCATAGGTAGCATTTTATCTCATTCCAAATGTAATGTCCTTATCACTTAAGAAAGAGTTTTGCATGAGGAAAACACAATAGTTCAGAATACATTTCACATGTTTTGGCTAAAGAGCTTCTGCAAAAGAGAAAATATGTTATTTTATTAAATGTGGACTGTTTTACTTCCATGAAATAAAGGATTGATTAGCTTTTTTAAAGGAAGCTGTTCTGCATTTATTGGATCCACTTAGTGTCCATAAAATAACTGATTTAGATTGAACATTCTTTCTACATTTTTGCAGACCCCATTAGAGGAAAAGAAAATTTTTGTGGAATGAATTAAATTAAACGAAAAGTCATCTGAACACAGAAACATAACTTTGAACAGGGTCCAGGGGTACAGAAATAAGTCATGAATGAATGACTGAGCGTGAAATATTAAATTTGACCAATGAGATGCCATAGAAATATGTAGGACAGATGTTGCAGTGTTTTATATTTAGTAATGATTGATCTTGTTTCTGTAAGCATAGCATTGTTATTCAGAAGATAATATATACTTCTAAGCATAAATGACTCTATTTTAATTGACAGTCTTTTGGAATACTTTTTCTTCTTCCGTTTTCCAAGCGACACATTATATTGGGACAAAGGTGGTCGTTCACCATAGAACTGTTACAATCCCAAAGCTCTTCTCCTTCTGCCCTTGCAGGCTCATGGCAGAGGTGGGGTGAAGGTAGAGATGTCCTTATCAATGCGGCACAGCCCAGGAGGGTTTCCGTTTCCCTTGCCTTGCAAGAAAAGCTTAGAACTTGTCTTCAACCCTTGGACAGAGATTTGCTTGAGGCCTGGCATCTCTCAAGGCGATATTAAGAATCGCTGTCATGATCTCCTAAAGTATTCCTCTCTCACAAATGCTGTAGGGGAAGTGCATTCAGATTGCAAAAGGGATTTGCCGGAGTTCACCACAGTGGTGATGGAAACCATCTCCTCCTCGGAGCCCTGCCTCCAGACCCTCATCCGCTGACTCTCCCCACGTCATACACCATCTAAAAATTAATATTCCTTTGGTTCAGGCGTAGCCCAATTTACTCACGCTCAAGACTTGAATTGGAATGTTTCTCATGAGCGGAGAGGGGGTCAACTTCACCAGTCTGGCTTTGGAATCTCTCTATGCCACATACTTAAGTTCTATCTGTCTTATACACACGGCGCTCAGTTCTAATAAGACTGAAGCCCTGTGCCCTGAAGGTCCCGCTCACTTTAGAACAGCCTGCAGTGTTCCCTTCTCCTGTCTTGCTCATGCGTTTTGATCCAGCTGGACCACGGGACATGTTCCTTCCTTATTTTTGCATCCTTAGGTCATAGTGGACCTCTTCTGACACCAAGAATTCACATCTTGTCTTAAGATATCTAGTGGACTTCCATCTTGTATTTTAAACTCTTGGTTTGTTGTTTAATAATGTGAGTATATCCCATCTCCTCAGAAATATTAAAAGGATACCAAAGAAAGTGAGGGTCAGTTAATTTCTTTCTTTCTTTATGACAATAATACCAACAATGGTGCACATCTTCAGTAATATACTTAATCCTTCTGGGGTTCACTTTCCCGAGAAAATACTTCCAGAGTCACAGTGTCTTTATATGTAAAATGAGGATATATCCACTCTCCTTGGTGATTCTAAAGATTAAATTATATATTAAAAAAAAAAGAGCCCAGCAGCGTGTCTCTCATAAGGAATTACTGTGGTTGCCCATCACCTTTCGGTTCACGTAGCATTTTGCAAATATTATCTTGTCTGATTCTTGAGGCAGTATTATGAGGTGGCTGGAACAGGCATTTTTATCTCCATTTTTCAGTTGAGTAAACTGAAATTCAGTAACACTCAGGGTAATTTTTAGACTGACCTGTTAACAAGCAGTATTTACTGGAACTTTGGAATTGTAATCATACTTTCTTACCTTTGCCTATTGAATAATTGTTGAATAAGTAAACAGCTTGAGGCAAGAAGAGTGTGTCTTTTCATGCAGAGGAATGGTGTGGCACACAAATAGATATCAATCCAGTTAAATTAAGTAGCTATAGATATACTGTATATTTTTAAATTTATTTTAGTGAAGTATAGTTGATTTGCAATGTTGTGTTAATTTCTGCAGTACAGCAAAGTGATTCAGTTATACGTATACATACATTCTTTTTCATATTCTTTTCCATTATGGTTTATCATAGGATAGTGAATATACTTCCCTGTGCTATACAGTAGGACCTTGTTGTTGTAGCTATTTTAATGCTAAATTTCAGTTTTGATTACTGAGGTAAGTAAAGGGAGGACGTTTGTATATTCATTTTACAATACCGTTAGCAAGTGCTCTACGGAATATCTCAGCCACCCAATGTAGTACCATGCCCGAATAACAGTAGGATGCAGGGAAACTGGTACAGCAAGATCTTCCTCCTCGTGGCTAATGTGACTTGAAGATGCCCCCTTTTTATTATGTATGCAGAAAACAGACTGTAAATAGGTGTGATGTTAATGAGTCCAGAGGTGAACTAATGGAAGAAAAGGGAATTTATTTCTGTCTAATGTATTGTTCCTTGTCAGTTTCCTTCCTTTGTAATACAATTTGTAACAAAATGCCTGACAAGTAATTTAGTGAGGGGTATGATTAATGCTGATGTGGTTTTTAAGGAGGGTGAGCAGTTATAGGAAACATTGTTTTAGATCTGAAGGCTGTCTTTCTGGTGTAGTGCAAATACCTAGAAAACTAAAAGACTAAGCTTGCCCTCTACTGGAATTCAGAATTACACCACAGGCAGTTTGATGAGCTTAGGGAAGAAAGAAAGGATCACTGTATTTTTTGTTTCATACATTTAAAAGTCAAGCCTCCTCTTACCAAATTGGTTAATCTACTGTAGTGTCTATTCTCAACATAGATCCAAGTATGTGAACCAAATGCTTTCAAGGTTGATCTTCCAAGTTCCCATGGAAGACGGCTTTGGACAGCAGATGATCAGGTGGGTCTATGAAGTAATCACAGCAGTGACTTCTGCTCTCTGACTCATTTTGCAAAATAGGGGTAATCAACTAACAGACAGTTAGGAATCCGAGTTGTTTTGCCTGGGTGTTAGGGACTCGGTACCACCCCAGGAATAAAATCGTACCAGAATCTAAAACATCATCAATCAAGTGCCCATGAGTGCAGACCTGGGAGTTGAGGGCGCAGGTAGTATTAGGAACAAGATGCTGGTCAGTAGCCTGTGGAAGAAACTGTACTCCCAGTTCATTGGCTCTGAGCATCCCTGGGACAGCAGTCTAGGAGGTGGTGTCATCACAGCACCTGCTGCTGGACCAATGCCGGTGACGGTTGCAGGCTGGGAGACTCGGGAGTGGGGTGCAGGGAGAGGTGCAAAATATGGCTCAGCTGGACGGGAAGGGGCTGACAGCTGACTTCAAGCCCAGGAAAGTGTACTCCTGATTTGTCCTCTCCTTCTCGCTAAACGTGGTTTAGTCTTCTTGCCTTACACGATCTCCAGCGGCCACCAGCTGATGCCTGTATTGTGTTGTAACATGAATATTTATATCTGCACACTCAGTAGTGCACAGACTTCGGAATCTGGGAAACAGGAAGTTTTTCATGCCAAAGGCTGATGCCAATCAACAAATCAAATCTTCGCACAGATCTTCTCGGCTCGAGTCTTTCTCACCTTTTATTGCCTCTGGCCAAAGGTTCGGAGAGAAAAATAGGTGCAGCGTTATCTATCAAAGCTAGAAAAGTAAGCACCTGAGGGGAGAAAAAGAACAGCACATCCCAGACCTCTGCATCACCCTGCTATTTAGACGTTAGTATCTAAAATAGCAATTTGCTCCGATTTTAAAGCAGCCAGAGCGAAGCGGATTTAGAAGTTCCATATGCCTCCATAAAGGACATTATATAACTTCATTTTTTCTGGTTTTCTTTAATAGCAGTAACTGGTTCCTATTCCCTAGACCAAGGTGTTCCGCAAAAATAGGGCAATGGCATCTTTCCGTTTACAGAAAAATAATGGATTCAGTTTTATAGAGTTTTCGAGTTTCTCTCTGAGTCCTTTTCATAACACTTTGGTGCCTGCCAGGACTCAGCCCTGCCAGTCTCGACGAGGCGTGATGCATGTTTAGAGTTAGGTATTTTCAGTACGTTTAATATATCATGGTGTTTTGTAACCAGGTTGTGAATTCCAGAGCTCTTCCCGGTGAATGGATCTTAGATCCACTCTGAATTCTAGTTAAAATTACCCTCAAGGTTCAGATAGCTTGTGAAACTGAAAATGCATGGATTACTCTCTGTTTGGTGCTGCTGAGACAGAGGCTGCCTCTGGTCCACCTAGAGGTCCAGCAGTTCCTGTTTTGTTCACGGCCGTGGACTTCCCTATACAACCAGGCAGAGTGACGGGATGGATGTGACCATTGTCGTTATAATCCCATATCACCAAGTATCTGCTGATGATCAGTGAGGTCAGAAGACAAGTGATAGGGTTTCTTTTTAGAGCATCATCATTTCTAAACATTGGGAGATTAAACAGGACTTAAGCTCAAGGAAAATGAGAATTTTTGAGCTGTTGTCTTTCCCCAAATATAGAAGTTGTCCTTTACAATAGAATGTTGCCAATTTTACATCTACAAAAAAAAAAAAAAAAAGATTTTTGTTTTTAATCCAGGTATTCACAGTAATACCTATCAGTCGACTGTCAGCTATGCGCCATTTATGTTACAAAGAATAACGAATTTATTAATGCCATAAACGTGCAAAGCAGACGTTATTGTCCCAAGCTTTACTTTGTAAAAATGGAGGCTCAGACAACTTACATAGTGTAACCAAATTCACTCAGCTAGAAAATAGTAGAGGCAAGGTTTGGACTCCAGCTCGTCTAATACTGAAGTTCACATTTGTGCCCTGCTACCTCTGCAGGAAACGTGTTCATTTTGTTGACTGGAAAAAAATGCACAACCTAAAGGTTGGGAGTTAGGTTTTATTCAGCAGACTTTCTGAGGACCTGAAGCCCGGGATAGCTCTGAGAGATCGCTCCAAAGAGATCAGAGGAGCCAGAGTCTGTAGGGTTTTTTGCAACAAAGACCCGGTAGTCAGCACGTCAAAAGATTACCGTTAATTACAGAAGATCAGACATCCCAAGTTAAGGAATTTAGTGCTTTCTGTGTATGGGAAGATGCAAGAGTCTGGGCTCATTGAAATCATGCCTTTGATATGGGCCAGTATCCTGTTTTTCCCATCCTGAGTCCCCCCAGGGTACACCGCTGTGGTAGCGTGGCAGTGGGCAGCCCGTTTGTCTACATCTTGAGTTCCCTCAGGGCTCACCATAGGGGCAACAGTAGTAGCTGATGGCTTGATGGCCGCAGCATCCTTTGTTGATAAGGCAGGCAACATTTTTCACTCACAATTTAAAACCCTCTTTCTTCCCAGAATAAATAAATTTCAGCACCAATACAGAACCAATTTTCTACCATCTCACGGAATATATAGAGAGCCAATGAGAACCTTTCCGAATATCTTGCACTTTTATAGCTCTTTGTAGTTATATGTATAAGATTCCACTACCTGCGTCCCAGGTGAGTAATAAGGAAGCTAGCTTTGGGAAGGGAGCTACTTGGGAAAAGAAAGCAAGAGTCATCTTGGAGGAGTGAAATAAAGAAAGCCAGCATGAAATTCCCCAAGCAGTAGAAAAAAATGTCTACACATTCAGCTGCAACCCTCACACTGTCATCCTAGCGATAAATGAGTGTGTTCAGGTAGAACCGGGACCAGACCTGTCACTGGGCATAGGGGTTCTACTGGCCACTGCTGCGCCTGAGTCGCAGGGGCAGAACTCCACTTGTGGAACAGAGTGATTGTTCTCTCTGATCTGTGCTTTACTCTCCTCTGCGTTTCGATGACTCTGGACCACAGATGTTGATGAAAATTAGCAAGCAATTACAAACCCGGAGGTTAACTCTGCCCTGCTTGAGTCAGGTAGAAAGAATGAGAATTGGGTTATTCTGTCACTGTTACTGAAACAAGATAGAGATAAAATAAAGAGAAACAGAGACCAAGGGGAGGACAGGACGCTGAGCAATGACGAAGGCCTGGGCGTTGCGGAGAAGATGCATTGATTGAAATGACAGAAACCAAATTCAGGGCAAAAGAGCTCACATCAAGGATCACCTTATCTCAGCTCGATTTCTTGGTATAAGAAGTGGGAAACTATTCCTCAAACTTGAACAAGAAAATCGACAATGGCTGGGTTGAGACCTGGAGTTCACTTTTTGCCCGAAGCTGATATAGCTGCACGATGACATTTGCTTTCGCTTAAGCTAAAATAATGCAATAGTATCACTCTGATTGTTTGAGCTTATTCATGACATTCCCCCCTTTAAAACTGAGACGTTAGGAGCATTGTAGCTTTTGAATAACATTCAGTGCTCAAAGCCGGTGGTTCTCATACCTACTACTGGAAACACCCGCAGGGATTGTTAAACCAGACTGTTTGGCCTCTCCCCCAGAGTTTCTCATTCCAAGGATCTGGGCTAGAGCCCAAGAATTTGCATTTCTAAAAGTCCCCAGGTGCTGCCGCTGGACCCACACTGTTGCACAGTGATGCCTTATTAACCATGACAAACGTCTTGCTCTATACTCTTCTGTTTTTTTCTCCCTTTGGAGAAGATGAACTAAGAGAAAAAGCTATAATTCTTATACTGGTACCACCGACTAGAAGAAAACAAAGAGTAATTTGACAATCAGATTTAATCTGGCAGGTGAGATAAAACATAAACACAAAGGCAGTATATCATTAGTCATCTCTCTGAGGTTCTTAGGTGTGTATATTATCTCTTTGCTGAGGCCTTGAGAGCATAATTCCTTGGCCAGAGGTTTTGCCGTAGAATGATGAGCAAGTAGGGTGTTCAGTTGAGTTATGGAGCCTGAAGATGTGCCTGCCAAGGCAAGACACCTGAGCAGAAGATCACAACAGAGGGACACTTCCCACTGGGACCAGCTGTTTCTCCTTTCTAGGGTCACAGCTACATAGAGTTCTCTCCTCCACTTACCTCTGGGGTAGAGACACATTTCTACGGTGGACATAAATAGACTCTTTAAAGTTGATTGCATCCAGATACCTACTCATTATGGGATGATGGATTCAAAGTGTAGTGCCGGGATCACTTGGGAGACTCATTAAAAAAACAGATTCCTGGGACCGCCCCAGAGTTTCTGATTCAAGTCTAGATCTGATGCTGGCGCTCCAAAATCTGCTTTTCTGATTTCCAAATGAGGGTGTTGCTGCTGGGCTATACTTTGAGAACCATGGGTCCATATCAAATATATACGGAAAGATTCTACATTGACAAAGTGAAGACAGTTATTCAGAACAGCAGAGACCTGGGCTTTGGTCGTTGTGTGACAATCACAGCTTATATAACCATCCTGTCCCAGAGTCTGTATGAGGAATAAATAGTTTTCCTGAATGTATAAATTTGTTACTTTGACTTTGTACAAGGGCAGAATTCAAATAGGATGCCAGTTGTGATGACCACCTTTAACATCTAGTATAATATCTCATTCCAGCTTACTTCACCTAACTTGTTGCAAATGCATGGGAGTGTGAAAATTTCAGTTACTGTTCTGTTACTAATTGCATAAAAATATTAGCGAAAAAGGACACACTGCCCAGAAATTCCCAGTCCAGGAAAGAGTGGATGCATATAAAGGATCTTCGTATAATTTTACGTTTCTAATGTTAAATCCTAGAAATGAGAGTATTGAATTAAAATATGTTTAATCCTTCAGTAAAAAGTCTCATGCTTTTTCTTAAAGCATTTCATGCATTTTACCCTGTAATTTGGTTGTATGACTTGCATTAATTTTGGTATTCTGTAGGAGATTTCCTAAGGGCAGGATAAAATTGAAAAAGATTTCTGCTCCTAATGTTTAGGTATTTAGATGGGGCCTTACATATAATAGATAGTGAATGCTTTCTCATTAAATCAAAGTTTTAGCCCCTGTCTCTTAGTATAAGAAAGTCACTTGGAAATGAAGTCAAAGGCTCTCTGAGATGCGGTACAAAAGAGTCCTGGGGGAAGAGGACATTGAGGAGGGCCTGGGGGAAAACGATCTCACAACCCAAACAGAAGAGATTGCTGAAGGAATTGAATGTTCATAGCCAAACAATTCATGGAAAAAGACAGCAGATATTTCTGCCTAGGATCCAGTAAGTGTCATCCAGGGGCCCTGAGATGGGGGTGGTATTTACTTCCTGCAGCAACAGCTCCTGCCCCTGCATCCTCACTTCTTGGAATAAGAAGCTCAAGAGAGCTTTTCTTATTGAGCTGAGCCTGTGACACCAGAGGCGAGGGCACGTCAGAGAAACAGTGCATTGTACAGAGCCCTGATCCGTCAGGGAAATGGTACCCAACGAGCTATCAGGCAGAAAAACTCTCCCTCCTGTGAGAGAAGCAAATGGTGGCTAGAAAGAGAGCAGAACGCCAAACCCAGCACCTCCTCCGTGGGCTGCCATTTGAGCCGCAAAGAAGACAGCAGATCCCCTGCAATATAGTGAAATATTAAAGTACCAGCTGAACTCATCATTGGATCACTGACAACACCGAACTCTGTCTTCATAAATATTATAGAATGATGGAGACTACTTCAGCATGGTGCAAAATATTTTGGAGAAATGAATTTCCAGTCTTGAAACATTGTTTATTCTATTGCTTATACACAAAGATGCATTCTTACTTTGCAAGTCAGAATATCGCATATTTTATCACTTAATTCCATGAGTAACCTCCAGCAAGTTGCACAATGAAAGCCTCAGTTCACGTGCGGTAAGTGATGTGAGTAACTGAGGTTCTTGTCTTCAAGACCGAAACCCTCTCGTCTCCTTGACTTGCCCACTCCGCGCTTTTTCTTCCCAATTTCAAATGGCAAGTTCAGGCTGCTCCAACTCATTTTTCTCGTGCCGAATGAGGCATTGAATTAAATTTTCTAAATACAAATTAAAGAGGCTCTCTGTATTACCAGGAAGATTTGTGTCTTGTTAAACAATATAATGGTTTGAGTCCAATGAGTCTGCAAGAACTACTCCAATCAAATTGGTTTTGCCCAGATTTGAAAATCTTTTCACATTTTGCCTATATATTCCACACAAATGCATAAATCAAAGTAACTAGAGTCAGCTGAAAAAAGGAATGTTCTAAGCATTTACTGTGAATAGAGGATATCTGAGAAAATAGGCTGAGGGGAATTGGGACGTGACTGAGATGAGTAGCAATAGCTTATGAGCTGATTTAACGCACTTCAAGAAGGGGAGGCTGGCAGTCACTGGACAGAGTGTTTTTTTCTTTCTATGTCAAATATTTATCTTGATGAAGAAGCTTCCAGATACAAAGTGACTGTCACTGTATATTTTTAACTGTAGATCCTCCCATGATTTACCAATTTAATACGTATCCATGTCCTCCTTGGCTTCTCGTGGATGTCCGAATGGAAATGAAGGACAAGTGATGCTGAGATGGAGGGAGTTAACTGTGAAATGTAAAACGATGAAAACAAGAGCTTTCTGTAGAAACTGGTGGTTCCTGTGAGGGAATATCAACTGCACATATTTAAGTCTTTTGAGCAAAACACTGCAAACTTGCCCTCCAGAAAGGTTACACAAGTTGATAGTCCAAGGAGCAGTAGACAGAGATGCTACCAAACTTGACGCATACCAAAACAATTTAGTATTGCGTTGAGAAATATCTCATTATTGATTGAATCTGCATTGTATATCATCTAGTCATATCTCCTCTCTCTAATTTACTGTTCTTATTCTTTGCTAATCCTTTTGAGTAAGATATTTGATGAGTGATTAATACATCAGCTCCCATAATTCAATACTCTTGCGGTTAGTATTCTTACTATCATTGGCCTTTTAGCTTTTCTCTCTTTTTCTGAGACATTTCCTCATGGTATTTTGCATTCCTTTCTTTCCTTCATGGTTTCTGCCTGTTTATTCATGTTGAGATCTGCCCCCGTATTGCAGAATGACATAAGTTTTACCTTAATTTTCTTGTAGTCCTTTTACGACTTCATCTTTTATATTTAAATCCTCAAGCCATGTGGACTTGACTTTACAGTAGTGAGCGAGGAAGATTTACCTTCATTATTTTCCAGAATTATGGGCCAGTTGTCACAAAACCTATTGAAGTCATGCTTTTTTCTCTGATTGGAAATCCACTTTAATCATACTGTAAATTATTATGTATTCATGGCTCTGACTCAGAGACAAAGTTTAGTAGAGAAATAGACCCAGATATTGGGATAAATTTTAGGACACATAGGGTATTCTTGTAATAGTCAAACCTCCTCTAAAAATTCTTCACAGATATCATTAGTCTGAGTATTTCCAGGACTTTGATAGAAAGTTCCTTTGATGGGATAAAAATTGACTTTCTCCCCCAACACAATTCTTATCCTCTGTACCGGGGTCAACAAACTTTTTCGGTAAATATTTCAGGCCACAGGGTCTCTGTTGCAAGTACTCAACTCTGCTGTTGTACCAAAGAAGATTCCCTCCAAACAGCCTTTATTTATGGGAGCTGCAATTTGAGTTGTGTATAATTTTCACAAAAATGTTAATTTCCACAAAGAAGAAATTATTGTTCTTCTGATTTTTTCCCAACAATTAAAAGATGTAAACAACAGTCTTAGCTCACGGGTCATACAAAAACAAGTGGTGGGTGCGATTGGGTCTGTGGTGTAGAACCTGCCGGCACTGCTCTATGTGATAGCCCTTCGTGTATTTAAAGACAGTTGTAATAGACTTTCTATAATTTCTAGTTGGTAATCAGTATACTTATAAAATACGTTGTTTTGAATTGGCATGTGTACCAATTAATTGAGATGACTTACTACAAAGTTATATGAACAACCAAACTCTAAATTAAAATATAAGTTCAGGGGTATGGTAGAAGTGAGCAAAAATACTTTTTATTGTACCACTTTTTTTTCTTAAAATAGGCTAAATTGGAGATTTTCTATGAGGAGATCTTATAGCCCAATCTCTTTGTTCAGCTGAAATCTCTACTTTAATAACTACAGTGGTTTTTCCATTTCTCTTTTGATGAACACATACGTTATTCGGTGTAAACAAGTGGATTCCTTTTACCGTAATACTTACTTTGTTAGATATTAACATAGTACTACAGATTTCTTTTGACCAGTGTATCACGTAATCTCTTATTCTATACCTTCAATCTTTTGTGTACTTTTTCTATTTTTTCTTTTTTTAATTTAATTTTTATTGAAGTATAGTTGATTTACAATGTTATATTAGTTTCAGATGTACAGCAACGTGATTCAGTTATACATATACATATATCCACTCTTTTTTAGGTTCTTTTCCCTTATAGGTCATTACAGAGTACTGAGCAGAGTTCCCTGTGCTGTACAGTAGGTCCTGGTTGGTTACCTATTTTAGATAGATGTGTACGTGTATTGTAGATATGCCTCTCCTAAACAGAGGTTTGTGTTTGCTCTAAGTCTTTGTTAATTTTGGATTTCGCCATCACTATAATTACTCGTACATTGGAATTCCACTCTTCTCCTTTCTATTTATTTGTCATACGTGGCTAAGCTTTTCTCTTGCCTTGCTTTCTTTTGAATTAAAGAAACCAATTCGTTTTCTTGCCTCACTAGTATGAAAGTGAAATACTGTCTTTCTGCCCTTTGGTTATTACCACAGACATTTTAACAGGCCCATTGAATGTAATTCGTCAAAAACTAATCTATTTCCTTCTTCTCATCTCAACAAAAAAGGACTTTAGGCAAATCTACCTCTAATCATGCCCACCCTCCCTTTGCCCCAACTGGACTCCTATTATGGCCCAGGCTTTAATGACACCTTGATTGTTTTAATTATTTCCAATTGTTTTTATTACAGATGGTCCCTGACTTAGGATGGTTCAGCTGAAGATTTTTTTGACTTTATGATGGTGTGAAAGTGATACTATGCATTCGGTAGCAGCCGTACTCGGAACTGTGAAATTTGCTCTTTCCCAGGCAGTGCTGTGTGGTCCGATCCTCTCTCGCGATGCAGGGCAGCTACAGTCAGCCCCGCGATCATGGGGGAAACCATGATACCCTGACAACCATTCCAGACCCAGACGGCCATTCTGCCTTTCACCTTCAGTACAGAGTCCAGTAAATTACACGAGATATTCAACCCTTTATTATAAAATAGGCTTTGTGTTAGAGGATTTTGCCCAATTCTAGGCTAATGTGAGCGCTCTGAGCACGTTTCAGATGGGCCGGCTAAGCTGCGATGTGCAGTAGTTTAGGTGTATTAAATGCATGGTCGACTTAGGATATTTTCAACTTACCATGGGATTATGGAGAAGTAACACCATCATAAGTCGAGGAAGATCTGTATTTTGATTATTTAAATTATTGTTATCGACTTATTTGCTCTTTTTTTTCTCTTGAATCAATACATACGAGTGGCATCTTGCTTATTGGACAGGTTCATGTTTAGCTTTATGACATGCCACCAAAGGCTTTCCAGATTCACTGTCCTTAGTTTCACCTGCCTGCCCAGTGATGTAGGAGCGTTTCAGGTGCTCCACAGACCCGTCAACACTTGGTCACTTTTATTTTAGCTGTTCTAATGGGTTTTTAATTGTTTTCCCTGATAATGTACAATGTTTTTTTTCTTAAAACATAAGTATGGGTATATTGACTTCTCTCAAGTGCATGCAAGACAATAATTACACAGCAACAAATCTTTTGTTCTACAGAGATTTGATTCAGAAGCGTTTGAATGAAATTTACATAATTTCACATTCATACCCTTACATTTTAAAAAAGATTTATTTATTTGTTTATTTATTTATTTAATTTATTTTTGGCTGTGTCGGGTCTTAGTTGCGGCACACGGGATCTTCGTTGAGGCCTGTGGGATCTTTCGTTGCAGCGCATGGACTCTTCATGATGGTGCGTGGGCTTCTCTCTAGTTGTGGCATTCGGGTTTTCTCTTCTCTAGTTGTGTCTCTCAGGCTCCAGGGCATGTGGGGTCTGTAGTTCGCAGCACGCGGGCTCTAGTTGAGGCACGTGAGCTCAGTAGTGGTGGCACATGGGCTTAGTTGCTCCACGGCATGTGGGATCTTAATTCCCTGACCAGGGGTCGAACTCGCATCCCCTGCATTGGAAGGTGGATTCTTTCCCACTGGACCACCAGGGGAGTCCCTTGCATTTTTAAATACTGTAAGTAGAAAAGCCCCGGAGATAACCAATTCTTGTATTTCCTATTTATCCCGCTATACATCCAAACTTTAAAAAGTGACACACTGAACATTATACAGAATATTTAAATCGTGATTAAAAACTTGAGATTTTAAAATCACTGTTCCCCAGTATGATTCAGAAAAGTCCTCATGCTGACAAGTGCAGTCCCCGGTGGCGAAGTGAATTGCAGGAGGGAAAGAAAGAGGAGACAGGCAGAAGTTTGCTTCTTTTTATCCTGTGTTCATTGGCTTCTCAAATTAATTCCTCTCTTTTTGTCCAAGTCCTTTTACCATTTTATTATTGGGTGGTTTATTTTGCTGCTTGTAGGGATTCTTTATATAATCTGGATCCAAGTCCTTTGTCAGATATATGCAAATGTATTCTCCCAGTCTGCCTTTCATTCTCTTAATGGTGTGCTTTGATGAGCAAAGCCATTAGTATTGATGAAGTCCAATTTATCCTTGTGTGTGTGTGTGTGTGTGTGTGTGTGTGTGTGTGTGTGTGTGTGGGAGAACTTCTTTATGTGTCTTTTCTGAGAAATGTATTTAGACCTATTTTGTGGTCCAGCAAGTGTCCAACTTCAGTGGAAGTTCATGTGCCTCATCCATCTCTCGTCTCCTTTCAGAGATTATATTATCTTATGTTATATTATATTATATTATATTATATTATATTATATTGATTTATTGGGACACATCACACAGCATGTGAAACTTCCCCAACCAGGGATCAGTCCTGCGTCCTCTGCAGTGGAAGCGTGGAGTCTTAACCACTGGACCACCAGGAAAGTTCCAGAGCCCAGTACATGCATTTTACCACATGATACTGTCTCAGAGTTCGACAGGGCTCTGTTCTCTTTTTTTAATCATAGTTTTTCCCTCTCTGTTTTTCAGATTGTACAATAACTGTTGATTTACCTCAAGTCTATAGACTGTTTCTCCAGCAGTCACCAATCTGGTGTTAAGAACATCCAGGGACTTTTAAAAAATTTCAGATATTGTTCAGTTTTCGGATTTCCACTTGTTTTATTTTTTATACTGCACCTGTCTCTGCTGGGATTACCCACTTCCTCAGTCTTTAGAATCATTTTCCCTTTAAGCCCTTGGCCATGTTTTAATAGCTGCGTTTGGTTTCTTGTCTGCTAACCCCAAGATTTTGATGATCTCAAGGTCTGTTTCTACGGGCGCCGTTCTCCTGAGTGTGCGTAATACTTCGCTCTTCCTTGGCATGTCTAGTCTTTCACCTGTTGCTTTCTGCGGGCTACTTGGTGTCTTCTGCATGCACCTATACTTCACAAGTCAGTTAACATTAGTGGGATTTTATAGGCAGACTTTGCCCCCCTCCCACTGTGGTTCCTTCATTTCTGAGATTTCTCACCTCAATTTACAGCCACTCTGGCTGCCGCAAACTCTCTGCTCCGGCACCTACAGCCAGTAAGCCTGGGGCTTCCTGCCTTCTTTCCAACTGAGCCGCGTCCGTGAACTGGAGAGTATCTTTAGGGGAAAGATGGTTCTAACTCAGTGAAGTTCTCTCCTTTCAAGGGTTCAGCTTATCCCTACTTTTAGGAACTCTCTGAAGCATCAAATTGTGTTACTTTAAAATTCTTTCCCAGAGTTGACGAGGTTAGTCTGATATACACTACTTAACCGTTACTAGAATCGGAATTATCCAAATCACTATTTTAGTTCATGAGCTCTCTCGAGCTGTGTTTCCTGTGTTGTAACACCCATCCTTTAAGATTCTTCGTTTTTTTGTATTTTAATTTCTAGCCATTCTCTGAATATTCTTCTAACTTGGCCAGTCAGTGTCGATAGTCTCTCCTCTCTTGTCATGCTTTCAATGATTTCTTCACCACATTAAGCCTATTCGTTTTATGTGATGTCTTTTATAACTTGAGGTCTGTTGTATAGGGGGAAGGTTGTCTCTTGATTTTAATTTATGACGGCTTGTTTTGTTACATTTAGTTGAGCTGCTTGTTATTGTAAGTTTTTCTTCCTTTTGAAACTTTATAGGAATTCTTCAAGCATGGACTTTAAAGTACATTCCTGCAGAGAAGAAATCTGTTGTATTTTCTTCAACCAAAATATGGAGGACATCCAAAATTGGATTGCCTTAAACTAATGTTTGGCTTGATGTGTTTGGGGCCGTACAGCTCATGTGAATCTGGAAGTGGTCAGGAATATTTCTTTTTCTTGCTTTTGAACGTTCCACGAGTAATGAGGCCGAGCCGGGTGATTCTCCCTCAGGCTCCCCTGCAGAGATGTGCTTTTTCAGTCACCACTGCTGTCATCCCACTGAGTCCAGCTGCCAACCCCACCTCCTGGGCTCCTTGGGACCAGAACTTGCCTCCTTTCCTGATGGTCCATAAAAAGCCGAAGTTTCCTCCCACTTTCACTCCTGTTAAACCACACATTTTTTAAAAAGCAAGACGAGTTAAACGTTTTATCCGTCATTTCTTTTGGAATGCCATAAAACCCAAGTTTCTTCCAATGGTCCCTGGCAATTTTGCTGGGGATGGAAGTTTTCCTGTCAGCTTTCGCTTCATGTGTTTCGAAGCTGGGTCTTCAGTACATAAAGGCTTCTGACTTTTCTTTGATGTTCTTGGAGCCTTCTTCTCATCACCGATAAGAAACACCCCTCCTCGTGTGCTCCGCTGATACCCCCTTTGTCTTCTGCTTTGTCTCATACAAGCGCGTTTCTTTGTCAGCATTTGCTTGGTATTTTCTTTACAGACCTTCGTTTTTATCCCTTTTATTTTTAAGTGTCTTATAACGAGTGAAAAAGCAAAATTAATTTGTATTCTGTTTACAGCAGCACCCCTGTTATTTAGTAGATAAATGTGGCTCCATTAGCCGTTACTGGGAGTATGAATATCTTTGGACATAGTCCTTCTGTCTTACTTTGTGCTTTCTTCTTTTAATACTTGGCAGCCTTTTATTTCTCCCTTTCTTGTATTATTACCTTGTCTTATTAGGTATGAAAGCATCACCCAACTTCGTGGCTTAAACACACACATTTATTGTCTCAGTGGCTGTAGGTCGGGAGTCTGAACACAGCTTCCTGGCTCCCCTGCTCATGTCTCTCGAGCCTGCAATCAGGTGGCTTCAGGGGCCGTGGTCTCATCCGATGCTTCACGGGAGAAGGACCCGCTTCCGAGCTCAGTGTGGTCACTGGCGGTGTTCAGTTCCTGGTGGGCTGTTGAAGGGAGGGGCTCCGTTTCTTGCTGGTTGTCAGCAGGACGTCACCATCCTTGCCACGTGGGCCTCCGCAAACCCATAGGACGGTCCACAGCAGGGCAGGTGGCTTCTTCAAAGGCAGCAGGGGGCAGATCTGCCTGGAGGACTGATGTACAAGCTCACATCGTGTAATCACAAACACCCCATCGCCTCTGCCATATTCTCCTGTTAGAAGAACATCACAGGTCCTCCCCACTCAGGGAGAAGGGATTACACAAGCCCACGGACATCAGGACACAAGAGGCAGGACGACTGCCTTAAAGTCCATCCACCACATTTCCCAGGCCCTTTCTACATTGAGATTATTTTCTTTGTTACTTTTTTTTTTTAATGGTTTGGGTTATTTATATTTTAACATTCCTACTCACACCCATACTTTCCCAGCGGTGTCTAGAGTTGATCAGATTATATATTCTTTACCAAACAAACCAAAGTTATTTAATTCCTAATGTTATGTATTAAAAAAATTAGTGCAAATATGAGGTTTGGTTACGATCAAGAGAAGAGCTAGCCCTAAGCATAATTACGATTTCAGAGGTATTATTCACTATGGATTCATATCTGAGCCTACCCTAGGAGCAGTGTACCGCGCGTTTGTCACTTACCTCTGAGACCCTTATGTAAGCACATCTGCCCCCAGTCCCATTCTCAAGGGCCCTCTGTTTTGCTAACTTATTAGAATAATTAATTTAGCTTCAGGTGTTAATGACTAATACTGTCTTTTATGTAATCATCCAACTCACATTTTTCAAGATAACCAAGGCCTCTGTGCCTGAATCTGAGGGAGGGCTATTAACTCCATCAGAGGATCAATCTGCTAGATATACCAGATGTAAGCAAGATAATTAGCCCCAGGAAAAGTCAGGGCGATGTGTGGAGTTAGAGCTTCTTTCTATATCAAAACTTGTATCTCTGGCATTTGAAAATGCCAAAACACAATTGTATTCAAAACATGGAGACGATGTTAGACTTCCTGTCACCTAATTCACTGACTCTCTCTGTTTACTTTGCAAGGATAGAAAATATTGATGAAAATTATAATACATGCTCCAAATTCATTCCTTTTCTGTTACGGAGAAGATTTAAAAAATGGAAATAATTTGTTTCCTTACAAGACCACATTTTAGGTCACAAACTAGACTAAAGCTCTCATCTAAAGTCTTTTATCGTATCCCTTTTCTAACAGGTTAGGCAAAATCCTTAGTGGTTATTTAGAAAATATTGGGCATAATTCCAATTTATGCTTATTAGTATGTGTGTGTGTCCTTAGAACACAGAAATCCTGTGTGTGTGTGTGTGTGTGTGTGTGTGCAAAATTGCTGGCACTAGTCACTGTAGTCAACATTTAAAGTGCTAAGCTCGACACAAAATCTAAAATTCTATCAGAAAGGAGCTATTTCTACTGCTTGAAAAATGTCCTCTCTGCCCAGCCCCTGCTCACGGCTTTCTGGCCGTGACTTTGGAACAAAGCCGTGATTCTTCCACCAGAGGCTGGGGTTATACTTTGAATGCTAAGTCATTTGGGATGATGTTCTTTTCATTTGATGCCTGCATCACTGTTCATGCAGTATGAAGACATCAGTTAAAGAGAATGCAGAATTGATGTTCTATCTAGACTAGTCACGATGCTTAGCATATAAGCACACATCCAGAATACTTTCTGATCGAGTTATGGCTGTGGAGATTTTGGGCATGTTTGGTTTGCCTAGTGTAATTCAGATCGTATCTGCAGAGTTCTCAAACCTCATTGAGGACAAAATACCACATAGTTGAAACCTGTGATAATTTAGATGTGGTCAAGGTAGCTTGTCCTTTGTACAAACGAAGTGAATCAATTGTATAAAAATATTACAAACTGAGTTCTTTGTTGACTCCAAGGTTCTCTCTGGCCCTAAAGTTGTGGGGATGGGATTGTTTTCAAGCACCATTTGCATACTGATGTGCGGGTCTATCTTTTTAATTAGTCGCTAACGAAGGTCTCCTAAGGCTAGTGTAAGAGATACTCCCTCAGCCTGGATTGAGCCGTGGGTTTTTCACTTTTTGTTGTTTCTTCTTCTTCCCCTTCCCCTTCTTGCTTGAAAATGACCAGATAATTTTCTATGCGATCAGTTGAAAGAGAGACTCAGTGGAATCAGTGACCCAGTGACCTGTAGGTGTGTGGTCACAATATTTGGGAGAAAGACATGGTGCACATGAATGTAGCCACCAGGAATAAGGTTCTTGTTCCCAAGTTTGGGACAGTCGCCCCAGGGATTGGTCCTGCTGCAGAGCAGTGATGGGGGGACAGTTCTCGGTGTCCAGGGAAGGCAGAGATGCTGCTATGAGTGTCCAGGGAACGTCCGGACCAGACCAGGACCGGATGCTGGTTCTCATCCCCCTCCCTCCCTGTATCCGTCTATGATGCTACCTCCCACCTCCACTTCCCCCGTCACACAAAGGGCTTCAAGTAGTTGAATAGTTCACAGGTCAATATTTCCAAGAACCATTTGCTTCTTTTGCAAACCTTGTCTACGAGCACATTTGCAGTTTGCTGTGTGAGGACTTAAATCCACCGCTCCTTCACAAGACACTCAGCAAGCCGCTTTGGAGACCGTGGTTTGTTTCCTTCAGCTTTAAACAGAAATGTGTAATGAAGATGAGATCTTTTTTTTTTTTTAACATCTTTATTGGGGTATAATTGCTTCACAATGGTGTGTTAGTTCTGCTTTGTAACAAAGTGAATCAGTCATACATATGTTCCCATATCTCTTCCCTCTTGCGTCTCCCTCCCTCCCACCCTCCCTATCCCACCCCTCCAGGCGGTCACAAAGCACCGAGCTGATCTCCCCGTGCTATGCGGCTGCTTCCCACTAGCTATCTACCTTACGTTTGGTAGTGTATATATGTCCATGCCTCTCTCTCACTTTGTCACAGCTCACCCTTCCCCCTCCCCATATCCTCAAGTCCATTCTCTAGTAGGTCTGTGTCTTTATTCCTGTCTTACCCCTAGGTTCTTCATGACATTTTTTTCTTAAATTCCATATATATGTGTTAGCATACGGTATTTGTCTTTCTCTTTCTGACTTACTTCACTCTGTATGACAGACTCTAGGTCTATCCACCTCATTACAAATAGCTCAATTTCGTTTCTTTTTATGGCTGAGTAATATTCCATTGTATATATGTGCCACATCTTCTTTATCCATTCATCCGATGATGGGCACTTAGGTTGTTTCCATCTCTGGGCTATTGTAAATAGAGCTGCAATA
>NW_020837949.1:3829890-3936940 GCF_003676395.1 Aethalodelphis obliquidens | reverse complement strand
TCTTTTTTTTTTTTTTTTTTTTTTTTTTTTTTTTTGTGGTACGCGGGCCTCTCATCGCTGTGGCCTCTCCCCCTGCGGAGCACAGGCTCCGGACGCGCAGGCCCAGCGGCCATGCCCCACAGGCCCAGCCGCTCCGCGGCATATGGGATCTTCCCAGACCGGGGCGCGAACCCGTGTCCCCTGCATCGGCAGGCGGACCCTCAACCACTGCGCCACCAGGGAAGCCCCATGACTCTTTTTGAATTATGGTTTTCTCAGGGTATATGCCCAGTAGTGGGATTGCTGAGTCATATGGTAGTTCTATTTGTAGTTTTTTAAGGAACCTCCATACTGTTCTCCATAGTGGCTGAACCAATTCACATTCCCACCAGCAGTGCAAGAGTGTTCCCTTTTCTCCACGTCCTCTCCAGCATTTATTGTTCCTAGATTTTTTGATGATGGCCATTCTGACTGGTGTGAGATGATATCTCATTGTAGTTTTGATTTGCATTTCCCTAATGATTAATGATGTTGAGCATCCTTTCATGTGTTGAAGATGAGATTTTGATTTCCTTTTCCATACGTAGGCCTTGCTGAATGTGAGTGGGAAAGAACACAGCTTGATGTGGTGGAGTTAATGGAAGCCGTATATAATCATCATTATCTGTGACAATTAAGGCAGCACCAGGCTGTGTTGTGACAGTTTATTGGGCTGTGTGATGATGCCCGAAAGTGATGTTTATAACCCCCTGGACTGCGTTGCCACTCAGAAATTCATAGCTATATAAATTAATTCCGTGGATTAAGCATATGTCTTCAGCATATCCCTAGTTTGCTGGACCTTTACACTGGGAATGCAGCCCACAAAATGAGAATAAATGCATAGAATTGAGCAGAAAATAAAAAGTCGCTGGACGATGCACAGAATCTCTTGGTGTCACGGGAGTGTTAGAATCTCTTGATAAGGGGTCCCTGGCTGGGGTGGGAGAGAGGGACCAGATGCACAGAGGTGGAAGAGATGCAGGGGCAGGCACAACTGGAGAAGGGGAAGCGGGGTCCAGTCCAAGGACTGGTGGGGACAGTGTTACAGCCTGAATGTCTGAGTCCTCTCACAATTCACATGTTGAAACCCCGCATGGTGATGGTGTGAGGAGGTGGGGCCTCTGGGAGGTGACTAGGATTAGATGAGGTCATGGGGGTGGAACCCTCATGAATGGGTTTGGTGCCTTTCGGAGAGTCACAGAGAGCTTGTGAGGACACAGTGAGCTCTGCAACCCAGCAGAGGGCCCCACGAGGCACGGAATCTGCCAGCGCCTTGACCTTGGGCTTCCCACCATCCAGAACTGTGAGAAGTGGATTTCTATGGAGTATAAGCCACCCAGTCTGTGGTATTTTGTTACAGCAGCTGCACAGACTAAGATGGACGTGACCTGACTGCTCATGCAATTCACATCAAGATACATATTGCAACCCTGACTTGAGTCTGGACTCAGGCAAGGAGACAGGAGGCTCCCATCCAAGGGGACACAGTAGCGCCAATGATCAAAGTCAATGACAAGTGGGGAGGAACCCCAGGCTCTATGAGAGATGGCCGTCCAGCCCACGCTGTGCAGGAATAGGTGGGTGAGATGTGAGAACTGAAATCTGTGTTCTGAGCTGGGCAGGACAGCAACTCTAACACAGGCGTGTGAGATTTGAGGTCTGGCTCCACCATTAACAAGTGATGTGACAGACAACCTGTTACCATCCGTACCAAGAGACGGAATGGTCCCTACTGAGTAGGGGTGTGCTGGGGCTAAGTCAGGTAGTGCGTGACGCACCCAGGGCGTGTCTGTGACCCAGTTATCACTAAGTAAAGGTGGCTCTTACTATTCTTATTCTCATTATATAAATTATTATTACTATTCCTGGACAACCAAAGACTGCACCATCTCCAAAGCAGAAACAGGCTCACAGACGTAGAGAACAGACTTGTTGCCAGGTGGGGGGTAGGGGAGGGAAGGATTGGGAGTTTGGGATTAGCAGATGCAAACTATTATATAGAGAATGGATAAACAACAAGGTCCTACTGTAGAGCACAGGGAACTATATGCAATATCCTGGGATAAACCATAATGGAAAAAAATATGAAAAAGAATATATATATATATGTATAACTGAGTCACTTTGCTGTCCGGCAGAAATTAACATTGTAAATCAACTATACTTCAATAGAATAAACTAAAGATAGATTGCACCATCTATTCTAGTACCACTCTTTCAGTCTAAAGGAGTGACTTGCGAAGAATTGAATTTCAAATAGTGTGGTACCTGGGGCAGCCCCCCCCCCCCCCGTGTTGGAGGAGAAAGCTATGCAAGGCCCCTCCGACCCTCCTGGCGCCCCTCACTCTTCTCCACCCTCCCAGTGCCCCAGGGACCGCATCCTTGCTTTGTGGCTTCTGAGAGGTCGGCCAAAGGGAAGCACTGGGGGGAGGGGCAGGGCGGAGGGGAGTGAGTCAGGGCACTCCCTCCCCACCAAGCCCCTGAGCTGCCAGCCTCCATCAGGCAGCCTCTGCAGCAGCTGCCCTTCCTGGGGTCCCATCCCTGCCCCCTCCTCCAGCCCCTCCAAGCTTGGGATGGGGAATGGTTCCCCAGTTACTAGCCCCACATGCTGCGCTACCCTTGGTTGGTTTTTCCTAAATCTTGCCTACGCCTTAAAAAATGTCCCTTTAGGGGCTTCCAGTGGTTAGGACTCCATGCTTCCACTGCAGGGGGGCATGGGTTCGATATCTCGTCGGGGAGCTAAGACCCCACAAGCCGCTCAGGGCAGCCAAAAAAATTAATAATAAAATGCAGCACTTTTAGAAAAAAAATAAAAATGTCCCTTTATTACACTTTCCTCCGTTTCTCAGTATGACGACTTCTGTGTCCTGCCCTGGGCACTCTTGTTGCCCTTGAAACCACGCCCTTATCATTGTTTCCATGGCTTCCGAGCTATTTAGAGACTATTCTGCCTCACTCCCTTCTTTTCTCATCACCAAAAACAGCTGACATTGTAACCTTTGGCACAGAGATACTCACAGGCACCCCTAACATGCCAACAGAGCAGGGGAAACGTAAATGAATGCTCCCTGCCTGCGTATCCCTGTTATAATTACATAGAATATGGTAATTTTTAAAAGCATGACTGAGATGCTTAGTAAAGTAGCAGGTGTTACAAAATTGCATTTTTATTATCCTTCCCCGTATCAGACGTGGAAATGATGGTCTCTCCAACTATTTCACCACTTACTAAATGTTCCTAGTCAGTTATCACCGATAATGCTTCCTTTTAAATCATATGTGGACAATTAGAGACTTTTAGGTTAATTAATTTTCTATATTAGGAGAAAAGAGTTTATGTAAATTTAAGACAGTGGTATTAATATTATTAACAATAATAGTTATCATAAACTATGGATTTATAATTTATATGTATAAAAATAGAGCCCTTGCTGTAAAAATATTAAAAATTGTAGTTAAATTTTATAGTCTTAAAATTAAAACTTTCTGCATAGCCACACTTTCTAAGTAGGGCATATCTGGCCAATTACTTAATATAAATAAATGGTAATTGATTATCCATACCTACCATTATTCTCTAAAGCATCTGGCTTATCCAAAAGATACAAATCATTCCCCAAAAATTGCTCTGTCAAATAAGGAAGGAAGTTTGGGTAAAGGGTAGATAAGAGTTGGAATACTAAGAAGCCAGGACTTGGGTTTGAAGATAAATTACATGTCTTGAAACGTTCTATCGTGAGCTGCACACCCGGCACAACTGAGAGAAAGACAGTGGGATGCACCATGTACATTATCCACAAAACACACCACCTGGTCAGGTAGAGTGAATCTCGTTCTAGCATCAAGACAAAGAGAAGCTTACTCATTGAAAGGGACATTGTGGCAATGGAAGGGAAATGCTCTTGATGACATCACTGGACTGGTTTTTAATGAATGAATGAATGAAAACTGCTTTTTAGTGAATTCTTCAATGTAGACAGATATTGTAACATAACCCAAAGGACAATTTGGTGGTAGCAGTTCTTTAGGGAAAATGCCCTAAAAGGAAACTTTCTCTTTCACTACAGCCAGAACAGTTCTGACACCAAATGCGTGTGGGGTTTTCCCACACCAATCAGTCCTCCAAGCTTCCAGACACCAACTGCGTGTCCTACAACCCACTTCAGTTCTGACACTGTCTACCTGGTGTTAGCACAGACCCCACAGGTGAAAGACTCAATCCCGCAAGACTGTCCCCAATTCAGATGCCAACTGCAAGTAGCGGGTCCCCAGATTACGCACCTTCTGTCCAACTTGACTACAGATTAGGGGTCCATGAACCCCTTCTCGGGTTCAATTAATTTGGTATAACACCTCACCGAACTCAGAGAAACACATTGCTTACATTTACTTGTTTCTTATGAAGGATGTGATGGAGGATACAGATGGGCAGCCATATGAAGAGGTGCATAGATAGGGTGAGGTCTGGGGAAGGGGCTCAGAGCTGCCAGGCCCTCCCCAGGCCCAGAGACTTCTATGGTGTCTCCATTCTGCAGGCATGATTGACTATTAATTCAATCCCCATCCCCTCTTCCCTCCCCAGACGGTGGGGCAGACAGTTCTAATCTGATTTGGTTTTCCTGATGACCCACCCAGGGTCCCCAGGTTAGAACAAAAGACGCTCCTATCACCTAGGAAATCCTCAGGGATTTAGGAGCTCTGTGTCAGGAACCTGGGTCAGAGAACAAACATTGGAACAAAAGATGCTCCTAGTACACCTATCACTCAGGAAACTACAAGGGTTTTAGGAAACCTGTGTCAGGAACTGGGGGCAGAGACAGAATATCTATTTCTTGCTATGTCAAAGACGCACAGTGGTACAACCAGGAAAAATGATCTGACGATGGCTTAATCATAGCTGTTAGTTTACTCATCTTCCCCAAATTTTGTTATGGTCTCAGAGAAGATAGATCTCTCAGGAAAATCACATAGACGAAAGCAACGAGCAATTGGTGGAAATAGACAAGTAAAAAAGGTGGGGAAAGAAATGCTTATCTGGGGAATTCCCTGGCGGTCCAGGGGTTAGGACTTAGCACTTTCACTGCCGGGCCTGGGTTCGCTCCCTGGTCAGGGAACTAAGATCTCCCATGCCATGCAGCGCTGCCCCCCAGAAAAATGCTCATATGCTTCCATGTTTGACTTTATTCATCTCCATCCCTGCAAAGCCTGGCACCAAACTGGACTTCAGGCTTAAGAAACAAATGCACCCAACCTGGACTTGAGAAATAAAGGGAAAGAGGAAGTTGAGAAGAGGCAGAAAAATGATAAAATATCAGGATGGAGTTATAATAGATGCAGCTGGAAATGATGCAGCAAGATTTTAAAATATGAGAGAAAGAGAAAGAGAGAAAGAAAGGGAGGGAGCATCTATACCTTTAAGAACTCCTGCCGGGGCCCCAGAGCTCTGAGAAAGCAAAGGGCTTTGCTCCTAGACCTTGGTCCATCAGCATCAAAGTCAGACCTGATATGGGTCCCACTCCAGCATCTCAAATCTACCTTTCGAACTAAGTGCGTTTCTGCTTGACAACACCTGCTACCGTGGCAACTGCCCCTTTCACCCAGAGTGGGCTGACCCCGCAAAGCAGCCCCAGATAATTCTTAACTGAAACCCTGGGGTTGTGTTTTGTTTTGTTTTGTTTTTAGAAGTCGTACCTAAAGAATGCCTAAAATGTTCTCTCCTGATAGACAGGTTTTCTTCCCCCTAAGTGAACTTACAGTTGCAAAGGGAAAACAAGCTAGATGTGGTGCCATCAATTGTGGTTTTTATATTTTAAGTTTCACCAAATGTCTCAACAGTCTTAATGCATTCAAAATATTTGAAGTATAAAAATTATACGTTTAAAGAGGTTTAGAGCCGAGCAACAAATGGGTAACATATTACTTAACATGTATATCATCAAAGGTCAGTTTTCCTAATGCAAAAAAGAATCATAAATAGAACATAAATGAGGAAACATAAATAGAACAACAGAGAAAAATAGGCAAATATTATGAGCGGACAATTTCTATAGAAAAAGGTATAAAGAAGACGGGTTTATCTTAAATAGTATTAAATAGCAAATAAGATTTTATCTTAAGTGTTTTGTTTCTATTTAAAACATACACATCTTTAGCCAATCTATTGATATGATGAGCGTTTCAGGTTTTCTTTATTAATTAACTATACCTGTGATGCATTACCTTTTATTTCCAATTTCAGTTTCTTGAAAGTAAAATTTAAAAACCTTCTAAGTGCAGAATCCTTCTGGAGTTTTACTTTTTTCCCCTCACAGCATTTTTAAAAAGTTTTATAGAGATACAATTTTCGTACAAAAAATTTCACCCATTCAAATTGTATAACTCAATTTTTAGTGTGTTTACAGAGTTGTGCAGCCATCAGCTTAATGTAATTCTAGATGAAAAAGAATCCTTATACCCACTTGCAGTCATTCCCCCCCCCGGATGCCCGTCACAAACTTGTCTCCTCTCCGGCCAACTCATATCCAGTCCCAGGCAACCATTACTGTCTGTCTCTGTAGACATTTCATGTAAATGGAGTCATACAACACGTACTCTTTTGTGACTGGCCTCTTGCACTCAGCATTAGATGTTTATAAGATCCCTCTATGTTGTGACATGAATCAGTACCTCATTCCTTCTATGGCTGAATGATATTGCATTGTAAGAATACATCCCATTTTGTTTAACCGTTCATCCGTGATGGACACTTGGGTTATTTCCCCCTTTTGCCTATTATAAATAATGCTGCTATGAACATTTGTATCCAAGTTTTTGGTGGGCATATGTTTTCACTTCTCTTGACTATATACCCAGGATTGGAATTGCTGGGTCAAGTGGTAACTTAACATCAGGCCTTTTGAGGAACTGCCAGACTGTTTTCCATGGTGGTTCCACCATTTTACACTCCTACCAGCAATGTATGAGGGTTCCAGTTTCTCTCCATCCCTACCAATAGTTGTTATTATCTGACCTTTTCATTATAGCAATTTTAGTGGGTGTGAAGTGACAACTTGTTGTGACTTTGAGTTAATATTACTTTTGTAGAAAAACAAGAGTCAAACTCATATTTTAAAAGGTATTTTTAAAAAGTCTGCTTGTGGCATTTTTAGCAGGGAAGAAATGTGTTGTAAGTGCGCTTCAGCCATCAATTTGCAGTGGGTCCACAACTCCAGAACATTCAGGTTTGATTCTCCTTGATTGCCGAGACAGATGACAGTTTCCTGACACCCGTTCAGGTTTTCGTTCCTTTCTGGGCATTTATAATCTTGGGCTCAGAGAAAAGAACCCTGGCAAAAGTCAAGAGATCTGTGTGTTCCCAGCTCAGTGGCTAAACTGAACGCATAATCTTAGGAGGAAATTCAAGTCCCTCTTTTTACCTACAGACATGTTCTATGTCCATTACTTTTAGACTGTTAAGTGTTGGGCTATTTTTTTTTTCTACAAAATATTCCATAGGAACCCTAAAATATATACTCTGCTCTCCTGGTGCTCTTAAACAGATGTTACGTAAAGGAATTTTACATTGCCCAGAGATAATAGGATTTTCATGCATTTAACTGCTTTTATTTTCCGATACTTTGCTTATTTACAGAGCTTCTCTATATAGATGTTCCTAATGTATAAAAGAGCTATCAACAGTTAACAGTTCCTACACTTCATTAAGAAGGTATTTAATACCAACAAAATACTGTACTGGTCAAGAGGTCTTCACTGGGGTACGGAGGCAGTGTTAGCTGAGCAGGTGAAATAGCTGTGGTCGTAGCCTGGAACGTTGACTAGTGGCATGAATACGAGTATGAAACCCAGGCTCTTTACCCTTCCTTCCTCCACCTGTGAAATGGGTATGTAGTAGAACACACTCATTAGTGTTCAGAGACAGGTGCTCGGAGAGAAGAGAAACCCCAACCCACAGATGCTTTGGTCCATAGTGGTCTATTTCCTAAAATAGAAACCGCTAGGGCGCATCTAATGTAGAGGATCTGGTTCAGAATCATCTCGTTCCTGAGAAGTTCATGATGTCAGTGCTCAAGGAAAATAACCCCGTTCAATTGAGCAAGGCCAGGGACAGAGATTAACTTACACAATTTCCTCGACTCTTGGTCTACACAGGCAAGGGAAAACGCTGTCAAAGATAAAGGTCTTCTAATTAAATTTGGAAGGGCGTTTACGTGTACACTTGGGATTTCTCTGACATCTCTCACTGTTGTGGCCTCTCCCGTTGCGGAGCACAGGCTCCAGACATGCAGGCTCAGCGGCCATGGCTCACAGGCCCAGCCGCTCCGCGGCATGTGGAATCTTCCCAGACCGGGGCACGAACCCGCGTCCCCTGCATCGGCAGGTGGACTCTCAACCACTGCGCCACCAGGGAAGCCCCCTGTGAAATTTTTAAAATAAATATTGACAGATCTCATTTTTTTCAGAAGATGTCTTCCTGGAAATTCATGGGTAAATCAAATTATATAGGATGAATGATGTCTTCAGTGCAATAAGAAAGCTCACATTTTAAAGAACTTGAGTAATGGATTAATCTGTGGGTAAAGAATAGTTTGTGATGAGAAAATCACTCTCTTTTCCTGTGCACTGTGATGGTTAGTTTTATGTGTCAACTTGACTGGGCCACAGGGTATCCAGATCTTTGCTCAAACATTATTCTGGATGTTTCTGTGAGTTTTGTTTTGTTTTTTTTGGATGAGTTTAACATTTGAATCAGTAGACTGGGTAAAGCAGATTGCCCTCTTTGACGTGGGTGGGCCTCATCCAATCAGTTGAAGACATGAATAGAACAGAAAGGCTGAGTAAGGGGGAGCTCCTACCCGACTGCTTTGAGCTGAGACATCAGTGTTTTTTTCCTGCCTTCAGACTCAAACTGAAACATTAACTTTTCTTGGGTCTTGAGTCCATTGACTTCTGGACTGGAGCTAATGCCCCTGGTTCTCCTGGGTCTCCAGCTCACCTGCTGTAGATGTGGGGACTTGAGAGCCTTCTGATTCATGTGAGCCAATCGTTTATAGTAAATTTATACTATATATACATATATATATACATACACACACACACCACATACATGTATATTCTGTTTCTCTGGAAAACCCTAAGAAAGCTACCTTGACTTTCAGTTTTATGAGCTGGGAATTTCACATGTTGAGTTTCCTTACAGCGGAATTCACCTCGGCAAAGTTAAGCTTTTAGTAGTAAGTCACAAGAAATGAACATTGACAAAACCACAGGATGCCTCTGTTCTTCTGTTGTAAATATCACCTGTTGTCAAATGTGAAACTGAACATTGTGCCAAAAGTCTCAACTTAAATCAAAGCTGCTTTGATCAACGCAGTTGCTAATGCCAACAATACGTAAATTAAGGATGGAGCAGAAGGATGGACGAAACAACAACTCCGTTATAGCAGGTTTGGAGAGAGCCCGTCCGAGTTAAATAACGTCCACGAGCCCACACTGAGCAAAGGTAGATGGTGTGTAGGTGCCGCAAAGCATGGCAGATCCCACCTGCTCAAACCTCACAGAGGTACTACAGTGAAAACCATGAGATGAGCATGCCTTCTTGTAGATTAGAAAGAAAACTGGAAATTCAACTGCAAAAACTGGAGCTGAGTCAACACTTAGTTGCTAAATATAGGACCACATTTTCATCCCATGTTCATAAATGCAGCACAGGAAAAAAAAAACATTCTGAGGATGGGGGTGAGGAGAGGGGTTCTGATGTCTGTGCTATCTTCAAATATTTCCTAATTTAATTTTCTTATAAAATTTAATATCCCAAAATAATATGGCAGTTGAGCCTCCTCCTTTTTTAAGCATTTCCCCCCTTTACTCTTGGCTTCTTTCTTCCTCCTGGATTCCTGTTTATCTATCCTCATTCTTTGTCTCTCCAGCATTCCCTAGGTCAATGACTAAAAGCAGATGAGCTGCAAAGACTGAATAGTCATTATTTAATATTCAGAGTTGCTTTAGCCCTATTTTTTCTACAGGCATTTCTTTCTTTTTTTTGCGGTACACGGGCCTCTCACTGTTGCAGCCTCTCCCGTTGCGGAGCACAGGCTCCGGACGCGCAGGCTCAGCGGCCATGGCTCACGGGCCCAGCCGCTCCGCGGCATGTGGGATCTTCCCGGACCGGGGCACGAACCTGCGTCCCCTGCATCGGCAGGCGGACTCCCAACCACTGCGCCACCAGGGAAGCCCAGGCATTTCTTCCAGAGGCCACAGGCAGGAGTAAGGTAGCACAGGCGAGCCAGACAAATAGTTTTGGCTGATAGCTCTCGGGTGAGTGTTGGGAAAAACATTCAGACTACTGTCAGAATTATTCATTTATTAACTTAAGTTTAAACCATATTATTCTGCTTTGTATTTCTAGAGATAATTTCAAGGAAGCTATAAAAATGGCAGGTTAAAACAATCTTGTCCTGTACCTTGGAATAAATTTAACCAAGGAGGTGAAAGACTTGTACACTGACACTGAAAACTGTAAGACATTCATGAAAGAAATTGATGAAGAATAAATCAATGGAAAGATATTCCATGCGCATGGTTTACAAGAATTAATATTGTTAAAATGTCCATACTACCCAAGGCAGTTTACAGATTCAGTGCAATCCCTATCAATATTCCAATGGCATTTTTCACAGAAATAGAGCAATCCTAAAATTTGTATGGGATCAAAAAAGGCCCCAAATAGCCAAAGCAATCTTAGAAGAACAAAGCTGGAGGCATCATGACCCCTGATTTTATTACAAAGCTCTGGTCAACAAAACAGTATCGGTACTGGCGTAAAAACAGACATAGATCAGTGAAACAGAATAGAGAGCCCGGTGTCTTCAATAAGTTTTGTTGGGAAGACTGGACGACTGCATGCAAAAGAATGAAACTGGACCACTATTTTACACCATACACAAAAATTAACTCACGGTGGATTGAGGACATGAATGTAAGACCTGAAACAGTAGAAGAAAATATAAATGACATTTGTCTTGCAGTAGTTTTTTTGGATTTGACACCAAAGGCAAAGGCAACAGAAGTAAAAGTAAACAACTGGGACTACATCAAACTAAAAATTTTCTTCACAGCAAAGAGAACAACCAACAGAATGAAAAGACAGGCTACCAAATGGGAGAAAATATTTGCAAATCATACATGCGATAAAGGACTAATTTCCAAAATACATAAAGAACGCATACAGCTTAATATCAAATAAACAAATAATCTGATTAAAACATGGTGGAGGATCTGAATAGATATTTTTCTAAGGAATGCATTCAGATGGCCAACAGGTACATGAAAAGATGCTCAGCATCACGAATCATCAGGGAATTACAGATCAAAACCACAGTGAGACATCACCTCACACCTGTTAGAATGGCTCTTATCAAAAAGGCAAGAAATAATAAATGTTGATGAGGGTGTGGAGAAAAGGGAACCCTTGTGCATTGTTGGTGGGAATGTAAATTGGTGCAGCCACTATGGAAAACAGTTTGGAGGTTCCTCAAAAAAAAAAACAGTGGAACTACTATATGATCCAGCAATGTCACTTCTGGGTATTTGTCCAAAGAAAATGAAAACACTAACTTCAAAAGACATATGCCCCTCATGTTCATTGCAGCATCATTTACAATAGCCAAGATATGGAAGCAACATAAGTGCCCATTGATGGGTAGATATACACACAGTGGAATATTATTCAGCCATAAAAAAGAATGAAATCTTGCTATTTGTGACAATGTAGATGTACCTTGAGGGCATTATGCTAACTGAAATAAGTCAGACATAGAAAAACAAATACTGTATGCTCTCACTTATATGTGGAATCTAAAAAGCAAAACAAAAACCAAGCTTATAAATACAGAAAATAGATTGATTGCAAGGGTAGGGGTGTAGGGAGAAATGAGTGAACGCCGTCAAAAAGTACAAACTTCCAGTTATGAAATAAATAAGTCATGGGAATGTAATGTATAGCAGTGTAACTATAGTTAATACTGTATCGCATATTTGAAAGTTACTAAGAGAGTAGATCTTAAAAGTTCTCATCACAAGAAAAAAATTTTACTTAAATTAGGTATGGTGACAGATTCTAACGAGACCTCTTGTGATGAGCATTTCACAGTGTTTACACATATCAGTTCATTATGTTGTACACCTGAAACTAACATAATTGATACGTCAATTATACCTCGGTAAAATATACTTTTGCTGTGTTTTCTCAGTTTTCCCTCCCTACTCCAATGTGTGATGGGATGGGAAAAGCCAGGTTGTGAGGGAGAAGTTTTGGTGAGAAAGAGAGGGAAGAAGATTCTAAAGGAATTAATGCCACTTCAAACAAAGAAGAGAATGAACCATTTTAATGCTGCTTAAAAGCAGAATTAGATTGGCAATATTTTTGGTCCACATGAAGCTGGGTTTAGTGTAAAAGTCAACAGTACAAGGATGATCTGAGCCCATGTTCGTTTCTAGAGAAGGCTGTCATTAAGAATCCTAACATAGGAAAGTGCTTCTTAAACCTAAAAACATGAATAGTGTTGGGCTTCCCTAGTAGCGCAGTCGTTGAGAGTCCGCCTGCCGATTCGGGGGACACGGGTTCGTGCCCCGGTCCGGGAGGATCCCACATGCCGCGGAGCGGCTGGGCCCGTGAGCCATGGCCTTTGAGCCTGCGTGTCCGGAGCCTGTGCTCCGCAACGGGAGAGGCCACAGCAGTGAGAGGCCCGCGTACTGCAAAAAAAAAAAAAAAAAAAAAAAGAATAGTGTTGTGCCTGCCACTTTCCAGGCAAATCCTAATCCACGTTCCTTTAAAAGCTGCTTTTCCATTAGCTTTGTTTCACCTATTTCTTCCACTTACTTCTTAAGCCAAATCATTAGTTACAAGTATTTTTCACCTGCTGCTTGCGTGTGCTTATATATACCTACCATATATGTGTGTATATATATATAATGCTTATATATATAATGTTTAATATATGAAGGCATTTTGGATAATTTACATATGATTACTGTTGCAATCGCTCAGAATTTTCTGCTTGAGTGTGGGTTGGAAACTGGCCTCTTATTCATTCTTACATGCGATTTTTTGTGAATGTAAAAAAATGGAAAGGCTTCTCAAGCCGCTCCTAGCCTCTCCTTCCCGCCACTGCCCCCCAGGCGAGGACGTACAAACACACACACGACAGTGAGTTCAAGCCTGATGTGCTGATGTCGGTTGAAACAGCTCCAGTCCGGTTGTGGCGGTGGTCTGGTCCTCGGTGGAGGAAAGCCGCGGCGTGCGGAGCATCCTCTGTGCGCTCTTCCCGGCGGCTTGGGTTGGTCAGCATTTGAATTTGGCCACCTTCTGCGTGCGCGCTCTCGGGAGCGCGCGTCCCTGTGTGGTCCAGGGAGCTAACCCGCGGGTGTGAAAGATTCAACCGTCCACGAGCGCCCCGGGGGTGGTGATCAGGGAACACTGGGCGCGATCACTGGGCAACCCGCCGCTTGGGGTGGAGGTTGGGTGGGGGCTCAGAGCCGGGGTTTGGGCTCCGGGGCCAGGCAGACCCCTTGGTGCGGGGTGGGCTGTGAGAAGAGCGTGGGATCAGGTCCGAAGAAACAAAGACGCTTTAGGGGCCGCAGCTGGGGCAGAGGCCTGGGGGGAAGGTGGAGCCTGGGAAGCCAGGTGTGCGGGCGCAGAGCGGCCGGGCCAGCGGGTGCCGGGAGTGCTGCTACCCAGCAAGGAACCCCATGCCGTGGACCAGCCGCGGCGGCAGATTCGGATGCAGACCCAGAGTGCAACCATGGAGACGCAACGTGTGTCCCATGGTAACCCTAAACAACATTATTTATGAGCCCTCCGCTTCACCCTGCTCGGCTTCTCCACCCTTGCAGCCGACGGTGCTAGGCGGCGCCCGACTCTGCCCGGCCTCTCCCTCCCCTCCCGGGGGCGCAGACAGGAGATAGTCGCAGCAGATCCAGCGTTCACGCTAGGCGGGGGGCGGCGGCTCTACCCGCGGACATCGCGGCGGTGCCTGTTCGTAAAAACCAAGCGTGTGTGCTCCGCGCACACCCGGCCCGCGGGGAGGGGGCGTGTACCCCAGGAGAGGGTGCTTGGAGGGGCTCCCGGCTCTACACAGACCTTTCGGCGCGCCTAACCTTGATGCAGCCCGAGGCTTCCTGGTCCAGCCGGGTTCGGGCTGAACAGCCGGTGTGTGTACGCGCGCGCGCGCACACACACACACACACACACACACACACACACAGATACACACACAGGGGCCCGCGCGCCCTGTCGTCGCCGCCGCCTCGCCGGGGTCCCCGCCCTTAGGGACCAGTGCGGCGCCGGCGGCACCAGGCGCTGCCCGCAGAGCATCCCCCCAGCCGGCCGCGCGGCCCAGTGCCCCCGCGTGCGCCCCGCGCGTCTCCTAGCTGTCGCTGGCAGAGCGCGGCTGGCCGGCCAGCCAGCAGGACACGCAGGCTGTCTAGCTGGCCCCGCGGCTCTCAGCCTCTTCCCCGCGCTCCCGCTCCCGGCGCCCGGTGTTTGTTGAAACAGGATCTCACCCTGCTCTCCGGCTGTGTATTTTTCTGTCTCCGCGGCGGCCGAAAAGAGTTGATTGCTATTGTGATCCGCCGGGGAGAGGAGAGGGGCAGGGTGGCGGAGGGGGAAGCCGAAGCGCTGGAAGAATTTTTTTTTTTCCTGCGAAAGCCAACTCCACCCAGTCCTCGGCCGGTCCAGTCTCTACTTTAATCATCACCGAGACAATGGATTAAGTTACTCTTCTCTGGGCCAGAAGTCGGGTTCAGACTTGGGGCAAAATGAAGGAAAAGGCGATGATTAAGACGGCTAAAATGCAAGGGAACGTGATGGTGAGTGCTGGTGAGGCGCGCGGGGGCCGGGAGGACCTGCAGGGGGGATCGGGGACGGGGGGCGAGTCCCGCACCCCCGGGAAGGACCGCGACCCCCGTGCGGAGCGCGGCGGTGCCGCCACCATTTCCCACCTGAATCCCCCCTACCCGCAGCGGCGGCCGCCCGGCTACGAAGGATCAGGCGTTCGCTTCCAAATTACAACTTTGCAGCTCTGGGTCCCTGTGCTTTGGGCAGGTGGCTCGGTGTCTTGGGCCACGGGCGGGGGTGCGCGAGGTGGGCAAGGGGAGGCGGACCGGCCCTCGCCGACTGCGCGTCTGTCCCAGTGCGCGGCAGACCCCCGGGAGACACGCGGAGAGCGAGGTCGCCGAGGCCAGGGGAGGACCGCGGGGCCGGGATGCCCGCGCCGGCCTCGGGGCCGCGAGTTCCCGAGCCCGGGACCTGGTAGGGTCCGCAAAGCCTGTGGCTCACTCGGGGCGGACGCCTGTCGCTCTGTTCCGGCGGCTGCCCCCGCGACCGCCGGCCGGCCGGGCGGGGCCCTGCTCCCGGGTATGACAACAACGACTCTCCCGAAAGGCCGAGTCTGCCAGCGAGCGTAATAATGGCACATCGCTCCCCGAGGAGGACCGTGCGCCGCCGGGGACCTCGGATCGGTGGGAGGCTCAGGGCGGCGGGCCAGGGGGCATTGCGCCTTGACAACTTTGCTAACTCGAGGACCCCGGCGTCCCGCGTCCCTCGCCGACCCCCTTCCGCTCCCGGGCACCGCGCCGCTTTGGCGCTCCTGCCGTCCTCATCCCGAGCCCGTGCCGGGGGCTGAGGGGGTCGAGGACGAGGAGGTTGCCATCTTGTTCTCTGGAAACTGTGTGTGTGCCTGAGCGTGTTTATTTGGCTGACGCTTTAACCCTTTCCGGTTGCTGTGGGATGCTTCGGAGAAGGGCCCCTGTTTTCACGCTACTCGCCCGGCGGTACTTTGTTGTGAAGCAGGGGCGGGGAGGTAGGGGTTGGCGTGCGGCTCTGAAGGTACCGCTGGAAATGCAGGGACTCCTTCAGGTCCAGGGTCTGCAGCTGGTTACGAGGTGGGTTGGGTGCAGGCGATGGGGGGCGGGGAGCAGAGGTGTGTTTGGGAGAACTCAGCCGGTGAGCCATTTCGAGGTCTTGCTTTCAACAAAAAGAGACGGGAAGTGGAAAATGTATTCGAATTGAACCAGTACCCAGCCGACTTAACCACACCCACGGCAAGACACCTGTTGCCTGCCGGAGGAAGGAGTGCCATCCGCTTGGAGCTTGGCTTCTGGCCTGAGGAGCGCGGTAACCGTATTAAAGGGACTATTGTGTAGAACGCCCCCGACCCCCCTCCCCACGCAGACGACAGGCCAGTCATTCCAGAGCCTTCCTTCATCAGTCTGGGTTCTCCGAGTGGCTTACCTAATTGTCTGTGGAAATACACCTGTGTCCCTAATTTTCCCACTCCCTTTTTAGACGTCGGGCTGTTCCGCGTAATTTCATGTATAAACAGGGCAGAAACGCGTATGGAGTAATGTTTTCCAATTAAATTCCCACCCACACCCGTAATTCCTCTCATATATTGTGCCATAATGTGCTAGTGAAACGTACACATTTAGGACTGAGGGGAGAGAGAGGATTCAGATTTGTTCTCCTGTTAATAATAACGATGCTTGATCGATCCTTCACCTAAGTCTATTGTCCAGTAAGTGTTTCTTCTCGTAAGTTAGATGGTACATTGTGACATAGCAACATCTGTATACGACATCGTCATTAAAAACTTTTAAGATCTTCCCTCCCACTACCCGCTCTCTGCGTTCATTGCAGAAAATAAAGAGTGAGAAGAACACTGATCTCATTTTCACTCAAACGGTGAATCAGGCTGTCACCCTCCTCTGTGTCTGCTTTTTATAAGTGTAATCAGAGCAGGTTGAACTGAGTCTAGATAAGTCTACAGCCACCAGTTAGGTTTTTAGACTCATCTGTTTGTTGGCCTAAGAGAAAAATGCGACACAGACTCACTCAACTTTTCAATGTTGCATCAGTTCTTAAATTGATAATTATTGCTCTGCAGTTGGCTTTGTACCTTTTCTGAAACGTCACATTCCGGCTAAATGCACGCAGCTTTACCTGAGTGATCACGCCGCACTTAAATCGTTGTTTGGAGACTTACTGAGCCCTAATTTTTCATCAGCTGTTTTGGAAGACTGGCGAATCGCAGCCTCTGTTGGACTCGATGACGGGCAAATTCTTCGCACTCGCCGCCTGACTGGAGTTCAGGTGATACTTTACATTCCCCACGAGCGCGAGGATGACTTCCTCCCATTACTGACGGTTGAGCGGCTGCATATCTGACTGCTGTGAAAAGGGGTGGAACGTGCCGTATATGCAGTGTTGATGCATCAACAGACACACAGAGACATGGACACAGACTCCATCTCCATGCAGGGCCCTTGGAGCTCTCTGGACCCACATCTGAGGTTTGATGTGTAAAAGGGAGACACTTGGTCCTGCCAGAGTGATGGGAGAGGTGCCACGTCCCCTTACAGCCAGGAATGGAAATTGCTTTTCATTCCAGTCTCCACTCACTCACGTTCCCATGTGTGACCATGTGGTCTGGACCTGTGGTCTCTTGTTCCTGAGAACTGTGACAATAGCGCGTGGCTTGTCTTTGCCCTGCTGTAACCCTTAATTGAAAAATCTATTTTCCTAAAATCTCAGTGAACGTTTTATTCCTCACATGTTGCTTGAGAAGTTTATGACTCCTGGCAGCCGATTCAGAGAAGGCAGCCTCCCTGGTAAACTCTCTCATTTTGGCATAATAAATGAGTAAAAGAAATAACACGGGTGGAATCATTCACAACTTCTATTTTCATTCTTGAGAAGAGTCTTTTTCATAAACTTTATTTCTGATATTGTGAGAACTAAGCCACGTTCCATCTGCGATTTAACACACCTAGAAAATGACCGAGATTTTTCCAGTCTCTCAGAACAGAAATTGTTTTTTCAAATCGCTGTATTTTCATAAAATCTACATTTGAAAATTCATATGGGGGATGACTTGCATTTGTTTCAACCCAATCTTCCTTTATGACTGTGTTGATATCCTACTTATTAAACTGTTGTTTGAATTAAATGGGCTATTTGAGAGAGGCTTATCCTCTTGCAGTAGGTTCTAGGGTCAGTGGAAAATTTGATTATCCAGAGGATATTACTTCATGCTCAGTTCCCTCACTCTGTCCATCTGAGCGTTTCCCAGATATGGGGTTGCTTCCTGGAGACTGAGTAAAGGTTATTTAAAAAATCAGAGTCTCAGGGGGACTGCCCTATACCCTAGGTGACAGCGTCCCGCTTCCTTGGTGTGTTTTGGTGGCCCTGCAAGCAGATGGTGGGTGAAGGAGGATGGCCAGGCCCTTGGTGACCAGAGTTGTGTCAGAGGAGGTTCAGAAAGTGGAAGCTGAGGGTCAGAGGTCTGCAGGCCACAGGGATGCCTGAGAATCTTCGTGGTTGGTGGGTGTTGCTTTTAGATGAAAGTTGCAGCCTGGGGATGAGTTTCTCATGTAGGGAAAGCTGATGTTTTTCCTGTGGCCACTGATGGTAGGGCTCTGATCACTGACTGGATATATCTGTGATACCACGAGCCTGGGATCTTCTGCAATCTTACTTCCCCTTCCTGTGTTGGATAGAAACCCCGGAGAGGAACCACCCACAGTGAGAGCTGGCTTTCAGGCCCTCTGGGTACTTTACTGATTCAGTTCTACTAAACAGGATGACCTTCTCGTGTTGATGCCCCGCTTATAATAAGCCCGGTGAGCAGAGGAAAGGCTTTTGAGGTTTATAGATGAGTTAGTTATAGGAACTTGTGTGGGACACAGACCCCCCCCCCCGCTGTTGACCTTCCTTGGGAACAGGGACACACACTTGTGAAATGACTTTTAGGGGCACATCCTTTAGAAAGGCAGTGTTTTTCCTCTATCTGAAGGTAATTGGAAACATGACCCCGCTTCCTTACAGCGATGGGCACCCTGGTGACATAAAAGCCATGGTGATAGTTCTAAACGTGAGCTTTTGGGCGTGTATATTGGACGGGATTTGCCTTCTTGAAATGGGTTCCAAAATTACTTCGGAGGTCATGGTTTTCAAGAGTTATCCCTGTGCATCCCAGGGGTGTGACATCTTCTTAGAGACTTCTCTACTTCCTAGTTGTTCATGTCCGTTCATAAAATCATCAACCCCATCACCGGACTCCTCTTGAAATGCTGATTAATCCCACCTGTGCAGAAAAAAAAAGCCTGAAGCAGGTATCATTTCACACACCTCTTACAGGATTTAAGGTGCTAAGATTTCCAGGAGGAAGTCCTAACCCAGAAATGGATGGTTAGGTCAGGATCTTTTATAAAGTGTCTTGAGTAGAACTGTAGAGCATAGATAGGGCAGTCCTGCTTTTCCAGAGTCCTGTGCAAGTCTTCACTGGATGGATCGCTGGGTCTTCCTGTTGGGACATGTAAATACCCTAAGTTGGCCTCTTCCTATGCCTCGATGATTTCCCTCCCTTCTCTGATCTGTCCTGGTCGCTAATTTGGATTTTGAACTCCCCGAATTATTCCTAAGAGGTGTGGTGTGTTTCCAAAACATTAGCATCTTCGTTCACCCGTGGGCAGGAGCTGGGCATGGGGAGCCCCAGGTGGATGCGTGAATGGACAGGTGTTCATTTCTGAGCTCAGGATGACGGCTTTTATGAGCAAGTCCATGGTTCTAGTTGTGCTTTTCTTTCTTTTAAGAACTTCTTCAAGCTCTAATGTGTCCGATAAGAGGAGAGAGAATTCCACACATAGTGTATTTTCCACTTAAAACTACAATGAGGGCTTCCCTGGTGGCGCAGTGGTCGGGGGTCCGCCTGCCGATGCAGGGGATGCGGGTTCGTGCCCCGGTCCGGGAGGATCCCACATGCCGCGGAGCGGCTGGGCCCGTGAGCCATGGCCGCTGAGCCTGCGCGTCCGGAGCCTGTGCTCCGCAACGGGAGAGGCCACGACAGTGGGAGGCCCGCGTACCGCAAAAACAAACAAACAAACAAAAACAAAAAAAACTACAATGAACTTGAAGCTCCTGCTCAACTTTAGTGGTCGCCACGTGTGGCTTTTTTCTGGCACCACTAGGCAGTTGTCTCGCACCAGCTGGGTGTCCTATAATTCAGCTCAGTCCCAACCCCATCCATCTGCAGAGAGCGTCCGATCCCACAGGTAAAGGACTCGGTCACAAGGCTGCTTCCACTTCAGACGACACCTCGAGTCTAGCTGCTTCTGAAAGATCGGCTAGAGATCGGAGGTTCCCAGGACCCCTCCTTGGGTTCCATTAATTTGCTAGCATGGCTCACAGAACTCAGGAAACCAGGTTACTTATTGGATAACTGGTTTATGACAAAGGATGTTAAAATATAAATGAGCCGTATGAAGAGCTGCACAGGGCCCGGTCTGGAAGGGTCACAGATACAGGAGCTTCTGTCCCTGGGGAGTTTGGGGTGCCGCCAGCCCTGGCCTGTCCTGCTTCACCAACCCGGAAGCCCTCCACACACCCCATCCTTTGGGGTTTTTACGGGGGCTCCATTACATAGGCAGCCTTGATTAAATCGTCAGCCGCCAACCACTGATTCAATCTCTAGCTTCTGTCTTCTCCCTGGAGATCAGAGGGTGGGAATGAGAGTTCCAACCCTCTAACCGTGGTTGGTTCTCCTGGAAACCAGCCCCATCCTTAGGGGATTCCCTAAGGTCACCTCGTTAACAGGGAACTCAGGTGTCATTTAAAGGGGCGTGTTATGAATAACAAGATACTCATCTCACTTTAAGGCTCTGCAGTGATTTCAGGACAAAAGACCAAATATTATGACAGAAGACGCCCTGTGGCTCTTACAGCTCTGGACATCCCAAGGCTTTGGGAGCCGTGAACCGACCAAACTGTGTATTTGTTATAAATCACGACATCACAGTTCAATTAACTGTCACCTCAGTACCGTTTTTATTTCGGGAGGTAAATAAATTAATCCCAGGTCATTGTTGTCTTTTCCTTTTATTCCTTTAAAATAAGTTCAGTGAGGAGGAGACTTTTGTGACCTCCTTTGGTTTCTTGGAGCGGGTTCTATTGGATTAACAGGACCCACAGCTTCGAACTCAAGAAAGAGCATGTCCCAGGCCTCATAGGACACATGCACACACTGAGCTGAGAGGTCGGAGCTGGACAGAACCGGGCAGAATTCCCCTTTATCCCTGTCGCTCCTGGGAGGGTGGGGAAAGTGTTCCCACACACATGTGATGCAACCACTTCCCAGAGGTCAGTGCTTGCGCCGCTGTTGAGCAGAGTGCAGACTGGTTGGGTGGGAGCTCTGTGGGCACAGTCGCCCTGGTAGCTTGACTTTCTTACCTATGAAGGGAAAGTAACCACGCTGTAATAACCACGGTGCCAAGGGCGTTCTGGTTTCCAGGCTGGTGTTACTCGTCGGTGACAATAAAAAGGAATTGCTGGCCAGAGGCCAGCCACAAGACCTGGTTGTCAATGTACCAGCTGTGATTGGGTCTCAAGCATGGGGAGAAACTAGGGCCAATTGCTTTTCTTCATGATAATGGTGTTTGAAAAATAAGATTTTCCTCTTTTTTTCGCATCACCTATTAGGCAACATACAGTTTTACTTCAAATAATTCTCTTTTTCTGATTTTGGGTTGTTTGGGGTTTTTGTTGTTGTTGTTGAGTTGCATGAGCTGTTTGTATATTTTGGAAATGAAGCCCTGGTCAGTTGCATCGTTTGCAAATATTGTCTCCCATCCTGTGGGTTGTCTTTTCTCCTTTTGTGATTTTGGGGGCATGTGAACAACATGGAGTGAAACCTCTACTAATGGGAACCCAGCTGAACTTGAGCCAGCCAGACTAACCGTCTCCTACGATTCTAGCACTTGAGGCTGAAATGCAACTTCTAGGGTCTGTTCTTGACTCTATATACATTAGGTCATTTTTCTATACCTTCTAATTCTACATTTTTGGAAAATGAGAGTGAATGCTCTTCAAGCCAAAATTCTCTCCTTCTTACAAAAGGATTCAATTGTGGACTAGAATCTCTATGCTCAGGAAAAAAAAGAATTAACACATTTTTATAAAAACTATAATTATTTATAACAGAAGACCAAGGATTTTCTGGTTGAATATGAGTTTCCCAGAAATTTCTGTGTATCTGACCAAATCAAATCCTGATACACTTTCCATAATGGATTGTTTTTTGGTCTTCTCCCTATGACTTGGTAAATTGTGTGTATATTTTTTAAGATTCCCCACTCTTTTTTTTTTTTAACATATTTATCGGAATATAATTGCTTTACGATGTTGTGTTAGTTTCTGCTTTATAACAAAGTGAATCAGTCATACATATATTTATATCCCCATGTCTCCTCCCCCTTGTGTCTCCCTCCCTCCCACCCTCTTATCCCACCGCTCTAGGTGGTCACAAAGCACGAGCTGATCTCCCTGTGCTATGCAGCTGCTTCCCACTAGCAATCTGTTTTACGTTTGGTAGTGTATATATGTCCATGCCACTCTCTCGCTTCGTCCCAGCTTACCTTTCCCCCTCCCCGTGTCCTCAAGTCCATTCTCTACGTCTGCGTCTTTATTCCTGTCCTGCCCATAGGTTCTTCAGAACCATATATATGTTTTTAGATTCCATATATATGTGTTAGCATACGGTATTTGTTTTCCTCTTTCTGACTTACTTCACTCTGTATGATAACTTACAGTTTGCAGAGCACCTTTAGAGATTATAAAGCAACGTTGCACACACTCTTTTATGATATTGGAGCAACCCATTGTGTGGACAGGCCAAATATCATTTCTTTTGTATGGTTGAAATTGCTGAGATTGGGAGAGATTATTCAGCTGCTCCCCACTCCCGGTCCAGGGTCTTTTTTGCCCATCATATATTCTTTCAAAAATTATCTTCTTTCCCACCACAACTGGAAGGAAATATAGAGCCTGAATGTTGGAAGGGATATAGAAACCATCTAGAACAAGATCTCTTCTAATGCTCTGTCCCTGTAGGATTTCTAGCCTTTTCTGGAACTCACTCAGGGACTCAGAGCTCCGGCTCTTGTTGACAAGTTCTACTTGCTAGAACAGTCTGTTCACATGAAACCTACCTTCAGGGAATTTCCCATAGTCCCAGCTCGAAGCCTTTGAACTATGGAAAGTTAGTCTAATCCCTGCTTTAAGCTACAATCTGACCTTCAGCTGATGTGTCTCCTTTGTGGTCTCTTTTCCAGGAAGAACATGTCCTTCCATTTATTTACATTTGATCGGAGTGACTATGAATTTAACCATTAGAGATTCCTTATTTCCGTCCATCCATTGCTATCTTTTTCCATTTCTTAGCTTCCCCAAGTCTCTCCCTATTTTATTGTTGTTGATTTTTCACCTGTTTAAAACTAGGTTACAAAGCTATGATTAAATTCAGGTGTGCACAGCAAAGGTGGTCTTTTCAAAATGGAGCAGTAACTTTTGTGAAAATCTCCAGAGAGGAGAAGGCTAAGCCTTCTGGACAGAAAGTTGTGACATTCACAACTGGTTTGGGTTTGCTTACAGAAAAGAGAGAAGCGATCCCCGCAAAACTTTACGACAATGATGAGGCTTTTGCAAAGCAAGAATTATTTCAGTCCAGCTGATAGAAGGTGACACCTCCTCAGAGCTCTTGCTTGCCGTTTGCTGTATAAGAAGCAGTTCAGTATCACCTGGAAACAAGAAACTCCACCAACTTAGAATTCACCTTTCTGTTCCCTTGAGAAACATATTAGACCCTGACCAGGGGTCATCTGCCCTAGGACCTTCTAGTAAGAGAGGGAAAAGCATAACCAGGGGAAGGCAAATTAAAATCGCAGTGACAAAACACCCAATGGAAAGTCAAATATTTATTAAAGATTTATAACACTTAATTTTGGCAAAGATGTGGAACACTGGGGGGGGAGGGGCACATCTGAAACTTCGCGAACGATTTCACATTAGCTGCACGTGGATGATCTCCATGCCCCGTGACTCCCTGTCTCACTCCCAGGCATGTACCTGCAAGAAATCCTTGCAGGTGTGCACTCAGGGACAGGTACAAGAATGCTGATGGCAGGAATGTTTGTACTAGCCTCAAACTGGAAGCCGGTCAAATCGCTATCAGCAGTAGGATGCAAGACTCCATCAGTGTATTGATACAGCAGGGTACCAGACAGAGGCAAAAACGTGGACACAGGCTTGAAAGCACAGGGACTTTCCCAAACATGCCACTGAGCAAAAGAAGCCGGGCCTGAAAGAATACATACTGTATGGCTTTGTTTATATAAAGTTCGAAACAGGTAAAGCAAAGATGTCCTGTTAGGGGATGCTGACGTGGAATCCCTGATGGATGGGATATTTTTAGAAAAATTAAGGGAATCCTGACTGTACAAATCAAAGAGCCGTTACCTCTGGTTGGTGGGAGAGGAGGTTATGGCAGGGAGGCGTTCGGGGGACTTTAAAAGTGTGGGGAGGATTCTCATGCTTGACCATGGTTTACACAGGCTGCTTCGTAATAATTCCTTGTAGGTCTGTACATTGATATTGGACGCATTTTTCTGTACCTGTGTTGCATTTCACAAGGCGTAGAGACAGATTGTCAAATGTCTTTTGCATCTACTGGGTGAATGGATGGTCCACATATGGCGGACATAGACCCCCTTTTTCTTGTAGAAGAAAACCAACCATAGCCCTTAGAAGTCAAGGGGCCGTTGATGTTGAGTATCCCTTCATCTGTGAGGCGTGGTAAGTCCCTTGTGCAAAGGTAAGTATCAGGGCTGCCCTGTGGGAGCTGCCAGGGAATGACAGAAGCCAGCAGTGTGGCCAGAGACAGGGATGGTCTCCAGACACAGGGCAGGTCGGGAACCATGAGAGAAAGGAAACGCCAAGGCAACAGCTGCAGGATAAGAAGCCAGGGGCACCAGCAAATAGAACAGATCTATCAGGAGAGTTGAGACAGGCTGGAAAAACTAACAGAGCCCTTGGGGAACCACTGACCCTGGGGAGGAACTGTCCTCAGTTGTGGACATCAGAGGCCTTCGAAAGAGAGCAGTGTCGACGGGCAAACAGCGGCCAAGAGAAAATGAAGCCATATCCGGCCTCTGTACCCTGACACTGAATTAAATCTCGGAGACAAGAGTTGTGGGTGAAGTAGAAAAGAACAGCTTTATTGCTTTTCCAGGCAAAGGGGGCCACAGCGGACTAATGCCCTCCAAACTGCGTGTCCCGCCCTGGAGGGGGTCCTGAGCAGTTTTATAGGAATGGTTCAAGGAGGGCGGTCAGCTTGCGGACATTCTTCTGATTGGTTGGTGGTGAGGTCATCGGGAGTCAGCCTCATCCACCTTCTGGTTCCAACCGGTCTGGGGTCTGTGTGCTTGTGGGCAGCAGACGATTAACTTCTCCTGCCCGGTGGGAGCAGATATTGTTCTGTGTATCCCTTGAGGGGAACCAGGACCCCGCCCCAAGGCTGCACTATTGTCTCCTGACTGCTCTGCCCTTGTCTCTGCATCCCCTCCCTTCCCTGATTAGCAACAACCTGGCCTTTGGAACTCAGGGAAGGTCAGGGAGGCTGAAGGAAGCCTATTTCCTGTCATCAAGAAACAGGGGTGGCTTCCCTGGTAGCACAGTGGTTAAGAATCTGCCTGCCAGTGCAGGGGACACGGGTTCGAGCCCTGGTCCAGGAAGATCCCACATGCCGCCGAGCAACTAAGCCCGTGAGCCATGGCCGCTGAGCCTGTGCTCTAGAGCCCGCGAGCCACAGCTACGGAAGCCCGCATGCCTAGAGCCTGTGCTCTGCAACAAGAGAAGCCACTGCAATGAGAAGCCCACGCACCACAACAAAGAGTGGCCCCCCCACAGGGTCCTAATCATTTCAAAAACACAAGTGATGAAAACCACCCTTATTTCTACTAGAATCCAAGGTCTTGCCTGACTTATATGCCATCTAAGTGCAACTCGCCCCTGAAGGTCTGACCAGATCATGGGCTTTGCTGATGTGTATGTACGTTTTACTCAGGTAACCTCACTCAGGTGAAGTGGGTTTTGCCTCCTGAATAGTGGGCTTTATGGAATCTTGCTGCTGGTCATTACTAGAGAAGAAGGGAGGTAGAAACAAGGCACTGGGCTTCCATTAATGCTCAGAATTCACAGCCGCACAGAAGTGCAGAGGTGAATGGGAAGAAATGTCCTCTTCTGCTGCCGCCGCCGCTGCTCTGTCTGATTACCCTGAACCAAGTTTATATCCTCCCTCGAGACTGTGATGTGCCGTCTCTGTTTTTCCCATGGCAATTGCATGCCCAGCTTGGGGCCGTTGAGCCCTGCTCCTAGGACAGGACTGTTCCCCCAACCTTAGCAGCCCACCGTGATCTCAGCCTAAAAGAATCCCTTGACGCTAAGGACAGTCGGGTGTTGGCTGACCAGCAATGAGATGGGGTTTCTCTCTTATCCCCCTTTTGTTTGTTGATTTGCTTGTTTTTGTTTTCTCCTGAATTATGTTTTTCTCTGAAAATATAAGCTTGGGTTAATAAGCCTACTGAAGAGGGAATGTCCAAACAGTTACTGGTTTCTGGAAGGAAGAGGAGACTGAACTGGTCTAGGGGGCAAGTCCATTGTTTTTGTAGACGCCCTTGAAAAACTGATCCGCTGTGAATGAAAAATGTTGCTGCCGTATCAGCAAGCAACGGATGCTTCGGCCATCAGCCCATCAAGCCGTCAGCCGTTCCCAGGGGTGAGCCCTGAGGGAACTCAAGATGGAGACAAACTGGCTGCCCACTCCCCAGCCCTGAGCCACTGCAGGCCCCACCCCTACCCATGTGCACCCTGGGGGGACTCAGGATGGGAAAGCACAGGATACTGGCCCCAGAGAGCTGAGGTGCTTCTCAAAGGCATGATTTCCCTGAACTCAGACTCATGCATCTTCCCATACTTAGAAAAGCGCTAAATTCATTAACTTGAGATGTCTGGTTTTCTTTAATTAATGGTTTTGATGTTCCAACTCCCTGGTCTTTGTTGCAAAAACCTCTAAGTACCCTGGCTCCTTGCCTACCTCTCTGGAGCAGTCTCTCAGAGCTGACAGGCTGCCTCCTGGACTTGAAGTCCTCAGAAAGTCTGCCAAATAAGACATAATTCTCAACGTTTAGATTGTGCATTATTTTTCCAGGCCACACCGCTTTGGATTTTGACTCTCACTTAAGTTCTCCAGGAACCTTGCAAGTAGCTGCTTTGCAAAACCAAGTTTAACCTAATTTGATCTCTCAACTACTGCTCTGCTCCTGTGTTATTCTCAAAGTGCTGGAGCAGTAATTAAAATGGAGGGTGTTGAAATCAACAGCGCACACTGATTTTGCTTGAGGTGTGTGAGTGTGTGCACAGGCAGGCACACGTGTGCTCACTTGCATACAAATATTCAGGAAGCTGAACTTTGCATCCTTCGCACTGTGATACTTTAAGACCGTCCATTATAATCTGAAAAGCATGCAGGAATTAACCTGCTGTAGACTCCCAGTTTGGTTTCTCAGGATGAATCAGTCATCACTACTGTCGACCTGAGGAAAAACAAAAAAACATAAGAGCTGGAAGGTTAAGTTTTGTTCAGAGACTTGCTGAGGACTGCGGCCGGGAGACAGAGTCTCAGTAGCTCCGAGGAAACTGCTCTGAAGAGGAGGGGAAGAAGGAAGTTTACGTGTGATTTTTTGGTAGGAAGTACATGCCGTCAAGCATCCATCTTGGTAAGAGGTTGCTGCTCGTCACGAAGGACAGAGATCCTCAAGTTAAGGCTTTTAGTGCTCTGGTATACAGTACGGGAAGACGCAGGAATCTGGGGTCACTGGAATTCTTCCTGAGATGTGCATGTCACTGTTTAAGGGCCTGCTCACCCACAGCACGTGATGCCTCGTTGGGTTTTCATCCTGAATTCCTCTCCGGGTGCACTGTCAGCCAGCCCTGCTGGGGGTTAGGACTTAACCCTGTGGAACTGGGTGCTGAACTGAGTGCTCTGTTTTTTGCTCACGCACACTGCTTTGAAGGTCGTTGTGGAGAGTGGTTCTCAAAGTGTGGTGCCCGGACCAGCTTCACATGGGAACTTTGGAAATGCAAATTCTTGTGCTCACCCAGACCTACCCAAATGGAAACGGGGAGGGTGGGTTCAGCATCCGTACTTTATTTTTTCTGTATCCTGCTTTTATTGTTTCGCAGCAGAAATCCCAGTGTAGGACATAACTGCAAATATTCGGCTATGCAAAAGAGAATACTGCTTAAGTCCATGTGGGAGACAGGAATTTTCTTAAATAAATACTTAAACATAAGTCAGTCTCACAAGCACCTGGAGTCTAGGTCTGGTGATTCTGGTGCATATGCTAAAATTTAGTTCTGAATTTAGCAGTTCTCCACCTTTCTGGGGTGAAGGGCCATTTCTTTTGCTTTTGTTTTTTAACTTTCCATCATAGATCAGTACTTTTATAAAATGCAATCACAATGAAATAATTTTTTTTGAATGATATATAAAGTACACACCCTGACTTTGTATTATTAGATCCAAAGATCTAAAATGACCCCATCAAATTGCTGTAAACCTTTCTAAATGGCAGGCTCTCCATTTCTGTATTTATCTCTTAGAGAACCAGTGATAAGAGGTTGCCCACGGGCTCTTGGTCGAGGACCACGCTCAGAATAGCTTTCGGCTGGCGGGCCTTGGAAAGCCTTCCTCTACCCTCTACTGCTGGGTAGCACGGCCTGTTATCTGTCCAAACCCCTGGTGGGAAATAGAATTAAAAACAAAATCTCCTCCCAGCCCAGCATCTCTCGCCACATAGTCAGAAGAGAAAGAAGCCAGTTTTATTATTGAATAAACGTTAAGCAGTACTGCAAAGACAGACAGAAACCTCCCTCTTGAGAAGCTTATTTAACTATTAAAAAGATTTATAAACAAGATTGGAAAAGAACTGAGGAAGAAGTTCTGAAAGAAATGGGAGGTAGAGCAGTGTCTCTTCCCTTATTTGCAACAGGGAGAATTAAGCCCCTGATTTTTAATTTGTATTTGCCTTTATACCCCTAAATTCTGAAGGTGTCATGTCGTCTTTTTCTTTTTCTTTTCAGCCTTATCAGTAGCATGCTTTATGGTAGCAAGCAGGTCTGTGAGTTAGGAACCCAGAATAACGTTATTTTCTTAGAGTAACCCTTTCATTTTAAAATCGATTCATTAGGGGGTGCTGACAGGGGTAGAATTAGGATCAAAAGATGACTTTCATTTTTTGAGTTTTGCCATTAAGGAAGCATTGGGTGTTTTCCCACTTTTCACTAAATTTTATTTTTGGCTATGATTATTGTAAATGATTCCTTTTTTTCAGACATCTAGGAAATGTTAATGACTGCAGATAAGACTTTATTCTGAAGCCTACCACAGAGGCTTTTTTCCTTTGTCAATACATATAAAGGAGATAATGTTGAAATGATCTGATGCAAATTTGAAAATTCCCTGTTACATGAACAATGCTAATGACAGCTAATGCATTCCCAAAGCTTCTGTGTGATCCCAGTCAGAGGCTTAGAAATGTTTCAGGACCACCCAGCAAATATGGCAAATACGGGAGCAGTGGAATTTTTCATGGAGATTAGCTCCTTGAAAAATGGATTCAGTGTGAATTTAAGGGAGTACAAAGAGCTGAAAAGTCCGTGTAGCTCAGTGCAGAGGTAGGTCTCTGTGGACCCTTTTCTCCCAGATTGTGGAGTGGCTAAGGAATCTGGGAGGGATGGTCACTGCAGTAGTTAGAAAGGGGAACTGTCTTCGTATAACAAAGCAGGGGAAGGTGAGGAAGGGCTAATACCAAAGCAGGTCAAGTGATGACCTTGATAATGAAAAACCATCCTCTTGAGAATAACGTCAAGTTTCTGCCAGGACCACCCGAGTGACTACAGCCATGACACTGTTCATTTGGGTTATGCCTTCAGACCCCTGTCTTTCCTCTGTTGACCCAGGGAATTCTTCCTGCAACGTGTTTGGACAATAGAGTCACACTCTTTGTAGTAGCTTTCCTTAGGCTGACTCAGGTTGCCATGGGGTGTTGGCACACGTGCATCTTACTCTAGAAGCTCTTCTCACTGCTTCAAGCCCTGTGTCCTCCCTCCTTCCTTCCTTGAACTCCTGAATATTAAACATAAGTGAGGAGAGGTGTGTGGAGCTTGCACTGCAGTGTAGCTGTAGCGAGAACACCATTCGGGTACCTTCTGCAAGTTCCCACATGTAATTAAAAACAAAGTCTCCCTACCCAGGAATCCTCTCCGCGTAGGTAGGAGGGAAAGAAAACACTTTTATTCTTTGAGTTGGCATTAAATCAGAATGCCCATCGCAGGTGATCCACCAGGAAAATGCTTCGAAGGAAGGAAATCTCACCCCTTATATATGGCCAAGCAGGCGTGGCTCCTTCCATCCATGTTTTCATGATAAACAGTAACTAGTCCTCAAGTTAGAGGCCTTGACGGTACCATTTGTGGGCATAGTTCTTTCCAGTGGTCACTTGGTCATCTGGTGACCCTCTGTGTCAATTTATTGGCTTCATCCAGAGGGGAGGCAGACGTTTGCATGTTAGAGCAAGGTGTCCACCAATTAATGTTAGGCTCCTGTCCCCGCAGGACCTGGGAGATGGGGGTCTCTCTCCCGGGATGTTGGCAGTTTATAGGGATGGCGGCTCCCAGAGTCCTGGGAAAGGCATTCGTGGGTCAGAAAGCTGACAAAAGACGTCTGTGGTCTAGAAAAAGATACATTTGAAAGAGATGAAACAGCGCTTACAAAGACAAGCTTTCTAAGGTAAATGCTGTAAGAAAAAGGAGAGGAGGGAATTTTTTCCCTTATTTTCAACCGGGAGAATAAGCTGCTTATTTTTTTCCCTTTTTTACAGTTGAAGTATAGTTGATTTACAGTGTTTCAGGTGTGCAGCAAAGTGATTCGTTTCTACATATGTCTATTCGTTTTCAGATTCTTCTCCATTATAGGTTATTACAAGACACTGAATACAGTTCCCTGTGCTGTACAGTGGGTCTTTGTCGTTTATTTTATGTGTACTAGTGTGTATCTGTTAATCCCCAATTCCCAGTTCATCCCCACCGGAAGCCTCTTATTTTTAATCTGTATTTGTCTTTAAAGCCAAAACGTTCAAATGAGTAACCTGTACAACACCCAGCAAAGCCACAGACACTCACCAGCAGTGACTGGACAGAGGCTGAGGGCTTGAGATGTCAACAGGATTTTAGGCACAACTGAGGCTCAGATGACTCGGGCCAGAGACCCCAGTGCTTGAAGGGACCGTTCCTTCTTCCCAGAATTTACCAGCAGGAAACACTCAGCCAAACAGCTGCAGCAGGGCTTGCCTCCCGTGGGCTGGAAGGAAGCATTCGGGTCCTGCCCTGGGCGGGAGGGCGAAGCATTGCCTACCACGTGCTTGGCACGTGGTAGGCAATGAAGTAGGCACTTTGCATGCAGCATCTCACCAAACTCCCATAACGGCCCTGCATGGAGGTAATATTATCTACATTTATCAAATGAGGCTCAAAGATGCTCAATCGGAAAATTGCCCCTGGTCACTTAGTTGGAAGGGAGAAGTCCAGGACCGTATAACTCAGACATGTGGGGCTCACTCTGGTCTTAGGAGAAGGGGTCAAGCTTTAGATTGCCCAGGCAAAGAGGAAACTTCTCAATATATAAAAAAGGTAATCACTCAGTAAAATATTAATGCCTGGGCTTCCCTGGTGGCGCAGTGGTTGAGAGTCCGCCTGCCGATGCAGGGGACGCGGGTTCGTGCCCCGGTCCGGGAGGATCCCACATGCCGCGGAGCGGCTGGGCCCGTGAGCCATGGCCGCTGGGCCTGCGCTTCCGGAGCCTGTGCTCCGCAACGGGAGAGGCCACAGCAGTGAGAGGCCCGCGTACCACCAAAAAAAAAAAAAAAAAAATTAAAAAAAAAATTAATGCTCTGTTCACTGAGGCCACGTGAAGGGCATTTGTAAGCTGGTCCAATAATTCAGTTTGTTGGCTATAATAATACTTTAACTTTTCATTTTATCTTCTTGACCCTTCCATCACATCATCTTTTAATTAATCATTTGTTCAGTTTGGGCTCCAGAATTAGGGTTTGTGTTGCCATTAACTACGCCCAGTACTTTCTATTCTTTGTGTATCACAGGAGTTCACCAGAGGTGCCCTGTCTGCTACTGAAGTGGGGGAGAACTTTGCTTAGCAGGGCTTTTTGCTGTTTTCAGAAGCTGTCAGTCTCTGGCTCCAGGACAGGCATAGGGTTCTCTGTGTAAAGAAGCAGGTGGGCAAATATTTCGCTAAGCAGAGAAGTGAAGTGTGGGGTTCTTGGGCCCCGGATCTCCTGCAGCTTTCAATTCCTTAGCCTTGGGTTAATTTGCCCGTGCCTGGCACCCTCATCAGTTAGAGAAGGGCAAGTGGAGGGGATAAAACTGAACTCCTCCAATGCTAATGATCTCATGAAAAGGCTGGTGGGTGCAGCAGTGGGACCGTGGGGTGACAGGGCTCATTCCGGCTCTCACTTTCTCTTATTATTTCTTGAATGGTTGGCGAGTCCGGGGCGTTTGCTCACCATCTGTGGAGCCTCTCCTATGCAGACATCACGCAGGCTCTCAAGAGGACCCCTCAGTGAACAAAATATAATCCTACCTTCCCCTTCTGGGGCTTCCATCCTAGTGGCAAAAGTAATATGTAACTGGTTACAAAACTAATTATGTAACTACAAGTCTGATGCATTCTGCAAAAAAAGTAGACTGAGATTCTTAGTATTTCAACATAGGCAATGCAGTCCAGTTCGGGCTGATTTTACAAATAAGAAGGGAGGTTTGAAACTAGTATCTATGTGAAAGGTATGACACACTGATGAGAAAGATGATTCTCCCAAATTGTCAATCCAAGGCCAAATAAAAATGTCATAATTACGGATATTTCTTCAAAGGGATGAAATCAGTATATAGTGGCAATCTGCTATTATAGCAAGGAGCTTAAAACGAAAAATTTCAATGAAATTTAAAGTGAAGCTTGGGTATTTATAGTTTTTGAGAGTTGTGAGAGAAATCTAAGATACTTAATGGAGGAAAGGCATACGGACTCACTTTAGGTGTACAGATGTGCTTATAAGATGTCAGGAAACAAGGAAGTATGCGGGGCACCTGAGAGGAGCAACAGGTGAGCAGATCAGTTTTGAAAAGTGGAGATTGAATTGCGATTTGATGCTGGAAGCAAATACCAAAGAACTTAGAGCCACTAATAGTGAATCAATAGAAAGCAAAGCTACAGTGAAGCTTGGAGAGTGGAACTTACAATTCACAAAGTTGAGAAAAAAAAAAAAACTAAGATGATGAATAGAAGGGTTAGACATGTAGTTTTGTTTATAAGTGGAATATATTTTCAGAGCACTGAAGGACACTCAGCCTCAACTTTTATGAACAAATATGTATCAAAGTGGAAGAAAAATACTGCAGGCTTCTATTAAAATAATATCTAATCTCATTAGCTACTACAAAAGCTAATACTTAAGAGCTAAGCATTCTGATGCCTTTTGTGTTAGATCACAGCTGGATTTTCAGTTCTGGGGACTTAAATAAAGAGGGCCAGGCAAGGTGGTACCCATCCAGAAGAGAGGCATCACCATCATGAAAGGTGAGAAGTTGTGCCAGCAAAGGAAATTGGAGGTGAATGGTGTTTAACCTGGGTGTGGTGGTTAATTTTATGTGTCAGTTTGACTAGGCCACAGGGCCCAGATATTTGGTCAAAATCATTCTGGATGTTTCTGTGGGGGTGGATTTGAATGAGATTAATATTTAAGTCAGTGGGCTTTGCGTAAAGCAGATTGCCCTCCATAGTGCAGGTGGGCCTCACCCAGTCAGTTGAAGGCCTAGAGAGAACAAAAGACTCACCTCCCCGAGCAAGAGGGATCCTGCAGCAGACGGTCTTCAGACTCAAGCCACAGCATCGGCTCGCTCCTGGGTCTCCTGCCTTCTGACCTACCCTGTAGATTTTAGACTTGCCAGTCTCCATAAATGAGTGAGCCAATTAAAAAATGTCTCTCTTTTTTTTTTAATTAAAAAAAAATTTTTTTTATTTTATTTTTTTTTGCAGCACGTGGGCCTCTCACTGTTGTGGCCTCTCCCGCTGCGGAGCACAGGCTCCGGACGCGCAGGCTCAGCGGCCATGGCTCACGGGCCCAGCCGCTCCGTGGCACGTGGGATCTTCCCGGACCGGGGCACGAACCCGCGTCCCCTGCATCGGCAGGCGGAACCCCATCCACTGTGCTGCCTGGGAAGCCCTGTCTCATTTTTATATATGTACACATCCTGTGGCTTCTGTTTCTCTGCAGAATGCCCACTCATGCACTGGGATGGAGGGTGTGACAGGTGTTCGTAAATATTTGGAGGGCTTTCATGGAAATATGTTCAGGTTTATTTGGTGTGATTTTTGAGAGTTACAGATCCTAGGCTTGAAATTAGAGGCTGGCAGTGTTTAGCTTAATAGAAGGAAGACAACAAAAATGGACACATCAATCTAAAAATTAAAATATATATATGAGTTGACATGTTAGATAGCAAAATTCAAAACATTTTGCTGTTTATAAGGTTAGGGGATAATCAGTTGCCCAAGATATTGTAGAAATGACTCAGTGTGTCCATTGGGAGTTAGAATTATAAAGAATTTTGGAAGTTTCTAGTCTAACAGTCTGTATTTCTGGTAACACACATTGTGAGGTGCTGAGAAACATTTGTTTATTTTATAAAGGATGAAACAATAGACTTAATAAAAAGCTGAAGGTATAGTTATGGCTTTTAAATGGAAAATTCAGACCACAACTATATTGTGTGAAATCATTAAAAGCGTCTGGATAGGAGCAAAACCCTGGAAATAGTGACAGGTTCTGGTTCTTTTAATACTACTTATTATAGATATGGATAGAAAAAAATGCAGATAGCGGAGTATCAATAAAGATCCATTTGAAATGTAAAGGGAGTGGTAAGCAGACACGATTTTTGTATCACTATGGTTACACGGTAAAGGAACAGAGGCATTTTCTTTTTATTTTTTTAACATCTTTATTGGAGTATAATTGCTTTACGATGGTGTGTTAGTTTCTGCTGTATAACAAAGTGAATCAGCTATACGTATACATATATCTGCTATCCCCTCCCTCTTGAGCCTCCCTCCCACCCTCCCTATCCCACCCCTCTAGGTGGCCACAAAGCTCTAAGCTGATCTCCCTGGGCTATGCAGCTGCTTCCCCCTAGCTATCTATTTTATATTTGGTAATGTATATATGTCCATGCCACTCTCTCACTTCGTCCCAGCTTACCCTTCCCCCTCCCCGTGTCCTCAAGTCCGTTCTCTACACAGAGACGTTTTATACAGCTCTTTTTCTAAGAACACTGTATGTATTCTTTAACTCAATTGAACACATTTCAAATGAACTAAAAAACTGCCCATCTTCAAGGATTTCAGTAGAAGATTCCTTATGAATACTGTCATAAAATGAATGGTTACATTGTCCAAATATTTTTTTGTGAAGGAAAATATAAGTGGTCACATATTGAATTTATTCTAAAAGGATTATATGTGTGTTGGGTGAAAAGCATTAAGCAATGCATTGTTTTTGTTGTTTTAATTCATTTGGGACTGGTATTTGGTAGGGATATTGCTTTCTTTTGTTCCCACGTGGTTTACCTAGAGATCTGAGATAATCCCGGGTCTTGAATGGACCTGGTGAGGTTCTGAGTCTGGGGAAGGGGAGGGGTGTTAAGTGACCTCTAGGGACTCCCACAGGAGATCGGGACTAGCTGGTGCCGCTGCAGCCTCCGTGACGAGCAGGGGTCCTTGTTGTCGTAGGGGAAAACCACTGCCCATCCATCCTCTCTGCTGGATTGTTCCCATCAGAGGGACAAATGTGCTCTTATCCTTTTCTGTCTTAAAAAAAAACCAAATCTAAAACCCCACAAAACAGCTTGAAGCCGTGGACCCTTCCAGTGACCAGTCCTTCCCTTGCAGGAATGAATAATAACCAAATGTCGCTATTTCCACTCCTCTCATTCCGTCTTAAAGTCTTCTCTGGTCAGGCTTTGGTCCTTGCCACTGCAGGGAAGTCTTGCCACATCACAAGTGACCTCCTTGCAGCTAGATCCAAAGGTCAGTTGACACTGTCAATACCCCCCACAGGGGACGCCCCCTTCTTTTGGACCGTCTTCTTTTGTTTGCTTCTGGGTCACCAATCTCTCCGTCTCAGGGCCGCTCATGTTCATATCCTGTCCCGGCTACAGCCCCTGCCCCCCCACCAACCCAGAGCTCAGGCATCGTTCTTCTGCCCATTTCCAGGTGATCTCATCCAGTCCCCATGGCTTTATGTTCTGATGGTTCCCAAGTTTATATCTCAGCCTCTGAGCTCCAGATTCTGTACCAAAGTTCTTCTCACGTACCTCATGGGCTTATCAAAATGGGCGTAGCCAAAACAGAACTCCTGATTCACTCCTTCTAAAATGCAGCAAGACCCTATGGGGCCTTCCCAGGACAGAACTCCCCCCATGTCCTCTGCCTACCTTTTGTCTGTAGAAAAACTTTAGCCAAAGAATAAATTTAATCAGAGAAGTGAGAAAATACCAGAAGCAAAGGAAAACAGTCAAACATGACCAAATAATAATAGTTGAGTCATTAAACAAAGTCAAGGACCTTCGGTTCCTCCTCAAGGGCTGTAGATAATATTCTGAGCCCTGTCCTGTGAGCTGCTTTGTAGATACTGAAAGCCCTACCAGGTGGAAGAAGTTAACTGCACGATGACCAGCCTGTAGCCATGACATAAGCTGCCGCAATCCCTAGAACTGGCCTCAAAGAAATGGGAACAAACCAACCCTAGAACTGAAGATTAACCGAACTTAAGACAATGAAGATGATGCTGATTGGACCACCATGTGGCCAACTGCAAGGTGCCTGTTGGAGCTGCCTGGGCTGTTCTGCGTGTAGCCCCCTCCCTCCCTCTGTATCAGAGCTCCCCTATCAGAGCTCTTTTGCTCCCTGATCGACTGCGGGGGAGTTGGCCTTTGCACGTCAGTCCACCTCCTCCACAGGTTGCCAGCCTCCCGCATAAAGCAACCTTTCCTTTCCACCAACACTCGCCTCTCGAGTATTGGCTTTCGAGTGACGAGCAGCTGGACCTGAGTTCAGTGACACTTCCAAACCTTCCTTCTCCTTCGGCTCCCTGCTGACCTTGGTGGAATGATGGACCCACCATTCGTGATGAGGTTCAAGCTCAAACACTTGGATGATCCTCGTCTTCTCACTTTCCTTCACACGTCACAGCCAGTCGCTCCGTCAGCAGACAGCTCAGGCTTCAGATGCCTCTTGAATCTGACCTCTTCTCTCCTCTTGTAGGACCTTCACCTCAGGCAGTGCCACCAGCCTCTCTTACCTGGACCGGAAATAGCCTCTTCCTTGGCCTCCCGGCCTCCACTTTGGGTCAGACGCAGATCATTCTCTTTATAGCCTCTAGAGTGATCTTTTGAGACGCAGGTCAGATTACTTCACTTAATAGCTTCTCACTAGACTAGGATAAAACCTATGTCCTTACCCTGACGCTGCCTGTTTGCTGCAAATCCCTGCAGCCTCACTTGTTCCGTGCCCCTCCTCGCGTCTGCTCTAACCCGCTGGCCTCGCTGGGGTCCCTGCACCACATCATCCTTATTCAGCCTCGGTTCCCTTCACCTACTTTCCCTCCCCTTGGGGATCTCTGGCTCTAGATGTTGGCTTCCCCCTTTCTGGAATGTTCTTCCTCTAGACCTTCACACTAAACTCATTCTTCACTCTCTACCCCCTGCCCCAATATCGTGACACCTCCGTAGTCCTTTGCTAACTAGTATCTGGTACTTTTCTTGAAATCATATAATTTATGCACTGGTTGGATTGACGATAATCTGTCTCCACCACCAGAATGTAAGCTCCCCAGGGGGATCTTGCCTCGTTCACTTTCTGCTTCCCCGGTGGCTGGCATGTTGCAGGTGCTCTACTGAATCTGGGTGGGAGGGATTAATGTGGGGCTGGGATTGCTCAATATATGGTCTTTTAAAACAGCCTTTGAGTGTCTCTATCTTTTTAAAGTTTTCCATTTAAAGTAATTCAGGGCATAAGTATACAAACCGGTAATGAATGTGAACTGAAGCAAGGGAGAGCAGCGCAGTAGGATTATGGAAAAGTCCTGTGGGGATTGTCATGGCATAAAGAAAATGATACGTGTCAGGCCCTGCTTTCAGTAGCAACATTGTAACATGTGGATTCATAAATCGAGGTCAGAAGAAGTTCCTTCTGCAGTTCCTTCTGAATTCACACGGGATTCAGAAAGAGAGAAATCCATGTCCTTTTACATCACTGTCACCAGTTCAGTTTCAATGCTGTTACGTTTTGTCAACTATTTTAAAGCAGTTTTCCTGTCTTGTCCCCCACTTTGGGTCAGGCACCACCGAGTACACTCAGTGCTGTGAACATTCCATTAAGCACTTATTAAGGCAATAATACCCGCTCGATGCTTTACAGCTTATCCTGGGACAAGTCCAGGACCAGTTATCTGAGAACCCTGGGTTCAGTTAGGAATTCAGAACTTTTCAGAGTTTAAGAAACTAACTCAGGGCTTTTACTGTATATTAGGTCACACCCTGAGTGGTGTCTGGGGTACCAGCCTGTAAACAAAACCAGGATGGTTTCTATGGAAAAAAAAATAATATCGGCCCTAAATGGGGTAACTAAAATGATCAATTGCTTCATATCAGTTCTGGTAGATTTTGCCACCAAATGAGTTCAGGTAAGATTTGGTGGCCAGGTGAGTTTGAGAGAGCTTGATGGAGTTGGAAATTGTGGCCAGTGTATGCTGAACTCATTGCAAAGTCATCATATAAACACACCCAAGTGAAATGAATGGGGGTCATTGCATCGGATGCAGGTAGAGAGTGGCATGGGGTCCCTTGGACGGGGGATCAATGAGAACCTGGGGAGCAGAGACTTCAGGAAGGGGTTGCACCTGCAGCTGCAGTGTAACCTGGGAGCCTCTGCAAACAGCCGCGTCCGCCCAGTCTGCACTCAGGCTCCCTTTCCTGTTTCATTTCTGTGGCCAAAATAGCTCTTTGAATTTGGTGCTTAGAAGGATTTAGAGATACTAAAAATTGCAGCATTTCCTACAGAGCTATTTGTAAGAAGAAAGCAATGGAGGTAGAGAAGTGGGTTGTTGAAAATAATAGCGTGAACTTGAAAAAGGAAAAAAAAAGTGAGGATTAAAATAAGGCAATCTGCCTCATACTGAAATTTCTCAAGCTCAGTGTTCTCCAAGGGGTTTTACTTTCATTTTTCTTAAGGGGTAGAAAATCAAAGCCTTAAAATTATATCTATGTATATATATATTTTTATATGTATATATATTATATATGTGTATATAATATATATATTTTATATGCATATATTATATATGTATATATATTATACATGTATATATAAAAATACATTTCTATGTAATATATAGACATTTTACAGGAAGGAATAGTTGAACTGTTGAACTGTGGAGAGTTCCACTCTCCAGGTAGTCCCTAAGGCCTCCTCATTAAGACTCTAATCAGACCCTTTGCAGCTCTTCTGCCTTAAGAAAAACATGGAATAACCTGAAAACAGATGAGCATAAACATCTTCAATCGAGCTTTGGAACGTCAGGGTGCCTGTCGAAAACGCTGCTATTATGTTAGCTGGAACCAGGGAGGGAGGTCTCTTTTCCAGTAGTAACCATGTTTATAAAAGTTTTCTATGTAGTACTGTGTTTGGGTTTTCTCATCTTCGAAGAATGGGTCTCAGTGAAACACTGTGGTTCTTTCCAGCTCTTAGTGTATCAATTCTTTGATTTGATCTAGAATGTATCAAAGTACCTCTTCAAACAGAGATGCATTGTTGCTTCTTGTTTCTATAAGCTACCTTTCAGTATCATAGTCTCAGAATTGGGATGCGTGCTAGAGAGAGGTTATTTGGTATTGCTTCCCCTCAACTGTAAAAGTACTCCTTTTAACCTTGATTTCTACCACCCTGTAACTTCTGCTTATTGGTCCGAGAGCTGTAGTTTGCACCAGCACCATGTATGTCTTACCTGTGTTCACTGGGTATATATTCAGTATCTGAGGAAACCTATCACATCTTCCCTCAGCATTCTTTTTGTACAGTGAAAGACTGTCCCCTGATCTTGGGGGCCATTGTTTCCTTTTACTGTTTTAGACCTTGGAAACATTTTAAAGCTTTGCAGGGGAGCCCTTTAATATTGCACGCCCGGAAGTTAGTGATGCAAACTGCAGAGCACAGTGAATATTCTCCGTAGGGCTCTATCTGAGTAACGCAGGGAAGAGAGTTCAGCCAGTTCTGTACCTAAGTGTTCACATTTTAGAGTTATATACTAGAAATGTGGCGTTTCTTATGAATGCCAAGAATCTAGTCACGTCTCTTATTTTCTGAATAGCCAGAGAGAAAACTCGCCTTTGATATTCACTGAAAACTGGCTTATTTAGTTAATCCAGTTCCTGAGTCCAGGAATCCCCACTTGCCTTTCCCTTACCTGCCAGCAGTGTGTGTATTAGAATTGTTTCAACAGGAGGGAACACTTTCAAGTTTCAGGAGTGCCTTCTGTCCACAGGAAAAGTTTTTGGAGCAGCTGTATGGAGTTATAATTTGCATAGCATATTTTAAGTGTACAATTCAGTGAATTTAGGACACGTACAGACTGATACTATGATCACCAAATCGAATTTATAACACTTTCCTCACTCTAAAGGAAGCCTCGTGTCATTTCACAGGTTTGTTTTGAGAGTGGATCTTGGAAAAGTCACTTATTCCTGTTCTGCACAGATGAAGATGTCAAAGATCAGAAACCACCTTTGTCCTTATTTCATAGGGTCAAGCAGGTGTGACCTTAGAGAAAACTTTCCGCCAGTGCACTGTCAGTTAGAAAGCACTGTACAGATGTTGGGTTATTATTAGATTATTTTGTCTATGCGTGGCATTTCTCCCTTCTCCCTCCCGGGCTCATCAATAATTGGGTCTTAACGCTTTCTTTTATTTATAAGTGAAAATGTCAGATTGTCGTTGATATTGTCTAGCTAAAATTGCTAATATACCCTTTCAGTTTTAATTAGTAAAGAGATTAAACTGTCCAGTAATAGAACTGCTTCTGTTTTATCTATATGCACTCTCTTGGAGGGGAGGCGTTTGTTCTTATACACTTGCTGGTCAGTGTGTTGAGGGGAAAACACACAAATCAGGCTCAAAGCGTAAGTGAGGAGCCCAGAATTTCAGTTCCATAGAGCACAGAAACCCATCCCTCCCGAATGTGATAGGAGCCTGCGAAGGATACAGTCAGCACGTCCGAAGTGACTCCATTGTATAAGAGATTAGAGAAAGTCAAGATTTTGGACCATTTTCTGGCATCCTTAGTTATGTCCAAGAACAGAGTGCCCGGGATGGCGCCCCGCCCCCATTCCTGACACCAGGTGTATCTTCCGCTTGTCTCACCTGTAGAAGTCAGTGCAGCTGGCCTCTCTTGGCAGATTACGTGGCATCCCCTCTTCGATTGGCCAATAGTTTTAACAAGATCTTCTTTTTTAAGAAGTTTGCTTCTTTCTAATCCCGAAGTTAGGTAGGTGGAAACTGAGAGAATGAGTGTCAACGCTGACGGCAGAGGTGCACTTTGAGATGCCGTTGGAGCATTTTGAGGAGGGTCGGTTCATGAGGATGAAACGTAGGTGTGGGATGAAGGCAGATGGAAGGTAGCACTGGCCGCTGGTGCTGGGGACAGAGCTGCTGGGTGTGGGCAAGGGCTTTGGCCGCCTGGACCTGCTTTAGTCCTGTGCTGCCTGGTTTGCAGGGTTCCTGTGCCACTTTCTGTATTTTTGGTAAAAAGACAGGAAATGATAATACTTAGAAGTACAAGACCAGTAATATCTTCAGACATGTCTTGAAAGGATTAATACATCAGAATTTGAGAAAGTGAAATTAGTAAACAAGAGTAAGCCCCTTACCTGGGCCAGGAGCTGTCACTCTAAGATAAATGGCTCCTCGATTCATGCTTCCAAAGAAACGTCTTCTTAGAACAAGTGCGGGGGGCCTGAGCGGTCTGCCACATTCTCTTCCCTTTTACCTCTTCTTCTGTATTTTCACATATTCCTCAGAGTTAGAGGCAGCCTTTGGCTCACTCTGGCTCTTACTTTCAAAGCTATAAAAAGGAATGAACATATTTACCTTCTATTTTATAAATTTTATTACCATGTGAGCGTGCACGTGGGCGAGTGTGTATGTATGTGTGGTGAAGAAAAATTTCTGGTGAATGTCTCTTATTTATGTATCGTTCGCTGACTCCCATAATGTGTTGTGACATGATTTTGTCTTGAAAGTAATCCACAGCTGTGGCATCACTGACTCTTGCTGTCACGGTTGGGCTAGTCGGTACCATCGCATGACTTTTCAAACTGAAATGTGCATCGAGATCATCTGAAAATCTTGCTAAAATGATTCTGTTCATTTAGTCTGCGGTGGGCCTGGGCTTCTGCATTTCTAACAAACCCCAGAGTGATGCCCTTGCTGCATCTTTGAGCCGCACTGTGAGTAGCAAGCCTTCTAAGGCCCAGGATTTGGTGATCCAGACAGGTCTCCCCAGACTGCCATTCCGGTACCTCGGTTCATGGGGTTTAGGGCTCCGGCCCATCAGAGTTGGATCAGGGGAATCTATTCTGGAAGGAAAGTCCTGCTTGGTTAAAAGATTCCCTCTTTCCCGGGACTTCTCTGGCAGTCCAGTGGTTAAGGCTTCACCTTCCAATGCACGGGGTGTGGGTTCGATTCCTGTTTGGGGAGCTAAGATCCCACATGCCTCGGGGTCAAAAAACCAAAACATAAAACAGAAGCAATATTGTAACAATTCAATAAAGACTTTATAAAAAAACAAAAAAGATGCTCTCTTTCCTATAGTTTACCAGTGTTTAAATCGATTCAGCATGTGATTGTACATATAGTAAGACATATATATATGTATATAACCTTGGGGAAATTTTAAACCCCTGGGTGTCTTACAAGGTCATTGGGGCAGTACTTTTACCACCTGTCTGGACCAGGCAGTGAGAGTTCATGGTCTCAGGGAGGGTGGGTGCTGTCAGGAAGTGGCTGCCACGTCTCTCCCTCCTGGACACCTGGGCTCCCTCCAGGTATTGAAAGGCTCTGGGGAGATAAGAATTAAGTACCTCCATTCAAAAAAAAGTTTATGGAACTTTACTGTAGACTCAGAAACCTTCTGTGGATTACATAGGAGTGTTCCCTTCCAGTGTGCTAAGGGTAGGCCAAGCCTCTGTTTAAAAACAATATTTGTGTTTTTGTCTTTCATATTTCCATCATTTCCATGTGCACCAGGCTTGTCTCTGCAAACATATAAATTATGTTCATCTTTCTAGTGATGGCAAGATAAACGAAAAATTTCAAAGACCTTTCCAGAACGACTTGATCGCCTCAATTTCAGCACCTGTAGTCACGCAATTCAGAAAATGGCATATGTCCCTGTAAACATCTTATTTGGTCATTCGTGATGTTTTTCTGTCATCCTGGAAGAGTTATGAAAGGCTGCAGGATGTACATCTGATAATATTGGTCGTTAGCTTTAAACCCGTGAGAATACGCTGCCTCTGGCCCGCTTGGGCCTTGCAGACAGGCCTGTTGCATTAAATACCGCATGGTGTTTATTCCCTGTGGGATTGTGGTAGATACCATTTTCTGGAAGTAACAGTCGTAAGTTGTCATGTCTTATTTGTCTCTGCAACATGATCTTAGGGTACTTTGCTGTGGAGACTGACACTTAAAATAGTGGGAAATATAATTTTAAATTGCTTGTTTGAAGATTTCTTCATTGTTCCTTGTTATAAAATGGTGAAAATAATTTATCAGTAAAGATTCCTTTCAGCTGAATATCTTTTGCTGCCTTAAAATGATTGATCATATCAGTTAGTCGCTATGGCCATTTTCTAGGAAGGCAAAAGGAAGAGGTGATTTTTTTTTTAATTGAAGTATAGTTGATTTACAATGTGTTAATTTCTGCTGTATAGCAGAGTGACTTAGTTATACCTATATATACATTCTTTTTCATATTCTTTTCCATTATGGTTTATCCCAGGAGATTGGATATAGTTCCCTGTGCTATACAGTAGGACCTTGTTATCTATCCATTATAAATGTAATAGTTTGCATCTACCAACCCCAAACTCCCAGTCCATCCCCTCCCTCCCCCCACCTCCTTGGCAACCACAAGTCTGTTCTCTATGTCTGTGAGTCTGTTTCTGTTTCATAGATAGGTTCATTTATGCCATATTGTAGATTCCACATGTAAGGGATATCATATGGTGTCTTTTCTCTTTCTGACTCATTTCACTTAATGTGATAATCTTTAGTTGCATCCATGTTGCTGCAAATGGCATTATTTCGTTCCTTTTTATGGCTGAGTAATATTCCATTGTATATCTATACCACATCTTCCTTATCCATTCATCTGTCAATGGACATTTAGGTTATCTCCTTGTCTCAGCTATTGTAAATAGTGCTGCTTTGAACGTAGGGGTGCACGTATCTTTTTGAATTAGAGTTTTGTCTGGATATATGCCCAAGAATGGGATTTCTGGATCATATGGCAGCTCTATTTTTAGTTTTTTGAGGAACAGGTGATTTTTTCCAAACATTATTGAGTGGTGTCATCTCTGTATAGCCAAACACACCAACAACAGATCATTATCTTCTCCAAGAAGTTCTGAGGGGTGAAATCCAAGCTATTGTGCGTTACTTGGGAAAGTCTCATGCTGCCCCCGTTGTGGGCCAGCTGCAGAATTCATGGATTGGAAGTAAGTTCTAGACCACAGGTGGCTTTCCTTGGTCTTACCCAGGAACTGTTTGTAATCAGTGAGAAAGCCCTGGGCCTGGCAGTCGGAGAAGGTGCTGTGTCATCCACGTGCCAGGTGATCTGCTCTTATGTCCCTGCTCCATCGGTGGAGGACCGGGTTATGCATTTCCTCAGCAGCTTCTCATATGGTCCCCGGGGGAACCCCTGGTGTTCGTGCGCAGGATGCCCGGCTGGGATGAAGAGACGAAAGAACATTCATATAGCAAGCTGGCTCCAGTAGAGACCCCAGACTCACTCTTGGCCTCATTCACCTGAATTCTTACCTATTATTTTCTACCCATTTGATTCCATAGTAACCTCTTACCTCTTCCTAAGTTGTATAGGTGTCTACTTTGATGAAAAGAATGTGCTTAATAGAAGGTTTCCTGATGTAGCAGATTGATTGTAAGTGATAATTTTCAGAGGATTAGAGCAGCGAAATACACTTTAATCAAGGAGATATAAACTCAGGTGGATGGATTGTAAAAGCCATCAATCCAACTCCTTTTATTTACAAAAGGGAACTTTTATACCTGGTGTCTGAGTCAGGGTTCTCCAGGGCAATAGAACTCATAGGATAGGTAGTGAGATATATAGCAGCATGCCTGAAATTTGAAACTGTTGTTTCACGCATTTTAGATCAGGAAAATTAAATAGGAGTTGTTGATGCTGTGATTGTCTTTATTTGTGGGCTGCTTCTTGGTACAGAATGCTGTAAAGTTGGCCAGAAAATGGAAAGACTTTCTGAGCCTTGGATACATCTGTGCAGAAAATCACACCTCCGCCTGGCAGAGGAGATGCTCCCTAATCGTAATAGTATCTGGAGGTCATGTGATCTTTTAATAAATTTATTTATTTTTGGCTGCGTTGGGTCTTCGTTGCTGCGCGTTGGCTTTCTCTAGTTGCGGCGAGCGGGGGCTGCTCCTCATTGCGGTGCCCGGGCTTCTCATTGCGGTGACTCCTCTTGTTGCGGAGCACGGGCTCTAGGTGCGTGGGCCTCAGTAGTTGCAGCACATGGGCTTCAGTAGTTGTGGCACGAGGGCTCAGTAGCTGTGGCTCGCGGGCTCTAGAGCGCAGGCTCAGTAGTTGTAGCACACGGGCTTAGTTGAGCCGCGGCATGTGGGATCTTCCCGGACCAGGGCTTGAACCCGTGTCCCCTGCATTGGCAGATGGATTCTTAACCACTGCGCCACCAGGGAAGCCCAGATCACGTGATCTTATTAATAGATGTTTACTATGCCTGAGACGGAACTCCCTACAAAACGTTCTATGATAAAAATGACTCAAATGTATCTCACGGGAGGTCAAGTGAGGCCACATCAAGAACAGGAAATCTACAATTTTTGCTGCTGTTGGCAGAACCCTGTTTCCCACGAGGTACAGCCCACAAGCCATTCTATGACCGCTGATAATTAGCTTCAATGAAAGAAGTTTAGAAGGATGAGTCACTGTAGACATGGCACTGGGTTACTAGTTTCTATTGTTGTTGTTGAACTGCCTTTGGAACAAAGTTCTTTCATGTGTCAGGTCTTCACGCTATTGGCCAAGAGTAACAGGATGTAACCCGCTTGCTCTTCCGAAAGCTCAAGAATGTTCTGATGCCATTTGGGGATAATCCTCTCATGGTTCAGTTACTCGTAGAACTGATTTAAAAGAAGGAAAGGAGGGAAGAACTGAGGAAGGGAGAGAAAGAAAGAAAGAATTTGTCCATTTCTTCTAGGTTGTCCATTTTCTTGGCATATATTGGTAGTTGTTCATAGTAGTCTCTTATGATCCTTTGTATTTCTTTGGTGTTGGTTGTTAACTTCTCCTTTTTCATTTCTAATTTTACTGATTTGAGCCTTCTTTTTTTTTCTTGATGAGTCTGGCTAAAGGTTTATCAATTTTGTTTATCTTTTCAAAGAAGCAGCTTTTAGTTTCATTGACCTTTTCTTTTTTTTTTCTTTTAGTCTATTTCATTTATTTCTGCTCTGATCTTTATAATTTCTTTCCTTCTACTAACTTTGGATTTTGTTTGTTCTTTCTCTAGTAGCTTTAGGTGTAAGGTTAGGTTATTTATTTGAGATTTTTCTTGTTTCCTGAGGTAAGCTTGTATCGTCATAAACTTCGCTCTTAGAATTGCTTTTGCTGCGTCGCATAGGTTTTGAATCATCGTGTTTTTGTTTTCATTTGTTTCTAGGTATTTTTTAAATTTCCTCTTTGATTTCTTCAGTGACCCATTGGTTGTTTAGTAGTACATTGTTTAGCCTCCATGTGTTTGGGCAGTTTTTTCCCTGTAGTTGATTTCTAATCTCATAGCGTTGTGGTTGGAAAAGATGCTTGTTATGGGGAGAGATGGGGGGTAGGGGGAAGGGAGGGATCGCTGTTCTCTGAAGTGGAGGACACTCCCAGATCCCGATTCACCGATGTGAGTCCTCACCTCAGTCCATATTTAGGTGGTCAGTCTTTCTTAGCCATTATTAATATTATTACAAATGGTGTCACCAATTTCACTACTAAATGAAATGTACTAAAAAACTCCCTTCATAGATTGAAAAACTGAGGTTTAGGAGGCTTAAATAATGGTATTTACCCATAGGATCTTGAAGGACCTGTGGTAGATTGTATTTGCTTATTTATTTAGAAAATACAGAGTGTTGGTTTTATTTTATTTGTTGTTCATCAAGCTATTCTTTTTTTAAATTGAAGTATAGTTGATTTACAGTGCTTCAGGTGTACAGCAAAGGGATCAGTTGTCTTTCACAATTATTCAACTCCTTGCACTACAGACTTGGCCATACAGCTTGTATTAACCACCAAAATGTAGGAGAAAGTGACAGCTTCATGTCCAAATGGAAGTGTTCAGAGCCTGCTGGTGTTCTCTGTGTCTCTCTTTTCCTGTTAGGAGATCAGCATGTGCTCTGGGTGGAGGCTGTGCTGTCAGCCTGGGTCCCAGCCTGGAGATGACCCTGAGCACAGCCACTGCTGACCGGTGATGGACATTTAGCAAAAGCCAGAAGCAAGTCTTGTTCTTGTAAACAGCAGAGGTGTTGTAAACGACAGATCCTCTGGGACCTGGCCGTGATCGTTACTGCAGCATAACCCAGCTGATCCTGCTTGATACCAGATGCCTTAAGTGCTACCATTCTGGGATTCTAGATTTCTGTTTATGTAAAACTGTATAGTGTCCCTTTGTTCCAAAAAAGAATTAAAATCAACTTAAAAAACACCCCCAATTCCACAGAATTAAAATGCATAGATTACCTAACACACACACCTATTTGAGTAAAAGAAATGAAGGCAGAAAAATAAATCCAGGGCAAGCCCGATACCGTTAGATGGAACGCGAGCTGGGAGGCGTCTGCCCCAGGCAAGCAGCGTGTGGGCTTGGCCCTTTCTGGACTTTGTTACAAAGAGGGAACATGTTGTTCAGGCTTCAACAAACCCCTTGCTTTCATCTCAGGTGAGCTAAATGCACAGTGAACAATAGCAGAGTGGGAATTCAGATACACTACTTTATTAATAGCCAGGCAGGCTCACAAGAACCTCTGCACTCGGGCGCTGGATCCGGGCACATCACAGGTCACCAGGCTCGGGACAGCCTCCTGCCTCCTTCTGTTTCTTCCCAGCTCACACATCTCCGTCTTGATTCCAGGGGCTCTAACATACCTGCCAGGGGAGAAGGACAGCCGGGTGTGAGGGGGAGGCTGTGGCCACGCTTACACACCCAGCAGTGTCCCCGGAGAGCAAACATGAAAAAGCACAGTGGTGGCGGGACCTGCCATCAGCTGTGTTTACACCAGGAAGCAGAAAGCTGGTAGGCGGTGACTTGCGACACTGCAGCCCCGTGAACCATTAATCTGGGTCCATTAAGATCCAGGTCTCCTGCGGGAACCCAGAGGTAGGAGTCATCAATGGTTGTGATGATGTGGAAGAACTCTCAACCCTCCCACACACTGCAGACCCTGGCGGGTTTGCTTTTCTTTGTTGAAAATTCAAGCAACTGTCCCGGCCACCTGTCACTGATGTCACACACTTCTTCAAGTCTGAGATGCACATGATTTACATGTTTTTTTGGATCTTTAATATCACGGTGTGTATGTCATATTTCAATCGGGAGTACATTTCCTTCATAAGTGGTCCAAAAAAATGAGGTTGCATATTCGACCAATGATCTCTGAGTTTTGATGAAATGTGACATAAGGACATTTGTCAGAGCAGAAGTATCACCTCGTGTCAGAGAAGAAAAGAGCCTGCAGGTTTGTGGGGGGCTTCACGAGACCAGACGCTCCTGGTGCCGGGCGTCCCGTCTTTGGATACAGCCAGGAGCGGGTGGTCCACAGCTGGCAGCCCACAAATGAGGCACGGGAATCCACCGTCCCTGACATCCAGGGCTCCAAGTGGTTTGGGACTAGCAGGCTGCCCTCAAGATGGCCAAAGCCACGTTTTTGTAGAAGCAGGTGCTACAAATGCTCTTTGAATCTCCAGCGATCAAGGAAGGAATGAAGGATGAAGCCAAATGCTGCCAACCAGGCAGGGGAGTCAGGGCAGCCCAAGTGGCAAAGGGACATAAAGGGATTTGAGATGACCAGGCATGGAGGACTTAGGGGACCAATGCTTAGAAGCCCGGAATCTCTTTATGGTGAAAATCACTGCCTGTTAGAAAGACTTGCCTCCAAAGACAGCGCCAGGTGAACACAGCGTCCTACATCTTTAAAATGGCAAAAGCCACTTTCATTACGGGTGTGTGTGATCCTGCGTGCTAAGCGCCTGAGGTATAACTTGAAGACGACCGCAGTAGGCTGAGGGTTGACACTTTCTCTGGAAGTTCGCAAGCCTAGAGAAGACATGTTCATGGGCAGAAGACTCCCTCACCTCCGTGGGGGGAGCTGAGGGTTCAGTGAGGAGTGTCACTCTTATATCCCTCATCCGGTCATTCGGGGGGTCTCTGTAAGATCTCCAGAATGGGAGGGATGGGATCCAGGAGGGTAGTAGCTGAACACGAATACTAAGTTGATCATGCCGTGGTTTAAAAATCGCCAAACTTAAATATCGCCAAGCATAAAGTTATCTACAGTTATTTACTGGCTGGCTAACCTAGGGCTAGTTATTTCATTTCTCTGTGCCTCAGTTTTCTCATGTGTAACATGGAATACTAACAGTATCACCATTTAGGTTTTTGAGGAGGTTTAAATGAATATATATGTTGAATTATTAATAAATATAACATTACTGTAATATATGTATATATAATATATAATGTATGTATATGTGTATATATGTCTGTGTGTGTATATATATATGCACATTCACTTAATCTGCATCAATGAATATATAGCTATAGATATACACACACATATATACATATATCATTGATGCACATTAAAGTTGTTATTAAGCCATCTCTCTCTCTCTCTGCCTATAGCCAGCTTCTCCTCCTTCTTGGAGATCTTATTTAAACTCTTCAGCTCTCTGGGCCCTTTCCAGGGCTTTCCTTCCCCTTTAGCGATCTCAGCACTGGGCCTGGGGCCTGGGTTCTGGATCTGTGCTTCTGGAGGTGGGAGGATCCCCGTAGCCGTGACTGCTGCGCCCTTGAGGCTGGTGAGCGGTGGACCTTCTGGCTGGTTGTTGGCCTGAGGCATTGAGGGCCAGATCCAGAGGGCCCAGGGCTCTGGGGCAGGTACTCCTGGGCACCGTGGGTACCCACAAGCCAGGCTGCGTGCAAAGCCAGAGCCACAGTGGGTACCCAGTGCTCTCTGTAGGCGAGGGGACCACCCAGGATCCTTTGAGAAGTCAGGATCCTGGGCGCACCAGGGTTTGGTGGGAGGTTTCTGCAAGCTTGTGGTGGGGAGGTCAAGAAAGCTTCTGGACTAGAGGACACTGCCATCCTTGTCACCCGCTTAGCTCCACCTGGTCTGATCGTTGACACTGTATTTCCAGGGCTGTGGGCCATCCAGGGTGATGACAGAGCCAGCTGACTGGGCTAAGGGTGGATGGTGGACCCTGTGGGACGGTGCTGGGGCTGGGGAGAGGAGCCATTAGTTGGAGCTCAGGGAGAGCTCTGATTCCCTGCGAGGGCTGGTCAAGCCCCTGCTAAATGAAGTTCTAGGTTCCGATTAAGGTGGCAGTCCAGCTTGGTGGAAGGTGTGTGACCTGAGGCAGGTTCCTTAATCTTCCTGCACCTCTGTCCCTACAAACTCTAAAACATCTCCTCATTAGGGGTAACTGAATATTCACGTTTGTTACATGGTGTCAGTGTCAGGCTACATCTTAGGTGTCCCTAGGGGGGACAGGATAGTGAGGGTAATGGTGATGGATTTCTTAAACAGTCCACTGCAGACCACAGCAGACACCTGACATCACTGGGATTTCTCAGGGGTAAACTCCTGACACACGTAACAGCTGTTCACTACCGAGTCTGCCTCCTTGTAGCCTCTCCAGTTGAACCCAGGAATTCATTGATTCAACAAAAAAGTTATCAAGCCCCTAGGAAGCGCCAGCCATGCTTGTAAGGTTTCTGGCATCACAGCCCTGATTCATAGCTGTTTGATCCTATGTAATCTGTTGCCTCTCGCTGGTCACGTTCGTGTTTCTATCTGTGAGCCTTTTGTGCTCATATGTACAAGTAAATCACATCAGAGCAGGAATCAGGTAAATTGTGAGACTCTATTGCAAATTACTTGAAATCCCATTTATATCCTAATAGGAAAGAAAAAGAGAGCGAGAGAAACACACCTGATACCCACTCTCTATGTTAGAACATGGGTGTATTAAAAGGGGAAGGGATGCTGGGAGTTCAGCAGGGGCAGGAGAATGCCAGGCCTACTTGCCTTTACCACCGAAGGGCTGGAGTTTTCTCCATCATATCTGTGGACGGTGTTTTTGGAAGATGGGTGTGTTTTATTTAGGTGGTTCAGATGTCTGAAGTGGGGAGGTTTGATGGAAGTTGGTATGTCATTGTTACTTGATCTGTGGGCAAATGTATGAGAAGTTAGCTACACAGTTTTCCTCCTCTGTTTTTTCCTTACCTGTTATGCAGAGAACCTGAGAATATGTCTTGGTTACAGGAACTGGTTGTTTATGTGGACAGGGATTGGAGAAATGATTTGCTGTTTAGAATTTCTCCTTGTATGACATTCCACCAGATAAACAGATAGCTGTTCCCAGGTCCACTGGAAAAATGCAGATTAAAAAAAGTTTTTCAAACTTATGGTTACCAAAGGGGAAACGTGAGGGGGAGGGATAAATTGGGAGTTTGGGATCGACGTATATACACTACTATATTTAAAATAGATAATCAACAAGGACCTACTGTATAGCACAGGGAACTCTACTCAATATTCTGTAATACCCTAAATGGGAAAAGAATTTGAAAATGAATAGATATATGTATAACTGAATCAGTTTGCTGTATACCTGAAACTAACACAACATTGTAAATCAACTATACTCCAATATAAAATAAAAGTTAAGAAAAAAACAAAAGGTTTTGTTACAAAAATATTTCCTTGGTATATGTTTTTATTTTACAGGAAAAAACCATGTGTTTTACTTAAAGCTCTTATTGCAAAAAAAGAATACATACCTGTGCTCATTGTAAGAGATTCCAAAGTAAAAATTTACCTGAAATTCTGTCATGCTGATATATATCACCTTTAATATTTTGGTGGCCACCTTTACTTCATCTCTGTTACACATACATATATAGTGTGGAATTTTGCATTTCATGAATGAGATCGTGAATTCTACTTGAACTATGTTCATTGTAACATCTGCTGGGACGCTTGGGTCCCCAAGAGATATGGGAACTATGTTACCGAGTACATGAACAAGAAGTACGTCACGTTATCTTAAAAATGATTTGTTCTTACATATTTTTATCGTGGATGAGTTAGAAAATACAGAAAACCGAGAGAGTAAAAGTCACAGCAGCACCCAGGGAAGATTTACATTAATACCATATTAAACTATTCCCAGGATTTTTCTGTTTCTATATACAGAACCGGATTAGAAGGGCACGGTTGAGAGACAGCCCAGCCTAGTGGTTGAGTCCATGCAGGGGGGGCAACTTGAGCAGGAACCCGAAGCAGAAAGGTGTCTGCTGGGTTGGTGGTCAGCAGGGAGAGAAGAGGGAGTTCGAGACACGTCCAATGGGAGGGGTCAGAGACACGCCGAAGGGCCAGTTATCGAGGGCCTGGCACCTTTGTAAAGACTGGCTTTTCCTCTAGTGAGAGGGAAGTGATGGGAGGGCTTTGGGCAGAAAAGTGAAGTGGTCTGATGGGTTGTGCAGGATCACACTGCCTGCTGTGTCGGGAATAGGCTGCAGGGGTGTGAGCATGGAGGCTGTTCCAGTAATTCAGACAAGAAGTGATTGCTGGTGGCTCAGATGAGGTAGGTAGTCCTCAGGTACGGAAAGTAGGATTTGGGGTCAGATTAGACATGAGGGATGAGATACAAAGAGGGGCCACGGCTGACATCAAAATTGGGGCTGGAATTATTTACAGTAGCCAAAGTACGGAAACAACCATGTGCCTATCAATGGGTGAATGGATAAAGAAGATGTGATACACACACGCGCGCACACACACACACACACACACACACACACACACACACACACACACTATGGAATACTACTCAGCCATAAAAAAGAACAAAATCTTGCCATCTGGAACAACATTTGCCTTTGAAGGTATCATGCTAAGTAAAATAAGTCAGAGAAAGACAGATACCACATGACTTCATTCATATGAGGAACATAAAAAAACAAAAAATAAATGAGCAAACCAAACCACACAAAAACAGACACATATATCCCTCTGAGGAGTCATCGGCAAACAGATGATATTTATAGTCTTAAGATGGATGAGCTGATGAAAGAAACAAATATGGGTAAGGGAGAGAAAAGCCTTGGAGAAAATAGGAAGACTTGTAAGGTTATTGGTGACGTTTGCAAATGGCTTTGGAGAAAGGAATCAATGTGTTTCCCCATTAGCAGCAGGTGGGAACAATTGCACCACTGCATTCTCATCTGATCTCTCTGTTACTAATTTTTTAATCATGACCAACTTAAAAGATACTTTTTTTTGCTGAATTACTATTTAAATTGTAATTTATTTGATTGTCAGATAGAACGAATTTCCATAAACGTAGTTAGTCATTTCCATTACTTACTCTGAAGTGAATTATCTGTTCATTTTCCATAATTTGAAGTCAAAGAGACTGTGTTTTATTCTCTCACAGTGGGGGCCGTTGAACATTTTAATGAGCACAACACGATGAGGGCGGCTCTCTGGGAATATTAAGAGGAGAGTTCCTAGCCGGGCATCTTCCCTCATAAGCCATTGATGAGTGATTTAGACTACAGAGCTTCAGCTGTGTGAAAAGTTCGGAGAAACTGGTTTTGGATAACGACCAGTCAACTGTGAGTGAGTTAGCTGACCATTAATGCAAGGAAACCTTTGCAATTCTTGTTGGCCCCATGTGGAACAACCATTTAGGACTGTCTGTCAGCCTTGAAGTCAAGACTCTCAGTATGGGAGACAGAGTCCCATTCCTTTATCTGCCTTGTTCCTGAAAGCCAATTACCCTTCCCATCTCCCACCCCACCCCTCCCTATAGTGAGACCACAGGAAGTGACAGCGTCATTCACATCTAGCTTATACAACATGGAGTCAGAGTAGCCACTTGTGGTTCATCATCTTCAGGGAAGGTAGCAAGACTTCCAGGCTCGGCAACCACTGCCTCCCAGTGGCCTCAGTGGGATGTGGTCCCGGTAGACTTTTCAAAAGCAGGAAACATCCTGAACCATCTGCTGCCTCTCACTAGATCCTCCAGTGTAATCAACTCAAAAGCCATTCCATAGACAGCTCAGGGAGGCAAACTTCAGCTTGTGGAATTGCCTTTAGAGCCTGGGGATATTCTAGGGATACATTCTCTTTAATTTATTTTATTGAAGTCTAGTTGATCTACAATGTTGTGTTAATTTCTGCTGTACAGCAAATGATTCAGTTATGTGTGTGTGTGTGTGTGTGTGTGTGTGTGTGTGTATTCGTCATACTCTTTTCCATTATGGTTTATCACAGGATATTGAATAAAGTTCCCTGTGCTATGCAGTAGGACCTTATTGTTTATCCATCCTATATATAATAGTTTGCATCTGCTAATCCCAAACTCCCAATCCATCCCTCCCCTCCCCCACCCCCCTTGGCAACCACAAGTCTGTTCTCGATGTCTGTGAGTCTGTTTCTGTTTCGTAGATAAGTTCATTTGTGTCATATTTTAGATTCCACATGTAAGTGATATTATATGGTATTTGTCTTTCTCTTTCTGACTTCACTTAGTATGATAGCCTCTAGGTCCGTCTATGTTGCTGCAAATGGCATTATTTCATTCTTTTTTATGGCTGAGTAGTATTCCATTGTGTATACGTGTCACATCTTCTTTATCCATTCATCTCTTGATGGACACTTAGGTTGTTTCCCTGTCTTGGCTATTGTGAACCGTGCTGCTATGAACACAGGGGTGCATGTATCTATTTGAATTATAGTTTTGTCTGGATATATACCTGGGAGTGGAATTGCTAGATCATATGGTGACTCTATCTTTAGTTTTTTTGAGGAACCTCCATACTGTTTGCCATAGTGGCTGCACCATTTTACAGAAGGACACATTCTCTTGAATTAAAAAAAAAAAAAAAAAAAGACGGTCATTCAGTGGTGGCCATTGGGGTGAGCTTGACTTGAGGAAATATTTACTAAACTTGGTTTCAAATAAGCTAGCAGTGGCAACCCTGCTTCACATGCACAGCTTGTTTTAGAATAATGTGCCTAATGTTCTGAAACGGTTTTGAAAGCAGTTCTCAAAAAGGAATTCCAAAATATTGTGAACAGAGGCAGCATTTCAAGGATTAGCTGCGTTCCATCCTGAGATGACTCTTCTACAGGAAATCACACTTACTTGTGTATCTTGTTTGGCCTTAAAAGACAGCCTCAGGAGATTGTAGGCCACACATGTGTACCTGGAGCTTCCCTATTGATTTTGGAACACCAACTGATTGCCAGAAACTGTGTTTAAAATCCCGTGGATAAGAATCCCAGTGAACTACAAGATGCTGTTAACCACTTTCTAAAAGTTAAATTCATCACTGAAGATTAGAGTGGAGGTCCTTGAAAGATGTGCCGTTTTCAGGAGAAAAAGTCTCCCATTCCAAAGCACATGGCAAGCGAAGGCTCACTACCCTAGCCCTTCTGGAAGCTTCCACAGTCTTCCTATGACGGGAAATGAGACGAGTTTTGCCCTCATTTCAGGCTCACGGCTATCAATGTAACTTTTCTTTCATCGGGTAAATGTCCTCAGAAGAAAAATATTGTTCTTTGCTGAACAAACTAGTTCAAGTATTTCATGGGGGAAAAAAAACTATTTAAATTCATTATTCTGTCAGCTTCGGCGGAGGTCCTCTGAGGCTGTCAGTAACAACCATTTTCTCCTAGCCGTGATTTCTGTCATACCCCGAGTACGCGAGTTCTGTTTACAAATGACTTTTCCTGGGATGCCAGTTGAATTTTAATATGTTTATCTTGAACTTGTATTACGGCTGGTGGCCTCAGCATTGTATTTCAACAACACTCCTAAAAGTGTCCAGAAGGATGTGTGAAATCAAAGGGCTGTGTATCCAGTGGTTTTTCAGCCTTTTGTGCATCAGTTTGCATCCCCCCCCCACCCCCCCATCAGCTGGTCTTCTGCCTAAAGCAGCTTTCGTGTGCTGGTTAATGTATGGCATTCCAGAGTAGCTGATCTCCCAAAACGGGTAGGAAAACTGTTCCTTCTCATTTGTTTTCGGAGCAGAACTGCAGAAGGAACTCTGCCGATCATTTACAAGTGACGAAGGTGAGAGCTCTAGAAGGCAAGGTAAGCTTGCCGTTTTCTTTTTTGCTACTTGCCTTTGAGTTATCACTTTGTTTATGTAAAGTGTAGATCGGCAACATCCACAGAGGGGACATGTCTTCTGACGGAGACAGAGATCACTGAGAAATGGCAGCCGCTGAAGGACACCAGGCTGCGTGGTCTCCTGTGGGGCCGGAACAAACGGGCCAGACTCTGGCCGCAGAGTCTAGAAGTATCACTTGTTTGACTTGCTCCAAACTGTGGGGAGAGGTGATCTACCCTGTAAATCTACCCAAGCATAAGGTTGTCGTGTTTTGAGGGACACTGGGCAGGACCCCAGAAGCCTGGGTTCCATCCAAGGTCACCATCACTGTCTTTGTCCCCTGGTGGTCATCCACCCGTTAGAACCCTCAGTTGCCTCAACTGGAAACGAAAAAACCTTTTATCCCCCCGATGATCTGCAAAACCGCATTTGGCTGTAACGACCTCCGACTCCGTGACAGGTGCCACTCAGTTTGCCTTGTGATGGGCTCAGCTCCTGCCCTGCTTCTGCCTGGAGCCGAGGGGCGTCCTGTGGAAGCTGCCAAAGCTGGCACGCCCAGCTCTTGCCTACTCAGATAAACCCTTGTCTGGGTTGAGAATATAATTACCTGTCTCAGAGCGAGAAGGAAAAGCAGGGCCAGCATATTCGCTGTGTCTTTATCAGCGCCAGGGACGCTTCTCCCATCGCACGTGAGTTAATTTCTGCAGATGCCTGGCTGAACAGCTGGCGTAGGACCAGCCCCTTGGTGGCATGTTAGTCGGGCACAGAGGAAATGAGAAGATGATCTGATGCAGACAAGTCTCTTCCTGCACCAGCCAGTGCTTTACCTTTCGTTGGGATATTTTTGTAGTCCCACGTTCTCATTTTCTCTCTCTCTTTTGCACACACACACACACACACACACACACACACACACACACACACACACACACACACACACACACACACACACACACTGCAAACCCCTCTGTTAATAAGGAAGCCAGCCCATCCCAGGAGCTTTAGGGAATCAGGGAGGCAGGGTAGACACTGGTCAGCAGATCAGGTGGCGGTTGTGTGGTGGCAGCGCCCGTGAACCTGGATGAGATGAAAACAGACCTCGGAAGTTCCGCTGTCCTGGCTGAGGTTCACGAAGCCGAGAGGAGGTGGCTGGGCCATCAGAGGAGCACCGGGGACGGTGGGTGGACGGCCTGACCAATGCTGAGCCCGTCCTGCCGGGTGGTGTGGAAACAAGGGGAAGGACCGACAGCAGGAACAGCCGTAGCCCACTCAGCTCATCACCTGCCGGGCTCTGTGGACACGTAACAGGGCAGGTGATGGAAGGAGGTTGCAGCGGGCCAGCGGGGGAGATGGGCCTGGAGTCCTGTGTCCCTGGATGTGGGCGCACGAGGACGTGGGCTTTGCTTGGTAGGACAAGGAGTGAGTCAGAGACTGGGGGCGGGACAGGGCACATGTCCCCAGAGGGCGGCCCCGTTGCCAGGCCGTGAATCACTGCTGTTACCACACGATCCTCAGCTTAGAAGGGACCACGGCCTCTCATGTCAGCATAAACATCTGGGCATCAAGGCCCACGCCCCACTCTCAGCGCAGAGCAGCCCCCGCCCCGCTAGACCCCACTCTCCGCCCTCACGCAGGCCCCTGTCGGCCCCACGGCCACGTGCTTGGTGTACGTTCTCTGGGTGGTTCTCTGTGCTACCCTGGGAAACACGACAGGAGCCCCGCTGTACAGATGGGGAAAACGAGGCTCGCGTGGTCAGACCCGGCCAGGCCTGGGCCCACGCCCCGCCTCTGGCTCTGGTCTGTGGTGCTCGCCGCGCCGCTGGCCCGTTCCCCTGACCTCACGCTTCCACTCAAGGGCCGCCTCTATGGAGCCTGTGCGTGACCCAGCCCACCGGCTCCCTCCTGCACCCACCAGGCCCCACTGTCTGGAGCGAGGCCTGCAGCCGGATTACGAGGCCCTCGCTGGGAAAGCTGGCCTCCCCATTCTCCGAGGACCTAGTACTGCGCTGCACTCACCGTCACCAGCGCATGTGATGAGCCTCTAACCAGTGGGATGAAATGTTATTTAATTTGCTTTTCTTTCCCAGAACTCTCGTGCCCTTAGTTGAGTCTGGGCTGGGACAGTTCTCTTGAGGGGAAAGTGAAGCTGTCCTGTCCATACTGGCTTTTGAGCTCTAACTTTTCCCAGAAAATATGTAGGTATCACAGTAACGTGCAAGAGGGTGCAAGTTTTCTTAGAGACTTATAAACTAGTCAGTGGAGACATGGCCCAAATATCAAGATAATACACCGTTATAAACAAGGTGCAAGGCAGAAGGAATTACCTACCGATGTAGGAAGAGTTGGTTTTTTTTTTAATTGGAATATAGTTGCGTTACACTGCTGTGACAGTTTCTGGGGTACAGCAAAGTGAATCAGCCATACAGACACATATATCCCCTCTTTTGGATTTCCTACTGAGTAGAGTTCCCTGTGCTATCCACCAGGTTCTCATTAGTTATGTATTTTATACATAGTAGTGTATATATGTCAGTCCCAATCTCCCAATTCATCCCACCCCCGCCCTTCCCCCTTGGTATCCACATGTTTGTTCTCTACGTCTCTGTCTCTATTTCTGCTTTGCAAGTAAGATCATCTGTACCGTCTGTCTAGATTCCACGTGTACACGTTAATATACGGTATTTTTCTTTTTCTGACTGACTTCAGTCTGTATGACAGTCTCTCGGTCCATCCACGTGTCTACAACAGGAAGAGTTTTAAGTGAGGTCAGGTGGTTTGTGTTTCGAATTGAAGTTGGTGGGAAGTGTGAGCTGGGGTCCCCATGCTGGCTCAGGATGGAGAGCCCAGGTCAGACGCCAGCATGGGGACCACAAGCTTGTCACCAGGTCTGCCTGGTGCACAGCTAGATGGCATCCCCCATCTCCTGCAGCCAGACGTAGCCCTGGGACTGAGTTTCTGCCACTGTCGTGGGTGAGGAAGTGACACGTGGCACCTCCAGGACAGCCCCTAGACCCGTGGGACGTTACAGTCTGTCGTGTAAGCCTCCTGGCCTGTGGTGCTTTGCTGTGGCCGCCCGAGCCTGACCAAGACCAACCAGATGGCAGTATGATTCCTCAGGGAGAGAAGCTCAAGGCTGGGGCCGCCAGGAGCCCTGAGAATGGGGCTGATGGGAGGTTGGCTCCCAGGGACTGTGTGGTGAGCGGTAGACAAGAGTCACGTGGAGGGGGTGCCCTGGGGATGTGACAGCAGCTGTTTGGGGCCTTGGGGCCTGGGTGAGAAGCCCCTGCCTTTAGAAAAGCATCTAGTCTGAAATTCTAGAGCTGCTCTTAGGACAGACAGAGGGGTGTAGAGAGTCCCGTGAGCGCCATGCCCCTGGGTACCCCACGGTGAGGAGATGTGGGTAGAAGATCGTGGTTGCCCATGGCTGCCTGAAGGATGAAGTTTATTATATAAAACCTACACGAAACTGATGATCACGAGACCAAGGAGTCGTGCGGCCCAGTTCTCTCAGGGCACCTCCTCCTCCAGTTTGCTCTTTTGTGTTTTCTTCTTCCGTCAGAGCCGCCCTGATGCCCATTTCAGTTGCATTCACCCTGGTGCAGGAGAAGCTGGGTGGTAGGGGTAGGAAAGAGGCTTGAGCTGCCCCTTGGAGACATGACAGCCGGTGGAGTGAGAATGCACACGCTTTGGTTAAGACTTATGAGATTCCACAAGCAAAGTCCCATTCCCCTTAGGAAAGAGTGGCGTGGGCTCAGAAGAGTGTGCCGGGGACCGCAGGGGCTGTCCTGGTTCTCGTGTGAGGATGACAGTTTGTGCATTCCAACCAGGGTCCCTTCTCTCTCTCTGAAGAATGTGAGGGACTTTCCCCAGGTCTGACCTCCCAGGCGGGAGGCGTGTGTGGACCCCGAGGAATAGGGCATACGCTTGTGTCTGGCATCTCACAGATCATCCTTTGTCACCTTCTCCTTTATCTTCATTCCCTTCGTGTTGCCTCAGATGAGGTCTCCAGATCTGGATTAGGGACCTCCCATGTTGTACCGAACTCTGTCACTGGGTTGCTAAAAAGGTGTATGAGGGAGGCAGTCAGATTTATCACTTGGACATGTAGAGCAGCCATTCAGATGCTTTCAGGAAAAATGAGAGTTTCTGGGGTCGAGAACCAAGCCTGTAAGTCTTCAGAGAGCAAAGCGAGGAAAATGACATTGGATTCTGAAAAACACATAGAGTCTCTGCTTCTGGGGGACTGGACGCTAGAAAAAGTCTAACAGATGAGCTGAGAAAAAACAGCACGCGTCAGAATTAGTGATACAGTCATCACAGGCGGGCGTGTGCTCTGCTTTATAAGGACCAGCGCTGTCCCCGCGGGGCACGACCTTCCCCGCATCTCCCCTCTCCTTTCCTGCATCTTCACTTTTTCATTTTCTATTCTTCAAGTCCTGTCCCTTGAAGAAGGAAAACAAAGAACGGTGGGAAAATCCGCGAACCTCAGAACGACTGTTCCTAATCACTGGGTGCTTTGCGAGGTCACCGGATTTGTCACCCTGCAGAGTGCACTGAATGCTTCATTGAGCCTCATCTCCGTAATGGTACTTTGACACACTCCGTTTGCCCAACCAAATCCTTTAATTAAAAATTCTTAGGCTGTAGACACAAAGGCACTTTTTCAACATACATCAGGGCCACCAAAAAAGTAGGTTTTAATTCGTTGGTGTGCTCTTATAATACAAAGGTTTTCCCCTCCCCTTTTCCTAAGTAAAATTCTTTTTTTTTTTTTTTCTGGGCTATCACTGTAATTCTCTATACTCAGAATAAAAATATTCAATAAGAGGTAGAATGACGTCATTTTTGATAATGTTTTTATTTTTCAGTGCCTAGAAAAGGGTACGTTAAGATCCCCATCCATTAAATTAGAAATGGTGTTATTACTTACACTTTATAAATAGACTAGTTATTATTGGTTAATATGGACTCAACGCTTAAAGTGTTCTAGGTACTACACAGAGTTTGTAAAGTACAAGCGTTACATTATAGAAGTGTGTCAATCTCTTCTGACTGCCAAGAATGATTCTCTTATTTATTCAACAAATATTTCTTAAGTGCCTGCGCAGTGACGGAGCCACGAGCAAGAGAAACATGGCCCCGGGGGGCTTGTAGAGGGTACAGGTTCACAGTCTAGCAAGGAAGACAGACATTCAACAAACAATCATCGAAATTAGTCTTACATGATACTTGTGTTAGGGACTCCAAGGTGAGTGTGGGGTGCTGGGAGGACCACGATGAAGGGGCTTAACTCAGGCTACAGTTAGGGATCCTTTCCAAGGTCTGGTTTCTCTGCATGGCTTCCTTCACTTGCTTGGCATTTCGGTGCATGTCAGAAAGCTTGCGCTAGGTTCAGGGGGATAAGAAGATGGATAAGACAAAATTAATTCTTATTCTCAGGGAGCGCCACACCCCAGTAAGAAAGACATATATAAAAGCTAGTAAGTGCCCAGGCTTCTGTTACACCACTTACCACACCACGTCTGCAAGGTAAGTTGCTGGCACTTGCTCCTGGGAAGGGGTACCAGGAGACAGCTACCCAGAGGACTAGGAAAACCGGTGGATCTCGGAGGGCGCGTGGATGGCATATAGCATAAAACTTTCTCTTACAAAGGAACAGAACATTACTGACAGTCATATAACCAGGAGCATCGTCAAAGCAGCAGAAAGTAGAGAAAGCTGAGGAATATTTTGACCCAGCTGGTGGTGTGGCCAGGCTGAGAGATGGCATGGTTCCTCCCCACAAATAAAATCGTACTAACTATGAATGAGGCCCCCTGGCTTCGTACTACCTCTTTTTTTTTGTTTGTTTTTGCGGTACGCGGGCCTCTCACTGTTGTGACCTTTCCTGTTGCGCAGCACAGGCCCCGGACGCGCAGGCTCAGCGGCCATGGCTCACGGGCCCAGCCGCTCCGCGGCACGTGGGATCTTCCCGGACCGGGGCACGAACCCGTGTCCCCTGCATCGGCAGGCAGACTCTCAACCACTGCGCCACCAGGGAAGCCCTCGTCCTATCTCTTTTGACTCTGCTTACAGAGGGGAGGTTTAGCCAGTCTGCACATAGAAAGCGGAAACCATGCAGAAGGAAACAGGGAAAAACCAGTCAGTTTCACCAGTGAAAAGCTGACACTGACCTGTCCTCCCAACCTGGAGAGTCAGCCTGAGTATTGGCAGAGGATTGAGGACACGGAATTCCCTTTTCAGACCCCTTGGTTGTGGCTTCAGTAGGATTGATACAAACTACATGGACAGTAGCTCGAGCGTCCAGGCCTAGCAGACCATTGCTCTGCAGCCAATTCACTGTGAGCCTTTTGCACTGAAATACCCTTTATGGGATTGTACTAGATGATGCTACTTTATAGTTGGGGACGCCAAGGTCCCAGAGAGGGGAAATGGTTTACTCCATATTTGATTACCTGTTAGTTCAAAGAGGGATGGGGGCCACGATCCACGCACTCTGACTGTACTGTCTACTCTGCTGGACCCACTTCCTCTCACACCTCCCCAGATGGCTCTGGTGACTAGGGATGAAACACATGTAAATGCCACAACGGTCCCCAGCGCTCACCCTCTAGAGGAGACAGCCTACCTGGGAGGGGTTAGTCACTGCTCCAGCTGCCACTGGGAGCAATCATTTCCACAGCCCCGATCCGTGTAAAATCTTTTAAAAAGCTACTTCTGGGCTTCCCTGGTGGCGCAGTGGTTGAGAACCTGCCTGCCAATGCAGGGGACACGGGTTCGAGCCCTGGTCTGGGAAGATCCCACATGCCGCGGAGCAACTGGGCCCGTGAGCCACAACTACTGAGCCTGTGCGTCTGGAGCCTGTGCTCCGCAACAAGAGAGGCCGCGATAGTGAGAGGCCCGCGCACCACAATGAAGAGTGGCCCCCGCTTGCCACAACTAGAGAAAGCCCTCGCACAGAAACGAAGACCCAACACAGCAAAAATAAATAAATAATAAATAAATAAATAAATAATAAAAATAAAGGAATTCCTTTTTTAAAAAAAAAGCCACTTCTTTTTTTTTTTAGCGTGGCATTCCTTTTCTTTTAATTGAAGTACAGTTGATTTATAACATATGAGTTTCAGGTATGCAACATAGTGATTTGATAACCTTATAGATTATGCTTCATTTAAAGTTATTATACAAAATTGGCTATATTTCCTGTGCTGTACAATACATCTTTGTATCTTATGTTTTTTAACATCGTTATTGGAGTGTAATTGCTTTACAATGGTGTGTTAGTGGCCACTTATTTTCTAAGCATATGTTGGTTCCAGACGAGTCATCTGGCCTCTTGCTTTCAACCATATCACGGCTCCTGAATTCCCCCCTAGAGAAATTCTGGATGTGGGAGGGACATCCAGAAGGCATTGAGGGGTAGGGTCTGTTTCTCACGAGTGACCAGCTTGCCTCAAGATCTTTCCCGTGTAGACCAGGAAGTTACCGCGGATGGATTAACTCTTCTGCACTGATGCCATCCAGGAAGGTCTCGTGCGGTCTTAGAAGTGTGCCCTGTGTGCGGGTTTCTCATGACGAGGAAATGTGCTAGTGCGTATTAAGCCTGTGACACACACCAGTGGTGACACAGAAATAAGCCCTTGAAGGGTTAGAGCACGTTGTCATTAAGGACCAGCTGCTGTTGGTACCAGGTCAGGCCAGGTGCTGAATTACCTGCAACCTGGGATGCCAGATGAACAGACCACGTCAGCAGTGCTGTTTTCTCTAGAGCAAGTGCATCAGCCCATCCGCTGCTTTGACTTTCACGTCTGGGCGGGGGTGAGGGAGGGTGGGGTCTGTAACGGAGCAGAGATTCCAGGCCCCTCTGAGGCTGGTGGTTGAGTATCTCTCGCCATTGCCAAGGTCACAGCCGTGGAATGAGCCCTGGGCTGGACACGGCTGGACAGAGCCCCAAGCAGCTCCACCACTTGGGTGACTTTTTGCATAAAAGAAAGAAGAAAGGAGGGATTGTGAATTTCCCACCTTCATCTACAGTGGCCTGAGTGCATCTCTAAGCATCTGCCGTCCATGCTGGTGGCTCAGGGTCTTTCCCAGAAATATGGATTCGAAGGGTAAGGTTTGCAAATGTCATTGGCTGTAGAGCTAAGAGGTACACAGGGCCACATGAGAAATACAGTCCTGTTGAAGAAGGATCAGTTTTTGTCACTGAAGCTATCAGAGGAATTTCTGGAATAAGCTAAATAAGAATCTCTCTCTTTCTCTTTCTCTTTTTCTCTCTATACCCGCCACCCCGCCCCGCCTTTTCTGAGGAAAGTTCCATTTCCACAAGGCCTTGAAACCAAGTATTTCACATTTAGCCGGGAAAGAAGCGTAGTGTGGAAAGCCAAGAAGCTCTCAAGAATGCCTCAGTGGGAACTTGAAGTCCTAGTGGAAAGGCATCGGACAGAGGGACTCTGTTAGCAGTTCCAGGGTCAAACGGTGCCCGAGGGGCTGGCCCTTCCCCAGCCTCCATCCAACTTGCTGCCTCCAAGGTGCACATTTCCATGAAAAAGAGGGCTGATGGCAGACACTGGTCCACCCCTGCACGCCTCTGTATTCACTGTCTTCCAGGAGCGGGGCCTTTGCCCCACGTCCTGGCTTCCTTGAACTTCAGTCCCTCCGGGCTGGAGGCTGCATCTTCTCGCTCTGGGACTTAGAGGAATTCTCTGTCACCTGTGCACTGCACCTGTTGGTCAATGCCCGAAACCCTCTTTTTCATGACACCAGGTGATGACACAGAAGATGCCTGTTCCCTGGGGAGCCTGTGGGTGTCCTCACAGGGCACCCGACGAGGGATCCTCGGGCATCCGTGTACCTCGGAGGCCCAGCTCTGGGTACCACCCCGCCTCCCCCTCCCACCTGCACAGAACTTTCATCTTCCGCCTGCTCATTTAGACACCGTGTCCAGTCAGCACAGAATAGGATGGACAGGCCCTGTGCTAAGTGTGGAAGGGCCACTTCGCTCAGAGCTGACCTTCCTAAACTGCTGGCGAGGACTCTGCTCAGGCAGGCCTGGCCGACGCTGCGTGTGATGTAGCCTGCGCGTGGCGGTGGGGTTACTTCACCCCCATGTTCTCCTGTTTGCCACCCTGTTCCCTTTCAGACTGTTCGGATTTTGTAAGAGCCTTGCTCCTCGCTAAATATCCCTAATAAAGTTTTACTAAAAAGGGCTCAAGGGTAATTATTTTATTAACTAGTGAACTCCCAAATACCGAAATCAAAATATCCAAAGGAATGACTCTCGAATGGCCAACTTGTGGCATTCTGCCTGTCAGCCAGGGAGAGATTTTGAGGTAAAGAGAGTGTCCTTTGTCTCTCAAATTCTATACCTACACATCTGCTGATTTTGTAAGTAGGATCTGTTCAAAAGAATGACGAATCATGGAACTTTCAGACATGAGGTGGATTCAGTTAGACCCGTGTCTGGGGCCTTGAAGGGCTGTCAGCCCAGCCAGGCCACATCCCACCAGCCCCCTCCTTACCTCAGCCCTGGGGAGGCGGGGCAGGACCTCGGAGCTTCCTCCAGGTTTCCCTTGGTCCCTTTGGTGCACTCTGGTTTCAGATCTTCATTTACTTTCTAATGACTTGCTCTGTTTTCTTTCCCTTCCTAAGTGTCAATCTCAATTGCAAACACCCCCAGGAAGCCACACACCCGCTCCATTCAGCTCCTTCCGTGGTGTGAATGAACAAGGAGCCCAGCGAGTTTTTCATAGATTATTGTCAGAAAAATGTGTCTGCCAGCTTCTGTGTTTATAAAAAGCAACTTTGCTTTCCCAGAAGCCAACAGTGTTTATTAAACATGTAGTAGAGAATTTATATTTAATATTAAAAACCTTTTTACCCCTAGTCGGACGGATACGATGCTGCATGTTTGGAGAAAGAGGATGGGGAGAACGATGTGCCCCAGCAGCAGCCTGGAGCAGAGGCTGTGCCGGCCGAGGCCGACTCCCCCTCCCTCCCCAGATAGCGGCTCACACTTAGGCAAATGAGCATCTGCTGTGTAAGTGGAAAATGGTCCAAGGGAAATCAAGGAGGATGCTGCTCCTGGCATGTAGAATAATCCCCGGATTATCAACTGAAATAAGATTGCATAAGAAGCCCTGGTTATTGCACTGATTCTAGAATGCCCAGGCTCTGGTCTGTCTGGCCATTCACCTCGCAGCGAGCACGTACTCCTACCGTCTGCCCGTGAACGTGTGTGCGCGCGCGTGTGTTCATTCATCACTGGAATAAGACCTTTTCCAGCCACTTGTTTGAACACATACTCTGAGCACAGACATGTGTTTGGATCTGTCAGTAGAGGGATAAGCAAGGTGACGGGCCCCTGCCCAGTTCGTGGGACACTGAGTTGTGAGGGACAAGCAGAAGGGAGGGAGACGGGACATTCCAGGCATAGAGGGAAGAGCATGCGGGGCTGCTGCTGTCATAAGAAGGTCTGTGGGTGTCCTGCAGGAGCTGAGGGAAGGCTGGTCTTGCTGTGACACAGACAGAGATGAGCAACAGTGCACGGGCAAGGAGGACGAGGTGGAGGCCCCCTGAGGAGAGGGTCTTGAAGACCATACGCGCACGGGAGTGACTGGCATTTTCTTGTTTTTGAAAGATGACACCCTGTGAGTCCTCAGACCAAGAACCACCTTTTAGTTCTAGGAACAAACCAAGGTGTTTCCTGCCCTAGGGCCCTTGCACTGGCTCTGCCTGTGACTGGTTCTTTCTTGCAGGTGTCAGCCTCATCAATTCCCCCCGACCGCCACAGTCTCTCAAGGGGCATCCTGGCCTCCCTTTCATGATGGCTCATCCCAGCCGCTGACTACATAGTGCCTCTCTGCTTTGTGCTCCTTTTAGCGTACCACAAAGTCGCAAAAGCCTTGTTTCTCTGTTCGCTTGTGTATTGTGGGTCCATCTCTTCCCTTCTCTCTTTGCAGTTTCTGTGAGAGGACTGACATCTTCTGAGTTTCCCGTCGCCCTCCATACCTAGCCTTACCTGACACAGAACATTCCATCAATAGATATAGGTGTGTCAGAGGAATCCAGAGCTGGAAGGTGCATGAGTGGGATTCAGAGCTGGAAGGCCCATGAGAAGGCATGGAGGTGTCAGGGTCAGGGGACAGTGGTGGCTCGCTACAGTAGAAGCAGATGGAGTGAGGATGGGTGAGTCCTGAGAGCAAGTGGGTGGTGCTACGGACGGAATGTCTGTGGTCCCAACATTCGTATGTTGAGGTCCTCACCCCCACTGTGATGGTGTTAGGAGGTGGGGCCTTTGGGAGGTGCCTAGGTCCTGAGGATGGGGCCCTCATGAAGGGAATTAGTGCCCTTGTAAAGAGACCCCAGACAGCTCCCTCGCCTGTTCTGCCATGAGGACAGTGAGAAGACAGCTTCACCAGAACCCCGGCCACACCGGCACCCTGACCTTGGACTTCCAGCCTCCAGAACCATGAGAAATAAATGCCTGATGTTTAAGCCACCCAGTCTGTGGCACTTCGTTATAGCAGCTCGAACTAAGACAGATGCCTTGTGAAATTAGGGAGTTAGAGAAACAGAATGACGGAGGAAGGGGTCTCGGGACCACCTCACCTGAGAATCAGGGGCTGGGGTGGAGAACAGAAAGCTTGGGAGGAGCCAGCCGGACAGCCTTCCTGCTTTTTCCTTATTTGTTGTAACTCTCCTCTGAGGATGCGTTTGAAGGTCTCATTGCTGCTGCTGAAACTGCTAAACCAAAGGTGGTTTCTGAAAGCAGTTTTAGCATCAGTAGGGGTGAAGGAAACACCCCCAGTGTTGCAGGGGAAAGCTGGCAGAGTCTGATTCTGTGAGGATATGTTGTCCTGCGTGCCCCCAAGCTGCATGCCCTGTTGACTGAGCATTGAATTTTCCTCAAATCCTCATTTTTATTGAAGTATAAAAGTATTTATTTTCAATCAGCTCGCCAGATTCCTCAGTGGAGCACACGTGGATGTGTGTGGTCAACCCCTGAGGGCTCACGAGAAATATTTCCAAGTCTAAGACCAGTATTTCGCCTCCAAAGAGCCTGTGGCCTCATGTGAGAGGGCACAGACGTGGGTAACACAGCTTGCAGCTGTGGCCAGCGTATACACACAACGTAGTGACATATCACAGGAGCGGGATGCGTGGAAATAATTGATAAGGGATGCCAGTTGGGGGAGACTTTCTGGAAGGGGGGTAGCAAGTCAGGGTGGTAAGATTTTGCAACACCAAGGAGGGGTGGGGAATTTTAGGCAGAGAAGGGAGCAGTTTGGGCAGTTTGGAGGGGATCCTGGAGGAGCTGTAGTTTTCCTCAGGAAAATGCCAATTTCCAAACAGATGACAAATAAATAGCAAGGCCGGGCTGGCAAGTACCCCCTAAACTTGTTATGGTCCTGTTGAAGGTGTGATACTCCTCAGACTGTCAGGATAATTTGCACAGTGTGCAGTGATTCTCTTTCCCAGAAGGTGCTTTAGAACCTAATCTAATTACCTGTATGGGAAGAGAATCTGCAGAAGAATACACACACACACATGCACACACATATATATATATACATATATACATGTATATCTGAGTCACTTTGCTGTGCACCTGAAAATAACACAATGTTGTAAATCAACTATACTTCAATTAAAAAAAAGTGTAAGTTGGCTAAGGTAACATAAAAAAGTAATCTTTCTTTAGCTTCCTTTTGGCCAAAGGAATCCTGGAAAAATCATTGACACACTTAGAGGTGGAAACATGCCATTTGTAGGTTACGACTTTGAATCCAAGATCACGTACTGTATTGATTTGCTCCCATCAGGGGCCACCGTAACAATGTACCACGAACCAGGTGGCTTCACGACAGATACGTGATGCCTCGCAGTTTCAGAGGCCAGAAATCTGGAATGAAGGTAAAGGCAAGGTTGATTCCAGGGCTGTGAGGGCAGGGTCTGTTCCAGGCATCTCTCCTTGGCTTGTGGACGGCCGACTTCATGTTCACATGGCTCCTCCCACTATGCCTGCCCCTGTGTCCAAACCTCCTTTTGTATAAGGACAACAGTTATCTTGGCAACTCAGGCACCTCTGTAAGGACCTTGTCTCCACATAAGGTCACATTTTGAGATCCTGTTTGTTAAGACTGCAACATCTGAATTAGGGAGACACGATTTAACCCATAAAACCCACCATGAGCTTTTTCAGAGAAGCTGCTATTTAAGAAAAGAACAGACCAATCCGAGTACTTGACTCTAGTGTTTTCTGTTGCCAGCAGTAGCACTTCTGTGGTCTGGGGATTACAGAGGAAGAGGATTTAGGGCAGCCACGTGCTCTCCTCTTGTTTTATTTGGAAACTGAAGTATTACTATGTTGGTGCATGTTCGAGAGAGGGCAGGAGAGACAGTGAGTGAGTGTGTGTGTTTGTATATGTGTGCGTGAGTGTGTGTGTCTGTGTGTGTGAGTGTGCGTGTGAGAGTGTGTGTGTATGTGAGAGTGTGTGAGTGTGTGTGTGTGAGTCTGTGAGTTTGTGTGTGTGAATGTGCGTGTGAGAGTGTGTGTGTATGTGAGAGTGTGTGAGTGTGCGCACGCGCACGTGTGTGAAAGTAGACTAAAGTTTGGCACTCAGCGGACTGGACATGAGGATGCGTGAACATTTTTGCCATGAATTTTGAACACGTTACAAGACAACCGGCAAACCTGCAACCGTTGTTCTCTGTAAGTCAGGAATTATTTTTGGGGCTAGGCTTGGCCTGATGGATAACTCGCTCATGGCTTTGAAAAACCACTTTGAAATATGACGATTAATATTGAGGTGGATAAATGTGGCCTAGAGAGATCTTCTACTTTGTCTGCCTTACTGGATTCTTTTAAAGGCTAAAATATACAACGTATTAAAGAATTTATAAAGTGTAATGCGAATTAGAAGAAGGTCCCGTTGACTGTGGTCTTAATGCAGAACCCTCCCCGCCCCGCCCCCTGCCACCGAGAATAGTAACTATTGTCACCTAGAAGGAGTAGGGGCTCCTCACTCCAGCAGTAATCAAGACTGCCCAGTAGGATATATTAAACAGGGTTAAATAAAGAGGTGTCATTAAAGAAAACTGAAGAAGCTCATTTTGATTCACGTTCAGGGCATGTCATTACATCAGGAAAGAATATGAAAGAGAAAGCACGTGTGGTCTCTACTCTTAAAAAGCTCCCAATTAATTTCGTCATTTCTAAAAAAAATTTTTGGCCGAACCGCACGGCATGTAGGATTTTAGCTCCCCCCGACCGAGGGTTCGAACCCATGACTCCCTGCATTGGAAGGCAGTCTTCACCACTGGACCGCCGGGCAAGTCCCTGTCATGTTTTTAAAGAGATATTCAAAACGCAAACACGTACAACAGAATAATATATGATTGTGTTCCCAAAGCATTAGCTGAAACTCATGGATGACCTGATGCCGTTCTGTTTTTGTTTTTTTAGTTTTATTGGAGTTGATTTACAATGTTGTGTTAGTTTCAGGTGTACAGCAAAGTGATTCAGTTATACATATATTCATTCTTTTTCAGATTCTTTTCCCATTTAGGTTATTGTGGAATATTGAGTAGAATTCCCGGTGCTATGCAGTAGGTCCTTGTTGGTCATCTATTTTATATGTCGTAGTGTGTGTACGTTCATCCCAAGCTCAGGGACGCCACTCTGATACTCCTTCCCCAGGCACTGGCACGGTCTGTGCCCAGCTTGCCTGCACAAGGAGTTCCGGCGGTGGGAGGGGTGGGCGGAATTTGAAAATGCAGCTGTTAAGTGCAGCCTCAGAGATTCAATACACTTGGTCCACCTTGTCTGATGGGAATACATTCCAAGACCCCCAGTGGATGCCTGAAACCTCAAATAGTACCTATGATAAAGTTTAATTTACAAATTAGGCAAGTAAGAAATTAACAATAATAACGAATAATAAAATAGAACAGTTATAACAATATACTATAATAAGTATATGTGGTCTTTTTTTCCTCTCTCAAAATATTGTATAAATTTAATGCCTTTTCCATTTTAACTAAGCACTGTGTCTGCAACTTTTGCAGTAAGGAAAAATTTCTTTTTCCTTCTTCACAACTTCACAGACAGAAGCTTCGTTTTTACTGCAGGTCTTTGTTTTTACTGTAGATCTTAGCAACCTCAGCATACACTTTTTATTTCCTTCAAGAACTTTCACCTTTTCACTTACAGGAAGCACTTCTCCATGGCACAGTCGGATCGCCAGCATCACTCCTCTTGCGCTTTGGGGCGTTATTGAGTCAAATGAGGGTCATTTGAACCCAAGCCCTGCGATACCCCCTAGTTGATCTGGTGCCCCAGACGGCTACTAAGTGATTAAGGGGTGGAACACGCTGGGCAAAGGGATGATTCATGTCTTGGAAGGTGGAGAGATTTCGTCACGTTACTCAGAACAGCACATGTTTAGCAGTTATGATGTTTATTTCTGATATTTTCCATTTAATACTTTCAGGCTAAGGTTGATGTGGGTAACTGACATCTCGGGTAAGGAGAGCTACTGTATAACAGCACGGGACCCTTTACTCTGAGGCAGGGGCTGTGCCCCAAGGCACAGACTCCATGCCCCATTTCCCAAACCTTCTGCTGCAACAGACCCGAGGGGACCAACCTCATTTTCCTGCAGCTCAGATCACCCTTCTCAGCTTGGGAATGCTGCTCTTAGAACTCAGTCACATAGTGCGCTTCAGAGAGATGCTTCTGAGACCCCTGGGCTAGTTTTTCATCCCTCATGTGAGAGCCTGCATCTTAGTGGGGACATTTGCAGATAGAAAGCAGGGAAGGGTGGAATCTGTCAAGGGGAGTCATGACACTGGTTTGTGTTTCTTCTAAAAAATGAGCAGTTGATTTCCCCCACTCACCTAAAAGGTAGAGAATTTGCTTTTTGTAAGTTAAGCCCTGGACTTTAACACCCCAAACTATGTAGGTACCTTATATAAACGTTATTTCCCTCTAATCAGCTGAAAGAAGAATTCAGTTCCTCCTGTGTAACTCTAGCGGGGAAACAGACATCCTGTGCGTAAGGTAGAAAATTCCTCCTGTAGTAAGCTGAAGCTCTCCAACTTTTTGAAAGATGGGCTGGGCTGGGCTGCAGGCACACATGTGACTTCTGATGAAGCATGGGAAGGAACATGCCCCTGTGCGATGGGACCTGGGACACAGCCAGCGTTAGGGGGTGAGCAGATAAACAGGAAGCAGCACTGGGGGGAAAAAGGGGAGATGGGCACATTCAAAATGCCAAAGGTCAAAGAAAGACCAAAGAAGTGGCCCATCGTACGTCCAGAGCTGGTCCGAGGACCAGTGAGGACAGAAGGATGGAGGACCTTGGGTTGCAGGGTGAATAGGAGGCAAAAAAAAAAAAAAAAAGAAAAGAAAAAAGTTGAGATCATGATTGTAGAACACTCCACCTATCCATCTAGCTACTAATTGCAGCTCCAATGTACAAGTCATAAAGCCAGGCGAAGAAAGGGAGTTGTTGTTTTTTTCTTTTTCATCAAGAAGGATCTGAACATATTCCTATTTGAAGGTGAGATGCTAATGGATTGAAGAGCTTTGAGAGGAATCGGGTGGGCGGGGTGGAGATAGAGAACATGGCGAGGAAGGGCGGTGAATCTCAGGGGAGCAGCTGTTTTCTTTACCAGGTTGTTTTGTCCACAGAATGTGGCTCATCTCCTAAGGTTTCCTAATGTGCCGCCCACCCCTCCGTATTTTTTTTTTTTTTTTTTTTGTTGTTGTACGCGGGCCTCTCACTGTTGTGGCCTCTCCCGTTGTGGAGCACAGGCTCCGGACGCACAGGCCCAGCGGCCATGGCCCACGGGCCCAGCCGCTCCGTGGCATGTGGGATCCTCCCGGACCGGGGCACGAACCTGCGTCGCTTGCATCGGCAGGCGGACTCTCAACCACTGCGCCACCAGGGAAGCCCTACCCCTCCGTATTTTGACTGACAGACCCAGGCTGCAGGGAATTGCCTTGCTTTGTCCAAATCCCTTCCTTCCCTGGCGATCATCACTCAGGATGTGCTGTAACTAAACAACGTACAAGTAATTGACCAGCCTGACCACGGAGGCATTTACAGTCGGGTTGGTGAGAGACTTATTTTGTTTCACCTTATTTGGGGGTGACATCCCCCTACCACTTCTATCACCAAACATAAGAAACATTCACGTGTGTGCTTTCCCCTCGGAAACAACGCAATCAAGAAAACCTTACTACATTTACCTCACTGCCCAGGTGGACAGTTCTGTACTTTCGAGACACTTGTCCTTGTGCATTGTTTTGGAATCTATACCTCCTAAATGCAAGACCTACTGCCTATTGTTCTTTGTATTGAGAATAGCGTTTTTAATGTTTAACATAGTAAGTGCTCAATTAACGTGACACTAAATTTTCTACCATTTGTGTTGTTTCTTTGTGGCTGCTCTTCCTGAGTAACTGGCAACCATACTGTAAAATAGATACTATCATCCCCACTTTGCAGATGATTAAATTCGGGCAACTGTTTCCACGTAATATGGGCAGTTGGTGTATCATTGGGTGACGCTTGTTGAGATTGAAATCCAGATTTTAATCCTCTCAAGTATATGGAAATCAAAGTGTTTAATTAATTGTTTTCCTTGAGAGGATTCAGTCAAGAAGGGCGGTTTGGTTTTGCCAGATACAGACTGTGCTCTGAGTTTATTACAGATGTGCTCACCCCCAGAAGGACTGAGATGTGGGGAACCAAGGTTTTGTGTACGTCTTAGGATGGGCATCCCTATTCCTCTTGGTGAAGAAAGGACCTCTTGACAGGCATCTTTATTTCTTTAATATACTCCAGACTTATTTTATTAATAGTTTATGTGTCTCAGCTAAATCTCTAGGGTAAGATAAATCACATCCTTCACCAGGAGAACTCGAGAGGAAACCAAGCGTTCAGTTATAACAATTTATGGAAATGCTTAAAATGAGTAGACCACACCATCTTTCAAGGTCTTGTCAAGTACAGAAGTCTGACATACAGTTTAGAAAGGCTCACCATGGAAAGCTCTAAATCTTTGCATAGTCAAGTGTGTCTTAATACAGGAGAAGATTATTTTTGTGGGTCTTCCCCTAGAAGAATTTTCATGTTCTCTTCTATAATCTTATAATGTAGCGGGCGAGGTGTGGAGAGACAGAAGCCCGTATTTATCTCCAGCCTGCAGCAGTGAAATGAGATAGTTGAGAAGGTAGTCCTTGAAGGAGCACTGAAAATAAATATGAATACTATCATTATCTTTTTTTATTTGGTAGTCTCACCCACTTCTCAAAACACTTTTTATCTTCCTTTAAATGTCGAGTGCCCTTAAATCTATATTTTATTTCATCCTCAAAACCACAAGCATTAAATAAGGGTTTGTGTTATCACTGCCCCGTTACAGATAAGGAGACTGAAGACGAGGGGTTTGGGGTAATTTCCTAAGGTCACACAGCTGGTTAGAGATAGAACGAGAGTAGTGATGTGGACCTCCTGGCATTTTTTTTTTAACCGAAGTAAAACATGTCTGATCTCTTCTGTATTTACCCTCAAAATACTGTGTGTTTTCACTGAAGCTCATTCAGGGGTTCTTGTGGTTCGGGAGATTGTCACCGACCACCTCTGCTCACTTACTGCATCTTTTGGGCAACCGTGTGGCTTTTCAGTGTCCCAGTTTCCTCCTCTCTGAAATGATGGAGCTGGAAAAGGAGTGGTTGCCTGGTCACCTGGACCAAACTCTGGGATTTGAGAATTTTTTATGCTGTTCAATCAGTCAGGGTTCTCCAGAGAAACTCCACTGAAAGGATACGTGTGCGTGTGCGTGTGTGTGTGTGTGTGTGTGTGCGTGCGTGTACACATACATAAAGAGATTAGGAATTTACTTTCTGTTTGTCTTGCAATTCGATTTTCAGGAAAGGAAATTCTTTCCTGAAAAGAGATTTATTTTAAGGAGTTGGGTCACCCAGTTGTGGGACTGGCAGGTCTGAAATCTGTACGTCAAGTCGGCGGGCTGGAAACTCAGGAATGATTTCCACGTTCCAGTCTTGAGGCAGAATTTCTTCTTCCCCTGGAAACATGAGTTTTTGCTCTTAAGGCCTTCAACTGATTGGGTGTGGACCATCCACCTTCTGGAGAATAATCTACTTAAAGTCAACTGATCGTAGGTGTTAATCACATCTACAAAATCCCTTCACGGAAACATCTCGGCTAGTGTTGGACTGAACGACCTGGGACCTTAGTCTAGCCAAGTGGCCACACAAGATGAGTGATGTGTGTCTGTAAACTACACCCATCACTACTACAATGGTGTGTGTTTCTTTCGTCAAGAGATACCTAAATTGCATAGCAAACTATGACCAAATACGTTCAATCCTGAAGAATTTCCTTGAAGATCAAATTGCAAAGGCTCATAAAATTTAAGTTTCGAATAATTGAGTGTGTGTGTCTCCCCGTCCATCTGCTCATTTTCATATTTCAGATTTGAGGCCTGTAAGATTCTCCTCGTAGTACAGATAGTCATAGTTGTTCAAGAGGGTTGATCTGGTTCATGCAACATGGAAACGATTTCAAACAAAGGCTGAAAACTCGATACCCACTGTGGTCAGGCAGGTGAGAAAATTGAGCCCAAGGAGGCAGAAGTGGTGGGTGGTAGGTGTGCAGCTGGGGCCGTTGACCTCGAGACCCAGCCTTACCTAGGACGTTCTAGCCAATTGTCACAGTGTGGGAATGGGGACCCCCAATGACCAGAGCTCCTAGTTTTTTAAGATGAGCTGTAAACATGGGTTATTATATAAAATTTAGGGCTTCCCTGGTGGCGCAGTGGTTGAGAGTCCGCCTGCCGATGCAGGGGACACGGGTTCGTGCCCCAGTCCAGGAGGATCCCACATGCCGCAGAGCGGCTGGGCCCGTGAGCCATGGCCGCTGAGCCTGCGCGTCTGGAGCCTGTGCTCCGCAACGGGAGAGGCCACAACAGTGAGAGGCCCGCGTACCGCAAAAAATAAATAAATAAAAAATAAATGAAAAATTTTACAGCGTTGGCAATTAACTTTAAAAAAATTAAACTTTATTTGGCCTGGAAGCCTTCTTCAGCCTGCAGGATACCTGAGTGTGACATCATTCCTCCATGGTGTCATGATGAATAAGATGGAGAAAAACGTGCTGGAAAATAAGACAGTGGGGTGTGGATTCACATCAGTCTGGACAGAAAGCCCCAGTGCGTTTCTGCAGACTCTGTTCTTCATCCTGTCCTACTGAACACCTGCATAAATGGCTTTGATGGAGAAGTACAACCTTCTTGGAGGAAAAAGTCCTCTTCATCATCTCATCACCACGGATACATATGAATGCTTACTGTGACCTATTTAGTACTTTACATGCCTTGGGTTATATAATCTCCTAATAATTGTTAGGGTGGGTCCTTTTATTATGTTGTTATTATTTTAGAGCTGAGAAAATGAGGCACAGGCGATGCTAAGTAACTTGGGAAAGGTCACACAAATAGTAAATGGAAGAGAAGAGTTATGATTTCAGAGCCTACGTTCTTAACCAATAAGCTCTCTCAGGTACAGTTATTAAATCTGAAGATAATGTAAAGAAGGAGGAAGTGGTGACTGTGTGAACGACAGATGCCGCCCTTCTTTCCATCCTGCCAGGACTCCTTGGACTGTGATCCTAAGAAGGTGGCCGGCGAAGCTGGCAGATACACCTGGGCAGGGGCTCCCTGATCTTGTCCAATGCTCAGACTCCAGCTGCTGGTTGCTTAGTGCAGAACCACAGTTCGGGGCCGGGGGTGGTTGCTGGGCTGCCCCAGAGAAGGACTTAGGGAAGGATGGAGAGGAAGGATGGAGAGGATGGATGGAGAGGAAGGATGGAGAGGATGGATGGAGAGGAAGGATGGAGAGGATGGGCAGCGGTGCTCTCTGAGGAAGGCTGCAAAGACCTGGAGGTGTTTGTCCCAGAAAGCCTGAGAAAACAGCACTCAGGGTCGAGAGCCAGATGAGCATGGAAACAGCTGTCAGCTCAGGGGGCACAGAAGACCCCACGACGGACCTGACATGGCAGCAAGGCCATGGCAGAGAGAGGGCGGCCGCAGTCTCCAGTGCCTTCCCCACGGGGACCAGCTGGGCCAGCCTGTCTGACTCAGGAATACAGGCTGCTCGACTGGGCATTTTCTTCAGCAGTTTTCAAAGGATGGACCAAATGTAAGCTGCTATGGGGGGAGCCATAGCCCTCTGTCTTTTTCGAGAATTGCACCCTTTCAGCGGGTCACTGGGCAGATTTCTGAAAGGCAACCCAATCGTGGTAGCCCGCTTTCCTCCACACCTCAGGCAAGCCCAGCCCCGGCACGCGGGGGTTTCCGGCCACTGCAACATTTGTCAGTGACCTTGCACGCGTGCTTATCTGTCCCTGCTTCTAGAAGCAGCCCCATCCTGCAGCAGTATGCCTGCCTGCTGTGCTCATTACCTGCAGTCTGTTCTAACCAACACCTTAAAAACTGCCGTCAGTGGGAAAGCTTTGAGGATTTTCCGAGTATTAAAAAAAAAATAAAGCAAACAAAACCCAGATATGATCTTAGTTCTAAATTCTGGCTAATAGAGAAGTCATAAGAAGGCAGACTTTGGATAAGTCTCTTTGTACATTCTTCCTTACATGGTTCCTAAATGGAGTGGATGACCTGCCAAGGAAATGACTTCCCATCACTAAAACAGAGCAGGACCCTGTGGAGCCTTCCTGGCCCTGCACACACACACCACACACACACACACAACACCCGCAATGCCCTCTGTCTGCCTTTTGTCTGTAGTAAACTTTAGCCAAAGAATAAATTTAATCAGAGAAATTAGAAAATACAGAAGCAAAGAGTCAAACAAGACCAAATAATAATAGTTGAGTCATTAAACAAAGTCAAGGACCTTTAGTTCCTCCTGAGGGCTATAGATAATATTCTGAGCCATATCTTTTGAGCTGTTTTGTAGATACTGAAAGCCCCACCAGGCAGAAGAAGTTAACTACACGGTGACCAGACTGTAGCCATGACATAAGCTGCCACAGTCCCAAGAACTGGCTTCAAAGAAATGGAAAAAAACTGACCCTGGAACTGAAGATGAACTGTACTTAGAAAAATCAAGATGCCACTGATCAGACCACCGCGGGCCCGATCGCAAGATGCCCGTCAGAGCCGCCTGTGCTGACTTTGCATGTAGCCCCCGCCTCTGCCCATACACCCCTGAAACTCTCCTTTAAAAGCCCTTGCTCCCTGATGGACAGGGGGGAGTTTGCGTTTGGACATCAGTGCACCCTCTCCCCAGATTGCTGGCCTCCTGAATAAAACCACCTTTCCTTTCTACCAACACTCGCCTCTCGAGTATTGGCTTTCGAGCGATGAGCAGCCGGACCTGAGTGCGGTAACATCACCAGTGAGGTTCAGTCAGAGGGACAGTAGTTCAAGCAACAGATGGAGGCCCAGCGAAATAATCCAGCCAATGGCATGGTCCTCAGGGTTCTGAGGTATCAGACAATAAGGGTAGAATTTGAGAGCCAATTGTAGGAGGATTTGAGAGACAAGTGTAGGAGGATTTGAAGGACTTACCATGCCTGTTGCACGGATGGGTCCTCCCAGGTCACTACCAGTCCCACCGACTATCCGCTGGATCAGTCTAGAGTCGGGGCCTGTTGTGTGGTTGGATGAGCATCTCCAGCCATTCTGAAGACCCTCCAGAGCCAGACCCTGCCTCTCAGAGCTTCTGAAACAATTCACGTCAACCCACTTCCCACCTGCACACAGACATCTTGGAGAGTAGAGCTGGATGGACTTCCTCGTTCACAGGGTGCAAACCCCCAGCTTACAGGGGAAGAGAATGAGGCCGAGTGGGGGCAATGCTGTGGTTTATCCCATGTTGTGGAAATCCCTAATTCAGCTTTAATCCAGTGGGTCATTCGTCGTACTTTCCACTCTCTGTGTTTTCGGATGTTTGGACGTAAAAAGTTCAGAACCACCTCTTTCTGTTTCTCATTCCTCTTTCACGTGAAGAAGTGTGTGTTCATCTCCTTCCTCAACAAGTTCACATGCTCTTTGGTGAATAACTCTATGATTCACGGAGCTTAGGGCAGGTGAACTGCTGTAGCAAATAGACCACGTGATAAATAAAGAATCAGACACAGTAAACGTCTACTTGATGCCAGTGTAATAAGCTAGTGGGATGGGAGCAGGTACCTCTAAGTGGGCTCGGCCATCTCCACTGTACCTCTTCTGATATTCTCTAAAGGACTGCTTTATTCCAGCCCCTGGCCGGGTAAAGAGCAGGGAGGACTCCACGTGGAGGTAGTCATGGTGCCCGCATGTATCCCCTTCTGCTGCGCAGGACTCAGTCATGTGACCAGGCCCAGCTGCAAGGCAGGCTGGGAAATGGAGATGAGGTGGGTGAGCAGAAAAAGAAGGGGAGATCCACCTTGCCCAAGACCTGCAGTTTTGGCCAGGGCCCCAGGGTTTGGCATAGCGCTGGGTACATCTGTTTCTTTTGAGTCTGATTTCATTTTATTTTATTTTACTTTATTTTTTACTTTACTTTATTTTATTTTTTAATCGAAACATAAAAAATTTATTTCTCTGGGCACTTCCGATCCATGCAATCACTTGGGAACTCTGGTTCCTTTCCATTTCTTGCTCCACCTTCACCTTGGGTGTGGCCAAAGCTGGATCACAGGGCACATTAATGCTCCAGCCCCTGGGAAAGGGGAGAGAATATGGAGGAGTCTCCATCAAGACCCAGCGTCACCTCTGCTTATGTTTCACCTGTGAGAACTCAGTCCATGGCCGTACCCAGCTGCAAGGGAAGCTGGGAGTGCACTCAACTACAGTTCAGTTATAGCTGCAGGATGGATTTGGGGAGGGAGCTGCCACTCTGGATTTCATATATTTTCCTTTGCTCCCTCATCCATCCATATATTCCCTGTAGCAACAGCTTCTTCTCTGTACAGGTCCTTCAACCTCAGCTCTTCCTGGCTGGGTGAGTCTGACTTCTCTGTAAACCACAGGATGGTGGGAGGGGGCTTGCACCCTTGGCAAGTCACCGTTCTCCCTCCCACGTGGACACACATGAGGCTCTCTGTCCTCCCCTCATGCAGCCCCATCTCTGGGGGTGCCGGACAGCAGGAGCAGATACTATAGCTGAAATCAGCTCTCTGGGTGCTGCCCCCTGAAAGCCCAGGGCATCTCGCCCCTCACATCTGGCTCCCTTCCTGGGCTGTGGAGAGGGAGGCACTCTGTTCTCCAGGGCCTCCGCTCGGCACCTGTGAACATGGACGAATTAAAAACAAAAACAAACAAAAAAACACTGCTTCCCAAGCACCTGGAAGGCAATCTGCTCTGTAGGCACACACCCACTCCCTCTGCCTGTGATAATATTTACCTGCCTGGCAGAGAGAGCTGTCCAGGGAATACACATGCTCACCTACTGATGACTTCAGAGATCCTCTAATGAAAGGCATTTGGCGGCAGAAATTAACGATGGCACGCTTCAAAGGCAAGTCAAGAACTTGCCTTCCTCTCCATTCTGCTGGGGGCTGTTTTGATGCTGCTGGGCGCTAAGGCTAAGAGAATGACAATAACGAGAAGCCATGACTTTTGTTTGGATCCTCAGATCACAGCACTTTGTTCCTGGCACAGAGCACGCGTGCTGTTAACAGGCCTCCATGAACCCAGGTGTCCTGGGGCCCATGAGTGGGGGGGACCCCACTCGCTCAGCTGGTGTGGGGTGTAGGATCCCCTCGGTTGTTATATTTTCAGGGGGACTCAACTTGTTGCCTTTTTTTTTTTTTTTTTCACTGCAGCCTCCTGAGGAAAAGGGTAGAATTTGTTGAGACAAAAAGACACATTCCCTACAGACACTTCAAGTGGAAAGCCAAATTGTTAACTTTTTCTCCTAATTAATTCCCACTCTGAAAGAATTAAATAGAGTTCATTTTCGACTCTGTTTTGGAGTCAGGAGAGTTGATTGCAATGAGATTAATGCCGACTTCCAGTACAAATCATACTTCTTAGTATAATTACTATGCAGTGGGATGTTCATTCCTTTACTTTCTTCTTCTTTTTTTTTTCTTTACCGTTCCCGTATCTTTCTTGTTAGGATAAGTTTATGGCCTCACAGTACTGTGTGTGCTCGGTCAACTCCCTGGCATCCTTGGTGTTGGTTGAGTTACAGGAGTGCTTGGTGAGAAGCTTGTTGAGGGATGCAAATCTCACAGGAATAGACTGGACCCCCTTTGAGGTGGCTTGTGTCCCTAAGACCCCTTGCTGGACTGTGTGTGTGTGTGTGTGTGTGTGTAAGGGTGGATTCATGGACAGTAGACACATGTAAGTTACATATACTTTAAATTGAAAATGACAAATTATATTTCAAATTTTAAAATAGAATTCCTCTTTTATCTTTGGACTCTATGCTGCTTTGGTTTCTCTCAATACCTTTTCCTAGGAGTGGGCATCAGATGTGTGAAACAAAGGCAGTTGTTTGTATAACCTTATTGTGAGCTCCTCATAGGTACTGTAGTTTTAGTTTAAGTATGCAGGAAATATACTAATGCATTATCCCGACAAGATATTAACAAATTGAACACAAGGCTCACGTCCTCTTTCATCATCTCCACAGCCTTTCCCCTGGGAATTCCTAGAAGGAATTGCTGTCATTACTTTGCTATGTAAATGTCTAATCTTTATGTACTATGTATAATATTAATAGAATATTGACATACATATTAATATTAAGTAATATCAATATATTTAAATAAGTATTTATATATAAAGTATAAAATATATACCTATATATACATAAATATACGTACATGTTCATATATGCGTATATACACATTAGGGTACTTAGATATATAGATATAACTTTGTAGATTTTTTAGCATAAATAACATTATGCTGAGGTTTTTTTTCCCACCTTAATGCATCGCCCAAGCAGGACTTGCTAACACCCATTTGTTGACTTAGATTTGAACACATGCACCTCATCCACGCACACCCCTGCAGAGGGATCTATGGTCCAGAGACCCTGTAGCCACTAAAACTGTTCCCCTATTAAGAGGTGCAAACTCCTATGTGTATAACAAGCTACAAGGATGTATCGTACAGCACAGGGAATATGACCAATACTTTATAATAACTATAAATGGAGTGTAACCTTTCAAAGTTGTGAGTCACTGTACTGTACATCTGTAACATATAATATCGTACAGCAACTATATACTGCAACTAAAGAAGCTGTCCCCCTATTGACAGGCATTCAGGTGGCTTTCACATTTTCGCTTTGAGCAGGGAGGCTACAATCATCATCTTGCTGTATTCCCCTTCTGCCTTTATGTTGGTATTCCTCCTGCAGAGATACTGAGAAATGCAGTGGCTGGGATATAAGTTACCTATATTTTAAACTGAAATTGCAAACGACAAGCATATTCCCAAGTGGCGGCACCAACTTATAGTCCCGCCAACAGTGTATGAAAACGCATATTTTCCTTCACCTTTTATTTAAATGAAGTAGAGTTGATTTACAATGTTGTGGTAGTTTTGGGTGTACAGCACAGTGATTCATATATATATATATTTTTTCAGATTCTTTTCCATTATAGGTTATTACAAAATATCGAGTAGAGTTCCCTGTGCTACACAGTAGGTCCTTGTTATTTATCTGTTTTATATATAGGAGTGCGTATGTGTTAATCCTGAACTCCTAATTTGTCTCTCCCCTACCTTTCCCCTTTGGTAGCTGTAAGTTTGTTTTCTGTGTCTGTGGATCTATTTCTGTTTTGTAGCTAAGTTCATTTGTATCTCTTTTTCATTTTAGATTCCACATCTAAGTGATGTCATATGGTATTTGTCTTTCTGTGTCTGACTTACTCCACTCAGTATGACAATCTCTAGGTCCATCCATGTTGCTGCCAATGGCATTGTTTCATTCTGTTTTTTTTACAGCTGAGTAATAACATTACTCACGTTTTCTGATAGAGTAAAAATGTAAAGCACCTAGTGTGTTAAGGTAGAATCTGGAAAGACACATCAGCATCTGTGATTTTTTCCAGTATTATTTTTGAGTCCATATATATACTCCTCTATATAGTCCACAGGGACATAGTAATGAAACTGACTTTTTTCTGTCAAGTTTACTGTAAATGATGATCAACATGAATGCTGCTCCCTTGGCGTACGGCATAATTTGGTCAATGTGTGAACAAACTTGTCTCTCTTCTTTGGAATTCTATGACAATTTCTTTGGAACCGCTTCAGAACTTGGGGGCAGCCGTTGATCCCTTGACGATAGATGTTTGTTGGGTTTTTTTTGTAGACAGTAAAAGCCATTTGGAGACAAGTCTGGCCCATGAAGTTTGTGGTCGAGCTCTAGCAGCTGGGCTGGCTTCTGGTATAGACATAATCTTATCATTGGAATCAATTTAGTTTGTCAAAACAAATCGGCCACTTTCTTTGTAGTCACAAACCATCTGGGTCAGGAAAGATTGTTGTGGGCAAACGCCACGGACATTTGCTCTTTACGTTATTGTAAAAGATGGGTGATGGTTGATGGAAGGGAAAGTGGAAATTGAACAGGGGGAGCGAATATTGAACCTTATTTTGTCACAGGGAAAAAAATGCAGTCGTTTCCTCACTGAACCTATGAATCATTTGTTGGTACTTGAAGCAAAACCCAGCAGCCCAGCTCACTCTGAGCAGATTGAGTTTTCGTCTCTAGGGAAGGAATACGTCCTCTCTGCAGACTCCGAGCTACCAGCTAGGGGGTCCCAAGTGGATATCTACCTACCTGCCAGGTCATTAGGTGATCTGAGGGTGCATCATTGCCTGCAGGCATGCACATGTTTTCCACTGGTATCCCTTCAGGGGAAAGTCCAGCCTTTCACGGATGCTTTCCAAAGGGTTCTCAAGCGTCCTGGAAGTTCAGGTGTTGGGAGTCTTCTGCTCTTCACCCTCCCAGGTGGGCAGGTGACTGGAAAATCCTGCTGTGCTTTGAGTTTGCAGAGATGTGATGATTTCTAACACCGCTTTAATGATGATGGGTCTTTGAAAATTGCTCAGAGCTATTTTTAAGGAGTCTCAGAATAAAAAGTTTCCGCAGGAAGGTGAAAGAAGCAGGTGTCCCGCGGCTGCCGAGAGCAAGCATCCCTGGCGTTTATCCAAGCCCCTTGTCCTCAGGTACCAACTCAGCTTACCCGGCTACATCTGCATCGGGGATCCGAACGCTGTGGTTAAACCTCATCTCATCTGCTTATCCTCTCAGGAGAGGTCGGAAGGTGATGATTTTCCCTTTTCCTCACCAGTTGCCAACCAGGGCTGGTTTCGCCTGCAGCTCTGCGAGGCTGTGGGTCCTCCAGCATGGCTCGAGGATTAAGGTGTGTTCCTTTTCCGAAGGAATGATGCTCGCTGTTGTTGGAGTCTGTCCACTACCTGCCCAGAGGACAGGGCCACCACCCCACGTCAGACCTCGAGGCGGCTGATGAGTTTCCCGTGGAAGCGCCCGTGGTACAGGAGAGACGTGCGTAGCTGGGGAGGAGAGAATACATGTAGCGCTGTGTCTCCGGGAAAGCTGCTGTCCTGGCGTTCTGGAGGCAGTTTAAAGGCAGCTCAGCTGGGTTTTCACAAACCTTTATTTAAAAGATCCACAGCGGATGACTGATTTTGAAAGGCAAAATCTGAAAGGGGCAGTGAGTGCCCTGAGGATAAACACCTTCCACACGATAGTTTTGAAGGGGAGCTCTGTGCAATAGGTTTTTATTCTTTATTTTATTTTATTTTTGTACTCCAATGGTTTACTTTAAATCCTTACCCTGTTTGGTATATTTCTACAGAATTTGATACCAGTGACCTTGTTCCTCTTTGAAGTTTGGTTCTGCCTTTGTTCCTGTGATAAGACGAGCTCTCGCCTTTTCTGCAAACTATTTCAGTTCTCTCCTTTTTGCTTCTGTGTGTTCCTGACCTTTAAACACTGGCTTCCTGGCCTTCCTGGCCTCAGTCTTGTTAATTATCTAATGTCATGTAGTCACAGTGGCTTCATCTGCTCCGTTGGCCTCATATACCACAGCCGTCATGCCGTATGTTCAGTACCAGCCCCTCACGTGAACTTGATTTCTACTTGAGAAACTCCTAACGAACATTTAGAACTGGTAGCTCCACGGCCATCTCATGCTCAACATGTAGAAGGAAACACATCGTCTGCACCTGGAAACTTCCCCGCCTTCCTGTACTTCCTGTCTTGGTTAATACATACACCCTCATACACCCAAAAAGGACAATCTAGAAGCCTAAGAATCATCCTGAAACACCACCTTCTCAACCCATAAGTACTCAACCTTTAAGCAACAGAACACAACCAGCAATTTCTTGAATTTCACATGAAATTTCTCATGTCCATGCCTTTGTGCATGTGCTTTCTTCTTGGGAGGTTCTTCCTTCATTTCTATACTTAACAAACTCCTACTCATCCTTCAAGACCCAGTTTCAAGGTGCTCTTTATTTTGGAGACTTTAGGCCCTCCTACCCAGAGTGAACGAACTGCTCCTTCATTTGTTTCCTTTAAAGGGTTTGCACTATATATATATATATATATATATATATATATATATTTTATCATACTTATTGAAGGCTCCTAGGCTAAGAAAATATCCTCACGAGAGCTGTAGCTGTCGTAACGAGTATGCCATATTGTAAAATGGGGAATGAGAGCAAAAGGGATGTGAGGGTAAGAGAGAAGGTGAGAAGGGTGGGGGAGAAAAGAACACACTAAGTTTGTGGCAAGAGCAAGGAAGCACCAGAGTGAAAGACGGGGCAGCAGCCCGGCTTCCCTCCTGGGTTTCAGGGTCTGAGCTGGAGAAAGCCTCCTGCTTCAGAGGCCGCTTTCAGAGAGACGGGGCCACCTTGCTCCTTCCTAGATACTCATTTAAACCCCAGAAGGGACCAGGCCTCTCCCTGCGCCCTTGCAACTCAGTCTACTGAGGAGAATTTACTATTGGTGAATGTGTTCTGATTTCCAGATTTACTAACAAAAATTCATGTGGTCTGGAGGTGTTAAAATGTTACGAGTTTTTCTGGAAAATGTCTGTTACACTCCTCCATTATTGGCATTTCTGAAAATAGGACATTTTCTAGCGGTAACACGGTCTGAGGTCACCCAGCAGCACAAATACCCGCCGGGCACACGAGGCTCCATGACCTATGCTCACCAGATGCCTGTTTCCTGTCAGGCTCCAGGGCCTGGGCCCCCAAACCTGAGTGTGCACCCGCTCCCGGTAGACTTTGGGGACCTTAGTTGTCACCTGAGCTCAAGAACAGTGGACCAGGTGGACTTGCATCTCCAACATTGGTGGCTCCTTCCTTGTTCACAGGTGTCGTTTCTGAGAGGTGTCTGGCCGGAGCGGGCTGTGTGAAAGCTGGCTTTGCCCGCATACCCTCCTCGTTCTTCTTTTCTCTGTGTTTGTTTTTTGGGGAAGGAGTTAGCCTTTGGGTTAATTCGGACAAGTGTGTTAATAAAAATTTCTGCTCTCTTTGTTTCCTCGTACGATACAGTGTTTCATCGGTCAGCCAGGGTTTTCTTGATCTGCACCTGTGGCCTTTATCCAGGGCATCTCATAAAATTTCTTTTGTACAATCAGCTGAGGCATATACTCCGCAGGGCTCCCATTAGCTCGCACGTTACAACTAGCGCCAGTTTGGAATCTTGGCAGTGTTGCGGTGTCTCTGTGTCTACACCTCACAGCGCTTAAATATTTGGGTATTTCTGTAGTTTCCCCTCGTTAACCGCTGTGGTCCTGCTGTAGTGCACAAGACACAGGCGCTAAGAGTGAAGCCCTGGCTCCAGAGCCTTGTCCTCTGTGGACAAAAATGAAATAGCCTCGATTCATCAGTCTGTGAAAAACGAAGCCAGGGCACCCCTGATAGAATGTTTGTATTACTCTGGGCTATGACAGAACCTACGGCGGCGCTGTTCATTTGGAAACGTGATTGTTTGGGTACAAAGGATTACCTGCTTTCCTGCTGAGCTGGTGTTAATTAACTTACTTATTTTTTTGATGATACAAACTTGCTGAGGGTTCCATTCTCCATGGAGGAAAATCATCCCAGGCCAGTTGATAAATTTTCAGACCCTTGGGGTTGGATCAGGCTTTAAAGAAGAGGGAGCTGTGAGAGAGGCTTTGGGAAGGAACCCCTTTGCCTTTGTGACAGTGGACGTGACAGATGAATGAGAGTGGAATCAAAGACTTATAAAAGCATGTCCCTGGTGGTGACCAAAAGCTTCCTGTGGAGAAAATCTTTTGTGTTGTGAGGTGATAAGATTGAAAAATACACATATATCCAGGGTTCTGACATAAACCATATTCAACTGTATTCACAATTGATGTGTGTGTGTGTGTTTGTGTGTGTGTGTGTGTGTGTGTGTGTGTGTGTGTGTGTGTGTGTGTGGTCTGGTGTTTATGATGCAGTCAGTTTTCCTCCAAAATTTTTTAGAGAAAACAGTCATCCCCCCGGAGGCTCCCACTCCCTCCACAGGACAAGAGGGACCTCGGTCCCCGCTGCCTCTGTCCTCCCCTCTTCCCTCTGTCCCATTGCCGTTCACCCTTCATCTCTCCGTCCAACCACATCGGCCTCTGCATCTTCCCACCCTGCTGTTCCAGTGAAGGAGAGTAATTAAGCCGATTTTTGATAGTTGACTTTTTAAGGGATGTGGGACTTCGGTAAAGTACAACGACTCTTAGAAGAGGTACTAGACAAAATGAAGAAAACCTCACTTCTCCCAAAGTCAGTGATCTCTGAGTCAGAAGGAGACTTCCGGGAGATCCAGTTCTCAAAGGGGAGGGGGAATATTATCTACAGGCATAACCCTGCCCTCTTGTGCTTGGAGGACACTGGTGGCTTAGGGTCTAGCGTTCCAGACCTGATGCACTTATCCTTCCTGAGAAGCACAACGTGTTATGTAATTTAGCTCTGTTTCCCTTAAGGAGATTTCCCAGCACCTTGAACTCCAGCTGTTATAGGAGCCGCTGAAGCAAGGCGCCCGCTCAACAGGCCAGCAGTAGGGGTTACAGCAGAGCCCCTGGAGACCACCTGGACGTCGTTGGCGGGGGGCCCCATCGCTGGGGGCCCCCAGCGATGGGGTGGGGGGATGCAGGGGGACTGGCCTCACTGCACGTCTCTTCAGCTGTACCACTGGGAACACTTCTCAGACTGGCTGAACACAGTGCGCTCCTTCAGCTGGAACACCAGCCGCTTGACCCAGAGGCCCGAGTCCCTCCCTCCGCATTTTCCACCACAAGCCTGTTGGCTGTCTGTGGTGCTTCTTTGTGGTGTTTCATGGAATTGTTATTGTGTGTGTATGAGAGAGGGTTTTAATTCTCTAACAAACTCTACATGGGCACAAGTCAAGGGCTATTAAAACAGAGGAACCAGGAATCAGAGAAGGAATAATTAATTCAGTTACAGAAATAGAAGGTGTGGCAGAAACAGCTGAGTTGTTGAGTTTCTGGTTGGGGTTCTCTGCTGGTACTAGCTCAACACCTTGAAACCAAACTCCTGGGCTTCAGAGAGTCTTGTTAATGCCACATTGATCAAGGATCTCTAGGAATCTTGTGAGATCCCAGATAGAGGAGTTGGCCTGGTCGTGCGCTCTGCCCCGTATTCCACAGCTCTGTTGACCTAAAGGGCTGCCCCAGCACCTACGGACATTTTGTTCACTCCCTACACCAGCAGCCAAGCACAAGGCTTGTCCTGTCCTCCAGCGAGGGCTGTGGGTGCGTCGAGAGGGCAGCTCACTGGAGAGCAAGTCTTCTTATTCTCTTTTTAATTTTTAAACACCTTGTGCAAAATCCTGACTTAATTCTGCATAAGAATTAAGATGTGGGGCAAGGTTCCCCTTTCCCCATGTCCCACTCTCCCTTTGCCCTTCCCCAAAGCATTCATTCTAATGTTTTTGCTGTATGTCCTTTTCTCTAAATAGTTTATTGTAAAAAATATATACCGTTGAACTTATGGGGCTCCTTTTTTTTTTTTGGCTGCGTCGGGTCTTAGTTGTGGCACGCGGGATCTTCGTTGAGGCATGCGGGATCTTTCATTGTGGTGCGAGGGCTTCTCTCTACTTGTGGCATGCGGGTTTTCTGTCTCTGGTTGCAGCTCGCGGGCTCCGGGGCGCGTGGGCTCTGTAGTTGTGGCATGGGGGGTCCAGAGCTCCTGGGCTCAGTAGTTGCAGCTCATGTGCTTAGTTGCCCTGCAGCACGTGGGATCTTAGTTCCCCGACCAGTGATTGAACCTGCGTTCCCTGCACTGGAAGGTGGATTCTTAACCCCTGGGCCACCAGGGAAGTCCTGGGGATGATTTTTTTTTTAACATCTTTATTGGAGTGTAATTGCTTTACAATGGTGTGCTAGTTTCTGCTTTATAACAAAGGGAATCAGTTGTACATATACCTATGTTCCCATATCTCTTCCGTCTTGGGATGACTTTTTTAATGATGAATTTTTTTATTGATGTGTAATTCACAAACCACAAAACTGTTATTTTTGAAGTGTACAAAATTAAACTGGTTTTTAGTGTATTTAGAGTTGTGCAACCTACACCCTGATCTAAGTTTGGAATATTTTATCATCTCAAGGAAGAAACATTCTCTATGTTAGTATTCATTCACCGTTCCCTGCTGCGCCTGCCCCGGGCCACCTAACGTTTGCTTGTTCTGGACGTCTCCTATAAATGGAATCGTGCAGTGTGTGATCTCTGTGACTGGCTTCTTTCATCTAGAATAGTGTTCTCTGGGCTCCTCTGCGCTGCACTGTGTGTTGGAGCTTCATGACTGATTGATAATAATATGCCAGGGTATGGAAATGCCATGCATCCACGCCTCAACTGTGGGCATGTGGCCTCTTTCCACTTTGTGGCTATTAGGAATAACGCTGCCCTGAGCACCAGTGTACAGGCTTTGTGTGGACACAGGTTTTCCTTTCTCTGGGATGTTCACCCAGGAGTGGGGTCGCTGTGTGATCTGGTAACTGTGTTTAACCTGCCCACCCGGAACGGGGTATGGAAACAGGACAAGTCAGAATGATGGGAAACCCTCTGTCCTTGCTGAGGTTCAGCCATTTTCCTTGAATCAACGCTCCTTGGGTGTTGCATGCCGTTGGTTAATTTCCAGAGTTCTAGAGAAGCAGGTCTGGGCTGTTTCTGCTGTTGCTCTCATTGCTTCGATGGGGCAGTAGCTTCTTTCCACCCGCTTTGCTACGTCAGGATGATGGGGTACAAAGTTCAGTAAGTGATACTGTGCCGTAGTGCTCATTCGGGTTATTATTTTTCCTTCGTTTCTTTGCTTTTGAGCTCTATGAGTGTCGCTTCTTGAACGTTGGTTCTAACTGATGCATGGTATTCCAGAGATCAACTCATTAAATTACATTATCCTCCCCAACTGTGATAGAAAACCACCCTGACTGGGGCACTGTAGTGATGATGGTGAAATATTTTCCCTTCGTTGCACAGTAAGTTCACACTCTTTTCTTTTTCATTTTCTTTCATCCACTTGTTTGGGCTGTCTTTATTGAGGCAAAATCTGCATTGTTAAAATTTCCCAGTTTTCGAGTGTGATGCGGTGAGTTTTGAAAAATGTATCGAGTCATGTAAGCATCATCATAATCATGATATAAAATACTTTATCACCAAAAGCAGTTCCCTTCCCCTCCTTTACAGTCAATTCCTTTCCCCACCCCTGGCCCTTGGAAATCACAGGTTTGCTTTCAATCACAACAGGTAGGTCTTTTCTAGAATCTCATGTGAATGGAATCATGGCGTATGTGTCCCTTTGTGTCTAAGCTTTTTCTCTTAGTAGAAAGCTTCTGAGATTCAGCGGTATTGTAGAATCTCTCTATAGTTACTTCCTTTGTATTATTATGTAGAATTCTTTTGTGTGGACATAGCTCTGTTTATCCTCTCAACAGTTGAAGGGCATTTGGGTTCCTTCCTGCTTGGAGCTATTTTGAATAAAGATATAAACGTTCATGTACAGGTAATTTTGTGAACATAAGTTTTCCTTTCTTTTGGGAAAATATCTAGGAGTAGAACTGCTGGTCATCCAATAAGTACATGTTTAACTTTGTAAGAAACTGGCATATGGTGGGTAATGGTTTTGTGAATTTATTTGCCATCTGTAACTTCTTTGGCAAAGGGGAGGTGCAGAGCCTTTGCTAATTTATTATTAGGCTGTTTGCCTTCGTATTATTGAATTTCTAAATATGTATTGTTAAATAAATACTTTGTAAATCGTTTCTTCCAGCATGTGGCTTGGTTTAATTTTCTCAACAGCCTTAGTAGTGTCTTTTGAAGAGCAAAGTCTTTTAATTTTGATGAAGTCTAATTAATCAAATTTTTTATTTTATGATTTTGCTTTTCATGTCCTATTTGAGAAACTGTTGTCTCATCCAAGGTCAGTAAATTGTTTTCCTATGTCTGTTCCTGGATATTTTATTGTTTTCTTACATTTAGTTCTGTAATCCATTTCATGTTAAATTTTGTAAGTGATGGGAAGTAACTTTGTAGGATCTTGTGTGTGTGTGTGTGTGTGTGTGTGTACATACTACATTGTTTTAACACAGTATATTGAAATGAAGATCATTTCCCCATTGAGTTGCCTTTACTTGCACCTTTGTTGAAAATCAGTTAGCTATATGTATATGGGTCTATTTCTGGATTCTTTCTTCTCTTCTCTTGGTCTGTTTGACTTCCTTTACACCATTATTTCACAATCTTGATTACTGTAGCTTTAGTAAAAAGTCTTAAAATCAGTTAGTTTAAGTCGTAGGATTTTCTTCCTCTTTAACATTGTTTTGGCTATTCTAGGTTTTTTGCATTTCAATATAAATTTTAAAATGAGCTTGTCAGTTTGTATAGAAAATCCATCTGGGTATTGATTGGGATTGCATTGACTCTGTTGATCAATTTTGGGAGAATTGACATGTCAGTAATGTTGAGTCTATTAATATATATGCATGTTCATCTCTCCACAAATTTAAGTCTTTTAAAATTCCTCTCTACTGCGTTTTATACCTTTCAGTTTAAAAGTATTACACATTTTTAAAGTTCATTCTTTCATTTATATTTTTAATAATATTTTAAATGTTTTTTAAGTTTTAAAATTCAATTTCAACTCCAATAGTTCACTGTTACTGTATAGAAATATAATTTACTTTTGTACATTGACCTTTTGTCAAACAACCTTGATAAACTGACTCATTAATTTTAGTAGCTTTTCCATAGATTTTTTTTTCTTTAGGATTTTCTACATAGATGATCATATCATGTACAAACAAAGCCAGTTTGACTTACTACTTTCCAATTTGTATAGCTTTCATTTCTTTTTCCTGCCTTATTACATTGGCTGGGACTGCCAGTGCAATGGTGAATAAAAGTGTGAGAGATGAAATCCTTGCTTGGTTCTTGATCTTAGTTGGGGGAAGTGTTCAGCCCTTAACTGTTAAGTATAATGTTACCTGTGGCTTTTTCTTAGGTGCTTTTTATCAGGCTATGGAAGTTCCCAGATTATGGAAGTTGCCATAACCTCCCTCTTGGCACTCCTTTACCTGCACTGCACATATTTTGATATGGGATTTTTTTGTTCAGTTCACAGTCACACCTGTATGCAGATAAATACTCAGTGAAAGGCTCCAGGGGACACAGCTGCAGGTCTGACTGTGAAGCTCTTTCCTTTATGGTCCTCTGCTCCAAAAATTCCAGCTCCATTGGCCTCCTTGAGCTCTAGACTCTGTGTCCTCAACTCATGAGACTGCCAGGTGTTATGTCAGTCTGCCTCTTATGTTAAGGCCTGGGGACTTTCTCCAGGCTGTGATCTGGGGCGTTTGTTAGTTCATCTGTTTGTTTCCCATCTTACAGGGATTACTCTCTTCTACTGCCTATTGTCTAAAGTCCACAAAACACATTACTTCTTGTGTTTTTCCAATTTTATAGTTGTAGGAAGGAGAGTCAATCCAGTCCCTGTTTTTCCATATGGCCAGAAACAGAAGTCTTTAAGTTTGCTCATGACATCCTTAAAGTCTGAATTTGATCTTGAGTCTGTGATTTCAGGTAGGAAGCTTGAATGAGGCAGAAACTTCCAGAAATAGATTTTCTCTAAGAGAAGTAAAGATCAGCAATGACAAGACATGTGTCCAACACGAGAAAACTACTCTGGCATTCGTTGTTCTTCATAATGTATTATATTGGCCTAGGGAGGATCTAGAAAGATACAGATGGCCTGTCCTACCCCAGACATAATCAGAATACCTGCATGTGGGGCCTGGGTGTCAGTATTTTATAAAGGCTACTCCAGTGAATCTAAGGTACAACTAGTGTGAGAACCACTGTGCTGACCCCGTTAAGGTGATTCTGACCTTTCTTGTATGAGATGACCAAGACGGCTGTGCATAGGCTTCCCAGGTGCGAGTCTGTATGGACTGAAGGGCAAGCACACCTCGTTTTATTGCACTTTGCGGACACAAATCAAACGTTTGTGGCAACCCCTCCTGGAGCGATTCTATCAGCACCATTTTTCCAATAGCATTTGCTCACCTTGCGTCTCTGTGCCACCTTTTGGTAATTGTCACAATATTTCAAACTTTCTCATTTTTATTACATTTGTTATGGTGATCTGTGATCAGTTATCTTTTCTCTGAATTTTTTTTATTGTGGTAAAGTCACATAATGTAAAACATACTACTGTAACCCTATTTAACTGTACCGTTCAGTGGCACTAAGTACAGTCACATTGTTGTGCAACTCGCACCATCATCCGTCTCCCGAATGTTTCCACCTTCTTAAACTGAAACTCTGTCCCCATGAAACACTAACTCCCCATTCCCCCTCCCCACCCCCCACCCCCCGGCCCCTGACATAGACCAATGTACTTTCTGACTCTATGATGTGACTCTTCTAGGTACCTTGTATAAGTGGAAAGTGATCAGTGATCTTTGATGTTACCATTGCAAAAAGTTATGACTCGCCGAAGGGTCAGATGATGGCTCGCATTGTTTTTGCAATAAAGTATTGTTAATGAAGGTATGCACATTTTTTAGACATAAGGCCGCTGTACACCTAATTGACTACAGTATAGTGGAAACATAACTTTTTTATGTACCAGGAAACCAAAAATTTGTGAGACTCAATTTATTGCAATATTTGCTTTATTGCTGTGGTTTGGAACCCAACCTGCAATTTCTCTGAGGTCTGAGGTCTGTCTGTAATGTAGGCGGCACGATGTGGGAATACATGACTCCTCATACCTTCAGCTTGCTGGAATTATTCTGCGGAGTTGAGGGGCAGGAGGGATTGACCTCCCTCTGGTACAATAGCAATTGGAAAGTTTCTCTGAATATGTGCTGAATATGGCGAGGATGGTAGAGCAGTGCCCTGTGATCTTCTTACACTGGAGTATTAAGGCACGCGCTTGCTACTTTGTAAATTGCAACTGGCCTCGTGTATGAATTTGATCAGGACATTTAACGTCTCTTATCCTCTGTACTGTTGTAGTATTCCCCTGTGGAAAATGGTCTACTTCTGTTATCTTTCAAGACTTAGTGAAGCTTAAATAAAATACACCAAGTGAAAGCATTTAGGAATTGATAAGAGGGGGAAACTACAAATCTATTCAGTATGTTGTATATTCTTTAATAAAGTACTGTGCGGCTTCCCTGGTGGCGCAGTGGTTGAGAGTCCGCCTGCCGATGCAGGGGATGCGGGTTCGTGCCCCGGTCTGGGAAGATCCCACATGCCGCGGAGCGGCTGGGCCCGTGAGCCATGGCCGCTGAGCCTGCGCGTCCGGAGCCTGTGCTCTGCAACGGGAGAGGCCACAGCAGTGAGAGGCCCGCGTACCGCAAAAAAAATTAAAAAATTAAAAAAAAATAAAGTACTGTGAATTATAGCAAAAGTGGGATAGATGTAGTTGTGCCTTCAGAAATTAGGCCTCGTACAAGTTTCAGATTTTTTTTAATGATGATGCTGTAAAGAAAAACCGTGGACAATAACATGGGTAGGGTTTCCTACTTTACAGTTATTTGCATTTTATTCCCTCAGTCTTTCTATAGGACCGAATCCCCTTGGCTTTTCTCCTTCATGTGCAGAATCAAGTTCTGCTGTGGGATTTTGTGGTGTGGCTGGAAATACTTACAGCTCATGAAAATCTTAGAAGGATTAAGCCAGTGCTCTGACCTGCATCAAGCAATCCTTTTTAAACATTCAGTAAAATTTAGCCACGTAGGCATAATCTAAAATGAACTCTGTGGAAGTCCCATGAACACAATTGGGAAGAAACTTCTGTGCAGCTCCCATGCATTTTCTGCTTCCCGTTATATTACAGAGCACTTAAGTCAACCGAAAGATGAAATAAATCCTGTGAATCCATCCCTAGTCCTGGACCGGGCAGTAGAGCTGGAAGTCTGGTGGGAAGTCTGGCACTTGTCATCGTGATGGCTCCAGGGGAAGGGGCGAGATGGGCCCTTGGCTTCTGACGGGTCACCCAGACGGGTCTCAGGGATGGTGGATATGCTGTGGTTGCGTGTCTGTGTCTGTATGTGCACGTGTGTGCACGTGTGTAGTGGTAGGGTGGTCCAATCTCGTCTCTTACTGTTCCGGATGGAATGGCCGTGGTTGTTCACCTTCTCTGAGAATTCTTCCTGGTGGTTCATGGCAGAGTTTCGGCCGCGGAGCATTTATTGTCTACGTGAAAAAGAGTAGCTTGAGTTTGGGGCCATGTTCATTTATTACTCATGAGCTCTGAGGCTGGCCTTGGTCTACATTTGTTTCTAGAGACGAGGCTTCTCAGGCAAAGCTGGCGTATCTTCGTTTCGGTGACTTTGACAGTTTCGTTCCCACTGGGGCTCATGCAGCCCCGTTAGTCCTGCACACGACCCTCAGGTGGGCGTGGCACTGACAAAGTCCTCAGAAGGTGGCCTTGCCTGTGCTGGTCCGGTAGTCTGGAAAGGATCGGGCACCCTGGAGCTCGATCAACCTTCAGACCATAAGTCTGCCCACCTTCGAGCCATCCCTGGGCTTTTTCTGTCCCGGGCCAAATGCCAGGCCTCAATTGGACCATAGTGAAAGGCCACAGCTTCGCAGGTGTTGCAGGTAAGTCATGGCACCTTTCACAATAGGCTTTCTCATAACGGGGTTAGTTCAAGGCCGTAGCTGATGGCAGGTGTGTTCACATTGCGCTGTGGTGCACACTCCCTAGTTTGCTCAGGTGAAAGCAGGACCGTAGGGCTTAGTGTTCTTAAAGATTCAGTTCCTAGAGAAGGAGATATTTTAACTCACCGTTTCCTCCTTGGTGATCCCCACATCATCCCAAATAAAGGAGAAAGCTGCGATGGTTTCTAAGAGCCCCTCAGCTTTCAGAGTCTACAACACATTTCCCGGTTCAAAATCAGAAATATATGGGAGTGTGTGAAATATGGAAGAAGCCGAGGGGACCTGAGGACACAGTCACACACACACATGCACACACACACACGCACACGCACACGCACACACACACCCGAGAGTGTTCAGATACACTGAAGCAAGAAGATACTCCTCCTTTCTTGTAACTCTCTCCTCTTGTCCCCAAGGTCACTTATTCCAGTTCTCTGCCCTGAGGGTCGGTTGCAAAGTGCCTGAATATTATGTTCTTTGCTTTACATCTAGTCTCATTTGGGGGGCATTTGGTTGACCCTTGAAGCCAAGGACCCTGAGATCCGAGAGACAGCCGTCTGAAGCAAAGCGTGGGCTGTTTACTTGGGGTTCAGCAGAGGGAACAAGCCGAGTGCAGGTGCCCAGTGCCCAGCCCCCGGCAGGACTCCACTAAGCTACCACTGCAGAATCTCTTTATTGTTGGAGGTGAAGCTGATCCTTTCTAATGTACTGGCCCCTGGACCGTGTCCACGTGCAGACTCACAGTTGGGCTAAGACATTTGAACAGACGCTTAATACCTCCTACGTGCCAGACCCAGAGGAAGCGTGGGGTCACCCCCAGGCACCAACCCGGGTCCACGGTCCAAAACAGGAAACATGTTAGAACTGGAGAATCTGGGCACACATCCAAGTGAAGAAAATGTAGCAGAAGAAAGAGCCACTGTGGGAACACAAGGATTCTTAGATTTAGAGGAGAATTTAGTTATGAAAGGGGTCATCCGTGAGACCACCCTTACGCACACGTTTTGAGGCTAGATCATTGGAAATAGGACCAAAAAAGCCCCACAAAGTGCCTGGGAACTTTAGCCTCTAGAGACTTTTTAAAGTCTCTAGTAGAGAAATTTTACTAAAAGGTTATCTTTCAGGAAAATCGGGTTCATTTTACCCAGAGACCTTGCAAGTTTCAGAGGAATGTCTTCTTGTTATGGTCCTGCAGGGAATTAAGGCAACCTGAACTAAAAGAGGAAATATGGTACATTTTCTAAACAATTCTGTGACTATAGTTCTATTTCTTGACTTGACAAAGCAAGTCCTACCTAAAGCTTCCTCTTAAGGCCTTGGTCAAAGTAAGAGTTCTTATAACTTTGTCTCAACATGAAAATGGTGAAAACAAGCCGTAGAAGTCAAGATAATAGTATTCTTTAAATCTCTACTGCATATCCTTTAAGAATGATGAAAGCAGTATAAGCATAGAAATGAATAGTGGAAGGCTTCCCTGGTGGCGCAGTGGTTGAGCGTCCACCTGCCGATGCAGGGGACACGGGTTCGTGCCCCGGTCCGGGAGGATCCCACATGCCACGGAGCAGCTGGGCCCGTGAGCTATGGCCGCTGAGCCTGCGCGTCCAGAGCCTGTGCTCCACAACAGGAGAGACCACAACAGTGAGAGGCCCGCGTACTGCAAAAAAAAAAAGAAATGAATAGTGGAGGCTTAGAAGTCAAAATGCCTGACGTCAAATAATGGCTGTACCACTCACCAGCTGTGTGATCTGGGGCAATGGACACAGCCTTTCTTAGCCTCAGTCTTTTCATCTATAAAGTGGGGAAATAATACAATCTACTTCACTGAGATGTTATGAGAATTAAGTGAGTTAGTACTTGACAAGCTATGAGTACCCAGCACACAGAAACTTTTCAGTAAATTTCCATGAATGTTATTCTTGGTTTTGTTATTTATTATTTTGGCCTACAATGTGCAAGATGTTGGAAGGTGCTTGGACTTGGAGTGGGAGCCCTGGTGGCAGGTGAGCCCCAAACATAAACAAGTCAGGACCGGAGTCAATCTGTTTTTTTTAATTGAAGTACAGTTGATTTACAATATCGTGTTAGTTTCAGGTGTACAGCAAAGTGATTCAGTTATACATATACGTATAAATATATTTTTTTCTTCTTCAGATTCCCTTCCTTTATAGGTTATTACAAAATACTGAGCGTAGTTCCCTGTGCTATACAGTAGGTCCTTGGACCCAGTGTCAGTCTTTCAAAGGAAAGAGAAGCCCAGATCCTGAGGTTAAGGAAGAGAGTGCAGGAGAGGAACGACATTTAGGGCCTACAGGTTCTCAAGTGCGAAATATGAAGGTATCTGAGCCAGCTGTTTGCATCCTTTGGGAGACATTTTTCTAAAACACAGTAATGAGGAAACCTAATCTTACCAACAGCAACATCAAAGACCAGTTCATTCCACTTTGCCAACAGCAAACCGTGGTTTAAAGCTGGGTTTCCTGTGGCATCTAAGTCTTATTATCCCTTCAGGGATGCAGAAGGAATCACACAGATACTTTGGTAAAAGTGCGCTCGTACTTTGAAACACTGATAATGGAAAATACAATTCGTCAAAAGCAGCGAGAACTTCAAATTCAATCAAAATATATCTTAGAAATAATTGTGTAGTGAAAGTAAAAGATCTGATATTTAACCCAGTGAGGAGAAACGATGTTCTTGGAAAATGCAAAAACATCGTCAACATTTTCAAAAGCTTAGCTGCCTGGAAATAAATGATGATGGAGACTCAGAACATGATACATAAGGGCAGGAGGGGGACACAGCACAAAGGCAGCCATGGGGGCTTTACTGCTGGACTTAGAAGTGCAGTGTCAGGTGAGGCAGGTGTGCTCATAGCATCACACAGAGATGGAAGGGCCATCAGCCTGTGAGCCAGGACCCCGACCTGAGCCTTTCCCAGCCTTTCACTTCCACCGCACGCCTACCCAGTCTTGGTGGCTTCTGTTTTTTTTTTTCTTTTTCCTGGCGCCAATACGCCTTAAATTCAGAAATCTTCCGGTTTCCTTTCTTTTTCCTCTCTGCCCCCATCCTCCTCGTGCGCTAAGCTTAAGTGGTAGCACCACGTGCTCAGATGGTACCATGATGCTCTCATCACAAGCTGAACCACAGCTTGTGGTTGGGATTCTGGAACAACGTACATTACTGCAAGTATCTGAGTATGAAAATCCTTTATTTCGAGTCCATAATTGTCCTTTGAGGAAAAATCTTTGAGGAAGAGAAAAACAAGAGACCTTAACAGAAGCCATCTAAACTATAGCCGTGTCTTACTTCTAGGCACCTGACTAACCATTAAGGTAAATACTAACTTCTCTTTCAAAACAAACACTCAATAAATACATTGTTTAGAAACTCTCCAAAGAGAGAAAGAGGGATAAAAGTCCCCAGTTCCACTGGTTCTGCTTTCTGGTGTCTGACCAGCAGCCCTTCTGCTGAAAATACAAATCCGGTTCTTCTCTTTCTCATTCCCCTTTGGAAGTGAAAACTACATATCGGTTTGTCACTCTTTAAAGATGTCTTCATGCAAAAGAATTGCCTTTGAACTGATTCCAGGCAATCATGTCTTCCTCAGTGCCTTTGGTCTCTTTGTCTAAGTAGAGAAATAAGTAATCGTACTAATTTTTTATGGCTTCCTCTGAACTTCCTCCAACATCTGTTCATCTGACTCCTGCTGGCCCCAAACTGGACTTAACTTTTTTTTTTTTTTTTTTTTGCGGTACGCGGGCCTCTCACTGTTGTGGCCTCTCCCGTTGCGGAGCACAGGCTCCGGACGCGCAGGCTCAGCGGCCATGGCTCACGGGCCCAGCCGCTCCGCGGCATGTGGGATCTTCCCGGACCGGGGCACAAACCCGTGTCCCTTGCATCGGCAGGGGGACTCTCAACCACTGCGCCACCAGGGAAGCCCTGGACTTGACATTTTTAATTAAGGTGTGATCCAGCCAGACATTTGCTTAGATCTTACAGATCTGAGAAAGTACCCTTAAGAAAAGATTAGGCAGATAGAAAGAATTTAACCCCCCTGTCTCAGTCCACACATGAAAGGACTCATTAGATGGTCACAGCCAGAGCCAGGAGCAGAGAAGCACAGAAATCACACTGGGATTGAGTGTAATCTGAAGCGGCAATTCAGCTTTTAGCCAGAATCACTGGTGAACTTTTCCTTTAAAATCCTGCACGTTCTTGACTTTGCAGGCATTTATGCTAAAACTATCGTAGATGATTTAAATTTCAGCAAGAAATGCCATTGACTTCTTCTGAGGAAAACTGGCCAGGCCGTATGTAAGTTTGGGGGCAAGTGGCATTCATGTGACAACGTTTCTCTTCATGCTGCCTGACACAGGGCTGGGCTCCTGAAGTGGGTGCTCAGAAAGTTTAAGTCGAATCATTTCATTTGAATGAAGCTTTAGAAAAAAATCAAGAAAAACAAAGACGTGCTTATAAAATAAGTTTGTCGTCCAGTCACATTGGCCCCGAGTAAGTTTCGTTTGGTTCGGTTTGGTTTGTTTAATATTTAGGCAGGCAAAGTTAGTTAGGAAGTGAGCATATATTTTGTATTTGTTTAGGTGTTGTTTATCATTTGGTAAAAGTTGTGATGCGCTAAGATGTAAGATTTCATACCTGTGAGTTTTCATGGGTCTCCCCTGCTGATTCTTTCACGATTAGAAGGGAAAACTCTCAAAGGCAAGCGGCAGATTGTAAAAAACATTGTTTTAAAAAGCTTTCCATTCATGCACTGCTCAACCGAAGGAGACTCCTGGTATCGTTACTGTGGGTGCGATGCCTTTTCATGACGATTAGTTGCCAGCTATTGGTCCCCCTCTGTGAACTGAGCAGATTTAAAATATCATCCCAGGGCTTCCCTGGTGGCGCAGTGGTTGAGAATCCACCTGCTAATGCAGGGGACACGGGTTCGAGCCCTGGTCTGGGAGGATCCCACATGCCACGGAGCAACTAGGCGCGTGAGCCACAACTACTGAGCCTGCGTGTCTGGAGCGTGTGCTCCGCAAAAAGAGAGGCCGCGATAGTGAGAGGCCCGCGCACCACGATGAAGAGTGGCCCCCGCTTGCCACAACTAGAGAAAGCCCTCGCACAGAAACGAAGACCCAACACAGCAAAAATAAATTAATTAAAAAAAAATCATCCCAAAGTAGGTATGTTTCATGTAGTCTGAGAACAAAACTCCTCTTGGAAGCTTATCCCCCCTCCTGGGGGAAGAGGTGAGGAAAGATTGCCAATCCAGTCTGCAGAGAAGTGACTTCTTGGTAATTAACACACAGAATTAACAGACACGAGAAGGAATGAAGCCGGACCATCTTTTTTTTTTTTTGCCCTTAGAAAACTAAACTAAATGTCAGTCACATTCCATCTCTGCTGGACTTGATAGCTTCCTCTCCTGACCCCAGAACAGTGAAATCGGTCCAGGAGCAGTGGCTGGGTGGAGTGGTGCACGATGTGAGCACTGACCTTCCTTCCAGGGGTGAGTTGTCATCGCAGGGCTGGCAGTCAGTCCTGAAGCCCTGCGCCCGGGGACGACAGGCAGGACTTTCTTCATCTGCCTCCTCTTGGTACCATTGATCTGTTGTCTGACTTAAATACAGAGTTCAATTTGCAGGTGTGTAAGTGCGCCCTACAGAAAACGGTATCCTCCTCCGGAGCCAAAGGGCCTCCGTCTGGGAAGCTGCTGTAATTTATGAGGACCGAGGCAGCAGCATCCACGGGGTGGGGGTGGGGGGCGCTCTGTCACCAGCCAGTATGGACTTGGTCCCAGGGATGAGCTTGGAGGGAAGTAGAGGCAGGGGGAGACAGGATGCCAGATGGAACTAATTGGGGCATGGGGACCTGAACCCTGGAAACCAATGCCAAAGCATAGGCAGAGCCTCTCAGCAACTCCTCTCCTTGTCCCCAGAGAATGCCTGAGAGCGAGGGTGGGATTTTTCTCGGTGAGTTTCATCTTAGGTGGGTGTTTTTTCCCCCTTCTTTTTTTCCCTTGATGGAGGAGGGAGGGCATGGAAGGGTGAGGCGTCAAGCCGAGGGTGAAAAGAAGCTGGCGGCTTTTGCTTCACTTGCCGGCCAGGAGGGCTGGTGGTGCCGGAGTGGGTGCGCCGGAGCCGCTCCTGGGGTCTGGTTGCCAGCAAGGTGAGCAGACAGGGATGTGGCCACCATGTCCCTCCTGATCGCAGCCCATCACAGAGTGGATACCACTGTGTCCTCTGGTTTTCCCGGTGCACCGGTAAGCGCTGTGTCTGTGGCTGTGTGTGTGAAGGGGAAGAGGTGGGCAATTTTTACCTTTCTTCATTTGGAAGGAGAGTTGGGGCTGACACTTTTGGTTGTCTCCTAAATTCTGATGTCACCCACCCTGTCTCCAAACTTGAATGTCACCCAGAGCGCTGAGGAGGGCACAGGCACAGGGGATGCCCTCGCTGGGGGAGCCCAGGGTGGCCCAGCGGGAAGGGGAGATGGGAGCTGGGAGCTCAGGTCTGGTCACTTGCTCGCAGGGATGGGCAGGCGCCAAAGAGTGGGAGTGCTTCTTCAGGCGGATGCGAAATCAGAGGAATGAGGAATTATGGGGATTCCAGCGGTAAGTCGGAGGAATAAATGAATGCCGGAAATGCAGTTTCTGTGAACTCCAAATTACCATGGAGACTGCATTGCTTTCTCAAGGCTTGAAAGTGAGGAGACAGCAAGAGGTGCAGAGCGCGTGACGTGTGGAAAGCTGTGGGGTGGAGAGTGATGGGAGATGAATCGCTCAGTTCATTAAACAGGGATTTCCTGGCACAGAAAAACGAAATCAGCGTTTTACCCTGGTGGGGGAATTGGTGTGTGTTTCCTGAGGTAAACCCTCCCTTCCCTGTCACAGAGATTGACAGCCAGAGACTCACAGCGGACGAGGTGGGGCGCGAAGGGGCGTTGAGCGGTGGCATGAGGACGGGGTGCTCTGGTGCCCAGCGCTGTGTGAGTGTGTGTGCGTGTGAGTGTGTGTTTATAAGTGTGTGAGTGTGTGTCAATGTGCGTACCTGTGTGAGAGTGTGTAGGTGTGAAAGCTCATGTGAGCATGTGTGTGTGTGTGTACACGTGCGCGTGCAGGGCCAGGGGGGCATTTGAGGCGGTGGGATGGAGGGGATCCTTCCAGGAGCAGGCCCTGGTCAGCCTGGTCTTCACCTTGCCCAGGGCTCAGGAGGACGCGCCGGCCGGCTGGGGCCCCTCCCAGTGCCCGCCCCTACAGTCCCGCCCACGGATGGCCCTGCCCATAAATGACCCCGCCCACTGCCCACTCCCTCCCTGATAGCCCCGCCCAGCACCCGGCCAGCTGCACCGGCCCAAGAGTCTTGCCCCTGGCTGACCCCTGTACCCCTGAGGGATCCTTCCCAGAGAAGTCACCAGAGCTAAGAGAACAATTTAAACTCTGAAGAGGACATTTCTTCTCCTTCTTCCTTTGCCCAGAGACTTGCAGTCACTTCCAACATGCAGCTGGAGAAACGGGAGGCATTTGGTGTGGGAATGTGCAGGCGGGAGAGGGCTCAGACTGGCATGATGTTGTTTGTTTGTTTGTTTGCGTTTAGTGCCAGTTCTTATCGCTTGGGAAACGTGGGGTGACTTTCAAGAATAGGCTGCATTCCTCACCTGCCTCTGAGTATCCTCTCCGGGAGTAGTCCAGGCTCAAGGTCAAAGACAGGACAATTCCCATTGCTTTGAACGATGGCGTTGTTGGCACAGGTCAGGGACAGGATCCAGTGACTGTCTCTAGGTTTTGCCCTAGAATTACAGGGTCAGAGCCTCAGAGAAGAGTGGGCAACCTGTCCACATTTAACACATAACTTTATTTTATTTATTTTTGAGGGGAAATCCTTTTGTTTTTCTTTTTTCCAGCTTTATTGAGATATAATTGATATGTAACATGGTGCAAGTTTAAGGAGTGTAATGTGATGGTTAGATACACAATTATGTATTGCCAAATGATTGCCACAGTAGGGTTGATTAAGACCTCCATCACCTCACATAATTACCATTTCTTCTTTAACACGTAATTTTAAAGCTCACTGAAGCAAACAAGAGGAAGGAAAGACTTCCAGGTTTACTGAGCTTTGGAAAGCTAGTATCTGGGTCCCATTTTAGGATTTTCCCGTTGTTTGCTGAAAGCGGATTCAAATTTTATGTCCCCTCTGGGTTTAAGTGTCGAGAATGTTTTGGGGTACAAAATGTCAGGATGCAAAGCCCACAAAGAATGTGCAACAGTCATTATAGTGACAGGTAAAAGGATCCTCTGGAAGGCTGAGGAAGGATAAGGGTGCTTGCAAACCGCAACGACTAGAAGAGAAGCCTGCTGCCAACCCGTGGGCACCCAGAGCAGACGAGCAGTGGGGGGAGAGGGGCAGGGAAGAAAAGAGCACATGTGGATTTGGGGGGAAAAGATTTAACTCACTGCTTTTAGAGGAGAGCATCGTGATGACCCTTATCTGCCTTTTCCGTTTGGGAATCAACTATTTTCAAACATCTGTGTTTATGTTAGAGTGATCTTTTTGGTGTCTTTTTATCTCTTAAAAAGGAAAACTTCCAGTTCCTACTTGTGTTTTCCTGAATTCAATAGTTTACATTTTCGGAGCAAAGTAAACTTTCAAGGAAAGCTACAAAATTTCCTCTGTAAGTTTTTAGTACCGATTCTAATAATAAAAATTAGTTCATTTGCAGTTAAAACGAATGTTAATTTTTTTTTTAAAAAAAAAGGAGATTTGGTTTTCCACAGCCATGATATTTAGAGTCTTCTTTCCTGGGTTAAACTAATGTACATTTACTTAGAGCCTCTGGGCTCTAGCTGCACCTGACTTTATTTACATCATTATTTCACCCAAGCCTGTAAGTGCTCATTCAGTGCCCATGGAACCTGTTTTGAGGACGCAGCCCCACTGAGTCATTCACTGCCTATCAGACAGCAGTCTGTGCAGGACACACTGACTCCACCCACTCGAGTTCCAGAAGGTTTTTTTAACCTCCCAGCCCTAGAGCTCCAGCATCACACCCTCTGTCCATCTCCTTCCCTGTCTTCTTTCTCTCTCTTTCATTTCATGCATGTATATATGGCAGGGGGTTCAAAGGTGTTGATTCAATGAACGGACGAACGAATGTTTGCCGAAACAATGGATCCAGCACCAGGATTGCACCTGTCATCTTCCAGACACACCTTTAGGCTGTCTTTCTTTGACTTCTTCAAGGCTGACACGGATATTTATTGAAACTTTATTTCACCTGAATCAGAAATACTGTGTGGGATTGATCTGCCCAGAGCCCGCGGTGCCTTAGGAAATTCTGCATCCTAGATTCTTAAAGTTCTCTTCCTGACTAATATACTTCTGCGAGGTATCAGCCTTAGCAGGAAATCACAGCAAACCACACCTGGTTACCGTTTAAACTCCAAGTTGTCAACTTTGCAGAGTGTGTGTGTACACGAGGGCATGTTCCTCTTTTCCACCTGCCCAACACCCACCCTGTACGCCTCACTTCATCCTCAAGAGTGTACAGGCGATGGGACAACTGAGGATGCAAGAAAATTGTGTGTGTGGCCTCTGAGTCAGATCACCTCAATAATCTCATTCATCCATTGCATTCTTCTACCCTTCCTTGTGTAGGGCTGATCATTTTGTATTTCCCCAAGAGCCTTTTGGGGCAGGTTTTAAACCAAATTGAAAAACAGACTGCAGTCAGTACCCCCGCTTTCTCAGTCACCCAGCACATCCCCTACCTGGACGAAGGGAAGCACCTCCAGGCCTTAGTTCCAGCCAGTCTTTACTAAGGGGCTAACTGCAGCTGTTAGCGCTGTTGGCCGAGTGCGATGCCCAGTTTCTTTTAGGAGATTCTTTTTTAAAAATGTATTTTATCGAAGTATTGTTGATGTACAATGTTTTATTAATTTCTGCTGTACAGCAAAGTGATTCAGTTTTTTATATATATATATACTGTATATATATATATATA